>NC_069382.1:189341999-189648070 GCF_027475565.1 Acinonyx jubatus
TTGGTTGAGCATCCAACTTCAGCTCAGGTCATGATCTCCGGGTTTGTGAATTTGAGCCCTGCATTGGGCTGGCTGTTGTCAGAGCAGAGCCTGCTTCTTATCCTCTGTCCCTCTCTCTCTCTGCCCCTTCTCCACTGGTAGTCTCTCTCTCTCTCTCTCTCTCTCTCTCTCTCAAAAATAGATAAACATTAAAAAAAATAAGAAGTAGAGAGTTATGCTCTACTAATTTGAGGACTTGGGTAACTATCTACATAAATTATTTGGAAGTCTTCTGCACGAGAGACTTATCTATTCTCTCCCACTTATCTATTCAATTCATTTATGCACGTCACTATGGGCACATGGATACTTTCTGGATTCTTTAGGTGACAACCCAATACGGCTTTATTCATTTTGCTGCTCAAATTGTTCCAGCGTTGGCTACAAGGAGTTCTTTCACTTGGTTCCTGTGTTCCTCTGATATGCCCCCCTCGTGGGAGATTTCTCTTTTTATGAGCACTTCCTTAGTTTCTGACAGTATAGGAGACTCCAGGTTAATCTTGCATATTTCCTACCCCAGTCCTAGAATCAGTCAGTTCTTCAATGAGCCTGGGTTCCTTTTTTGAGGATAATGTTAGGAAATAAGATCTGGGTTCTAGATATGTCCATTGTCACTGGGTATTGTCGCTTACAGTCCCTCTCAGCTTACAGAACAGGGAAATATATACATCTATTACTAACCTGAGATACACAGATGTCTATAAACATTTCTATATATAACCAACTGTATCAATTTTAAACTTAACATGAGTTCATACCGATGTCTCCAATTCTAATTTGTTACCATAGGAACCATTCTAGCCTTTTCCCTAGCCTGTCTGTATCATGCTACGCCAACAGTGAGAAGCCTGGCTCCCACCATCCATCACCTGTTTACTTCATTATTCAATTTCAATATATGTATTAGCGGTCTCAGAATTGTTAACTACCCCTTTGGGAGATAACTTTATCAACTAAAGTATAATACTTATGCGCACTTTGTTTTGCCTTTAATCTTACAGACTCCACTTTTTTCCAGTTACTAGGATCAGTACCTTCCCCCCACCCTCTTCAGTGAGGTTATTTCAAACATTTGCAATAGAGTCAGATTGTTTTATAACGTCCTGCATCCCATCCTGATATGTCCCAACCTCCTAAAGGATTATTTTTAAGTGGTATATGCTAATGCTCACTCCTTAATGTTCATGCTTTAGTGTTTTGTGGGTTTTGGCAAATACACAGTACAACAACAGCATTATTCAGAATAGTTCCACCGTTATAAAAAAAAAAAAAATCACAGGTGCTCTACCTGTTCAACCACCCTCTCCCTAATCTGGAAGCCACTGTTTTGTTTGATTGTTTTTGTTTGTGTTTGTGCCTGTGTGTGTGTGTTTGTTTTTTTATAGACTATAATTTTCTCTTTTTCAGAATGTCGTATAAATGGGATCATAAAGTATTTAGACTTCTCAGGCTGGCTTCTTTCACTTACCAATATGCATTTAAGATTCATCCATGTATCTATATGGCTAGGTAGCACATTCCTTCTTGTCCTTGAACAATAGTCCATTGTTTGGAGGTGCCACAGTTTGTCTATCTTTTCACCTGTTTTAGGACATACCAGCTTGCTTCTGGTTTTTGGCCATTATGAATAAGCCTGCTATAAACATTCACACACAAGTTTTTGTGGGGAGATCGGTTCTCAAGTCAGTTGGGGAAATACTTTAGAATATGAATCCTGGTCATATGACAACACAGTTGGGCGTCATAAGAGACTTTCCTTGTCTTCCAAAGTGGCTGTCCGGTCTTTGCATTCTGATCCGAACAAGAGTTCCTGTTGCTCCACATGCTAACCAGCAATTAGCATTGTCAATGTTTCATTTCAGCCCTCCCACAGCTATGCGACAGTATCTCTGTCGTAGGGTTAATTTCCATTTCTCCAGTGACAAATTGTGTTCGTCTACTGCTGCTGTGACAAATTACCACAAATGAAGTGACTTTAAATAACACAAAAGTGTTATATTTCCATAGAATTGGTTATAGGTCGGGACACCTGGGTGACTGAGTAGGTTAAGCGGCATGACAGCTTAGAGCCTGGACAGCCTGCTTCAGTTTCTGTGTCTCCCTCTCTCTCTCTGTCTCTCTCTCTCTCTCAAAAATAAAATAAAAACATGATTTAAACATTTAAAAAAAGAATTGGTTAGAAGTCCCACACTGGTATCGCCGGTCTCAGGGAGCTAAAATCAAGGTGTCAGCCGGGCTACACTCCTTTCCAGAGGTTCTAGGGGAGAATCTATTCCCTGGACTCCCAGCTTCTAGAGGATGCTCACATTCCTTGGCTCATGGCCCCTGCCTCCCTTGTCAAACCCAACAACAACACATCATTGTGATCCTTCTGTCAGTCGATCTTCTTCTGAGTGCAGCTAGGACATTTTCTAGCTTTAAGGCCTCACATGATGGGATCCACCAGGATAATCCAAGATAATCTTCCTTCTCAAGGTCTTTAACTGAAAGCATAAGTGCTTTGGCACGGTAGGTAACATATTCACAGGTTGTGAGGATTGGAATGTGTGCATGTTTGGAAGGCCATTATACTTTCTACCACACAAATGATATTGAACATATTTTCCTCTCCTTATTTTCCATCTGTCTATTCTCTTTGGTGGTGTCTTTTTCAGATATTTTGCCTATTTTTTAAAGTTGAGTTGCTCGTTTTCTTACTGTTGAGTTGCAAGAGTTCTTTATATATTTTCGATACAAGTCCTTTATCATGTACGTTTTGCAAGTATTTCCTCTTAGACTGTGGCTTGCCTTTTCATATTCTTAAAAGTGTCTTCTTTTTCAGTGAAAAAAGTTGTTAACTTAACAAAGGCCAACTTACCTATTTTCTCTTTCATGAATCATCTTTTTCAATGAAAAAAAGTTGTTAATTTAACAAAGGCCAATTTACCTGTATTTTCTTTCACGAATCATGTATCTAAAAACCCATTGCCAAATCCGGAGTCACAGAGACTTTTTCTTTTTCTTTTTTTTTTTCCTAGAAGCCTTGTAGTTCTGCATTTTACATTGAAGTTTATGGTCCATTTTGAGTTAATTCTTGTTAAGGTGTAAGGTCTCTGTCTAGATTTATGCTTTACATACAGACGTCTAATTGTTCCAATACTATTTGTTAAACAAAACTATCCTTTCTCCATTGAATTGTCTTTGCTCCATTGTCAAACATTGGTGGGCTATATTTTTGTGGTTCTATCTCTGGGCTCTCTCTTCTGTTCCATTGGTCAATGTGTCCATTCTTTTGTCAATACAATACTGTCTTGATTCCTTTCACTTTAATGTAAGTCTTGAATTTGATGATGCAAGTCGTCCAGTTTTGTTCCTCAGTGTTATGCCAGGCATTTTAGGTCCTTTGCTTGTCCGTGTAAAAATTTAAAGTCTACATTTTTTTAGAATTAGGTGGTTGATATCTACAAAATAACTTGCTGGGCTTCTGATTGGAATTGCATTGAATCTCAAGATCAAGTTGGACATAATTGACACCTAAGTGATACTGTGTCTTCCAACCAACCTATCAACACAGAGTATCTTTTCATCTATTTAATCTCCTTTCATTTCTGTCATCAGTGTTTTGTAGTTTTCCATACGCATTTTCTACATATACTTTGTTATTTTTTTCTCCAAGTTTTTATTGAAATTCCACTTACTTAACATACAGTGTAATATTAGTTTGAGGTGTACGACGTAGTGATTCAACACTTCCATACATCACCCACTGCTCATCACAAGTGACCTCCTTAACGCCCATCACCTATTTCACCAAACCCCCCACCCACCTGTCCTCTGGTGACCATCAGTATGTTCTCTATAGTTAAGAGTCTATTTCTTGCTTTGTCTCTCTCTCTCTCTTTTTTTAAACTTTACTCATTTGTTTTGTTTCTTAAATTCCGCACATGAGTCAAATCATATGGTATTTGTCTTTCTCTGACTGACTTATTTTTATTTATCTTAGCATAATACACTCTAGCTCCATCCATGTCGTTGCAAATGGCAAGATATTTTGTTAGATTTATATCTATTACATTCTTTTCATGCATTTAGCAATGGTATTTTCTTTTCAGATTTGAGTTCACTGTTGGTAAGAAAGGCCTTTAGGGACACCCGGGTGGCTCAGTCAGTTGAGTGTCTGACTTTGGCTCAGGTCATGATCTCACGGTTCCTGAGTTGGAGCCCCACATCAGGCCCACTGCTGTGAAGACTGCCAGCACAGAGCCCACTTCGGATTCTCTGTCCCCCCTTCTCTCTTCCCCTCTCCTGCTTGCACTCTCCCAAAAATAAATAAATATTAAAAGAAAAAGAAAAAGAAAAAAAGGCCTTTGACTTTTGTACATTGACTTGGTATCCAATTACCTTGCTGTACTTGCTTATTAGATCCAAGAGTGGTTGGGGTATTTTGTAGATTCTTTGGGGTTTGCCAGCCAGTCGTGCCATCTTGGTCTTTTAATGAACATAATTAGACCATTCATATTCAAAGTGATTATTGGTATAATTAGATTATTATCTTTTATATATGTTACCGATTTCTTTTTTCTCTTTTTAAATTTTAGAGACAGAAAGTGCGGGTGGGGGAAAGGGTCAGAGGGAGAGAGAGAGAATCTTAAGCGCTGCTCAGTGCAGAGCGCAAGGTGGGGCCCTACCCCACAACCCTGGGATCATGACCTGAGCCTAAATCAAGAGTCAGATGCTCAACTGACTGAGCCACCCAGGCATCCCATATCCAGCTTTTTAAAATAACGATAAGAGTGATGGCTTCTAAGCTCTTTACATGTTTGAGCTGAAGCTTGAAGTCCCTGTTTACTGTTTGTTTTTTTTTTTCAAAATGTGTTTCTTTATTTCAGTGCATTCTATTGAACATTTCTTGTGATCCACAGAAAGCTCCTAGAGCCTATATATTGCTGTAGCTGCTTCTGTGAACATTCCAAGTAGTAGATTTCAAGGAGGTCTGCAAAGAAATAAGCCAGAGTAGCACCTGGCCTCCAGCTACATACTTCCTGTTTCCTGGCCTGGAGCTTTTGTGACACAGCCCTCAACTCCCCGTGGGAGCCCATGCAACACTTAGGCCTAACATGCAACCCAAAAGTACAGGAGAGTTAAGACCAATAGAGGAAAGAAGTCCATGGATAAATGTTTTTCCTCTTTAAATCCCAGGGAGACAGGAATATCAAAAAGTTCTCAGAAGATCCTGGTGAGACAAAACACCATCGCCTGCAGCAATGGTCAATTCAATAGTTTGTTCTAGTATTTGCTTCCCTATCTTCTCCCCAGTGACTGCTCCCTGGAATCACTTCGCAGATGAATAGCCTACAGACAAGTCTTTGTCTCTGGCTCTGCTTTTAGGGAACCCAGGCTAAGACATAAGTTTATTTAAGAAGAAATTCTGCAACATATCTGTAAATGGAGAGAAACAACCATTTGCCATTAGACAGATGGTAACCGCCTTACCATTGTTTTCCATGACATCCCCACCCATCAACAGCGACTCCTCTTAGCTGTTTCTCTCCATCCTTCTTCTGAAGTTCACCCACCTCTTTCTACATGTTGAGAAAATAGGGAGAAAAGAGAAGAAAAGAAAAAAGAACACAATGGCATTAACCCCTGTTGCTTACACCCCTGTGGTTAAAAAGGAAGTTTATTAAAAATTAGAACGGCACTACTCAAAGTGTGGTTCGTGGACTGACTGCTGGTCTGCCAACTGCTTTCTCAATCCATGAACAGTTAACAGCTTGCTCCAGAATGTAAGTCAGCTACATCACTACATGCAGTATTATGTTCAATTGGCCTTTTTTTTAATTAAAAATTATCTTTAATTTACAGCGGACTTTTTTAGTAGCATAACTCCCTCCATGAAGGAAACGATGCACTGATTTACATTCATGTTTAGCCCCTTGCCTCATGGCTGGGGCTAAAGACTGGTTCTTTAGCAGTGAATTAAAGAGGTATAAAAATACTCAGAGTGGACATTTCATAGTAGATTCTACTTCTGAGTAATGCTCTACGGGTTTTACTGATATTACCTCATTTAATTCTTTAAAAGAATTAAAAGTGGATAATATTATTCTCATTTTACAGATAAGGAAGTTGAGGCACAGTGAAGTTCAATAATTTGTCCAACACAGCTAATAAGTGACAGTAGTAGCCTCCAAAGTGGCCCCCAGTGATCCTTGCCTTTTGTTATTCACACCTTTGTGCAGTAGGCTCCCATATCGTATCAAAATTAGTACGTGTGACCAAAGAAAACAGCAGAAGGGATGATTTTCAAGATGTTATGGACTGAACATTTGTGTTCCCTCAAAATTCATATGTTTAAATCCTAAGCTCCACCGTGATGATGATATTAGAAGGTGAGGCTTTGGGGAGGTAGCTATGTCACGGAGGTGGAGCCCTTATGAGTGTGATTGGTGCTCTTGTACAAGATATTCCTGAGAGCTCTCTTGTCCTCTTTCCGTGATGTGAGGATACAGCAAGAAGATGGTCATGGGGGGCCCTGGGTGGCTCAGGTCGTGATCTCTCAGTTCATGAGTTTGAGCCCCACATTGGGTTCACTGCTGTCAGCCTGTCAGTGTAGACCCCACTTCAGATCATCTGTCCCCCTCTCTCCCTGCTCCTGCCCTACTTGTGCTCTCTTTCTCAAAAATAAATAAACATGAAGAAGAAGAAGAAGAAGAAGAAGAAGAAGAAGAAGAAGAAGACGAAGAAGGCCATCTGCAAACCAGAAGAGGGTTCTCACCAGACGCAGATGGTGCTGGCACCCTGGTCTTGGACTTCCAGCCTCCAGAAGTGTGAGAAATAAATTTTTGTTGTTTATAAGTTCCACCCACTAACATCTGTGCTATTCTGCCATAGCAGCCCCCAACTGACTAAGACACAAGTGTAAGTCAGAAAAGAGACTGTTGTTTCCCCCTTATTCTCTCAGATAGCTCTCAGAGAGCCTCTCTCAGAGGCTCTGGGAAAGGCAGCTTCCATATCATAAGGACACTCAAGCAGCCCTGTTGCGTGTGCACATGGCAAGGAACTGATGCCTCCTCTAGCACCAGTTTGGCAGCCATGTGAGTGCGCCATCTTGGAAGAGGGTCCTCTAGAGGACTGCAGATGAGAGAGCCTGAGATAGAACCACCTGGCTTCGTTGCTCCCAAGTGTCTGGCCCACATGATCTGTGTAACAGAATAAATTTGTGTTCGTATTTTAAGTCTCTAGGTTTGGGGCTGCCTTGTTTTACGGCAAAAGATAACTGATACAGGAGAACAGTCTGCTTCCAGGGCCTGTTTGCTTCACTGCTATGTGAAAAAATCAAAGATGGAAAAGGAGATGACTCCTTCCTTATGTGATGTGATGTTATTTAACGCCAAACTTGCACACCACCTACCCTCATCTCAGCTGACACCAGAGGTATGCATTCCAAACTTGAGAGATGCAAGGGCGCCCAAGAGAACACGGGATTGCAGTAAGATATGCCTGGATTTGGGGGCACCTGCGTGGCTCAGTCGGTTAATCGTTGGACTTTGACTCAGGTCATGATCTCATGGTTCAAGAGTTCGAGCCCCACATCGGGCTCTGTGCTGACAGCTCAGAGCCTGGAACCTGCTTTGGGTTCTGTGTTGTGTCTCCCTCTCTCTCTGCCCCTCCTCCCATCACACTCTGTCTGTCTCAAAAATAAAGTAAACATTAAAAGAAAAAAAATTTCAATGAAAGATATGCCTGGATTTGAATCCTGGTTCAGACACGTTTCTTACTTTGGACATCTCCAAAAACGAGGCCCTCATAGCTAGAGAGAAAAATAACAACTTATAAGTCCAGTCTCTTTAGGCAGAGCTGAGAGCTGGGGCTACATAGAGCTACTTGGGAAGAGTAGAATTCAGGGACCGATGGATTTTTCAGAGGTGAAGATGTTCACCGGTTGGTTGACCTTTAGCTGCGGATGCCTGTGTGACAGTGTTGCTGACTTGATGCCCTTCAGCACTGTGGGTGTTAAGGCAGGGTGGTTATTCATCAATGAGGATGAGTTTAAAACCAGGTTTGGCCAAAGAAAAATGAGTCCCTTCCTAGCAGGTTAGGAACTTTCTATTCTCCCTTGAAGCCCTTTCAATTCAATGTTCTCAGCAGCAAAATGAGCAGAACACAGATGTTGTGACAGCCACTATTTCATGCCTTGTGTAAGCTAGTTGCCATACATTCTCTGTCGCAACTACTTAACTGAACCACCGTAGAGCAACGGCCACCAGAAACAGTAAGGAAACAGGTGGATGTGGCTGCATTCCCATGAAACTTTTTTTTACAAAAGTAGGCACCAAGCTGGACTTGGCCTGTGGGCCATAATTTGCTGAGCCTGCTCTAGTTTTAGCGTCGGCTCCAACGTGCTTTTTCTCCTCTCCGAGCTTCTAGATATGCCATTCCTTCTATCTGCATTATCCTTTCCCTTCTCCTAAAATGCTTTGCTCCTGCTCATTCCTCGGTTCCCAACTGAAGCATTATTTCCCTGGGGAAGGTGCTGTCCACACCTTTGTCCACACCCTGCTTCCCCAGTGTTCCCTATTTCCTCTTTTATAACCTTATCTCATGTTTGTCTTGTGCACCATTTGAGTCACAGGGCTTGGCCGAGCCTTGATAAATATCAAGGGAAAGAAGAATGAATGATGTTTGAGAGGGCATCTGAGACAAACTTGGACCATTTCACACCTGCGTCTGCCTATTGTACAATTTTTCCTAAAGCTACCTGGCTCCCAAGAAATGGATTCTATGCTCGTATATTTTGTTAAACTCACTGGTGATTTGGCCTCTATTTTACAGTGCAAGATTCTCAAAATGAGAAAATGTCTGTGAAATTCGTGTTTAAGACACTTTCATTCTCTTGCCACTATTTCCCCGCAATGGTAACCTTTACATTTAGCCTGAGTCTAAGTGGGGTTGTCAGAACATCAGGTTACATTATGCAATGCAGCTATTTGTGCCTTTTAAATTTTTTTTTCAACATTTATGTTTGGGACAGAGAGAGACAGAGCATGAACGGGCGAGGGGCAGAGAGAGAGGGAGACACAGAAACGGAAACAGGCTCCAGGCTCTGAGCCATCAGCCCAGAGCCCGACGCGGGGTTCGAACTCACGGGCCGCGAGATCGTGACCTGGCTGAAGTCGGACGCTTAACCGACTGCGCCACCCAGGCGCCCCCTAGTTGTGCCTTTTAAAGACGATGTAGGTTCCAACATGGACTCACAGCAGGAAGGTGCACTGATGATGTTCTCGAAAGCTCAGCCGCCAGGATTGGATCCAGAAGTGGGTCAGCAGTCAAGAAGACACATGCTTCTTGGAAATCAGTTGCGCTGAAAAGAGGTCTCCATTTATCCTTCCAGAAAATAAGTAACCCTTGGCTCGTGAGCAGCCTGGCTCCTTTAGGCAGATTGCAGCGAGGCTTGTGTTTGAAGGAGAAGCATGGAATTGTACTCAGGAATTATTTTTCTCTTTCGGAGCTGGTGTGTGGATCTGTCCTGAACCGCGGACTCATCGATTGTCCCACCTTATCTGAGAACCTGAGAGCTCCCAGGGCTGGCTGGTGGCAGCTACTCCAAGGCATGGGCCATCTCCTGCCACCGTTTTCGCAACAGTGTGATTCGCTGACCCCACCTGCTTGTTGACAAATAGCTCAAAGGGCTCCCAGAGACTCTTCCCGCTCTGGGTCACACAGGGGATTTCTTCAGGGTAGTTTCCTTGGCAGAGCTGGAAGGGCCAACAGGATGGGAAGGAGGGAGCAGGGAGAGGGGATCAAGCCCCAAAGGACAAGGCATGGGTTTCTGCCTGGGCTGCTGTGTTGTCCCTACTCCCAAGGACTATGCAATAACCTGACATCTGAGAAGAAAGACAGGAAGCCAGTGGTACAGATGCACAGAGATCATACGTGGAGAAGAATAAGCACAATGTCTAGGTCACCTTGGGAAACTTCAATGTGGTAACAGAGGACACCCTCCTGAGCTTGTACTCCCAGTCCAGTTTAATTCGTAATGGCCCTGTGCAATTTTAGTTTTTAAAGCCCACCAACCTGTTGACAGGTGGGATCATCTAATAATGAGAAGCATCATTGGGCACTGACTGTGTTCCAGGCGCTGTTCTGAGCTCTGCAGCCTATTACATGAAGTCCTCGGAAACAGCTGTTTTTCTAGGCTCAAAATGGCTAACTACCAGCAATTCATGTTTCCATCTACTATCACCTTTTGTTATTTTGACAACCATCTTCTAAGGACCGTTGTTTTCCGGGGGCACCTGGGTGGCTCAGTTGGTTGAAAATTGACTCCTGATTTCGGCTCAGGTCACAATCCCAGGATCACGGGGTCAAGCCCCACATTGTGCTCCATGCTAAGCAGGGAACCTGCTTAAGGTTCTCTCTCTTTCTCTCTCTCTCTGTCTCAAAAATAAAAAGCTAAAAAGAATTTTTTTCACTAGAATTAAAAATTTTTTAAAGCTGTTGTTTTCTGGTGCTTTGAAGCTCTGGCTGAGTTTGAAACTCACCTCTGCCACTCTGGTCGAATGTGCTTTAGTTTCCTTCCTTGTAAAATGGTACGAATACTACTACTGGCTTAGTAGGATTATCTGAAGATTAACAAGTTAGTGAATGTCATAGCACCCGGCATGTAAGTGTTCAGTAAATACAGCCATTACCATTGGCTCTGCATAAAGTTATGTTTAAGGTCTTCATTCTAGAAATACCCTGTGCAATGATATCTGATGTTTTGTGGGTTTTTTTGTTTGTTTTTGTTTTTTTTCCCCTGCCAGGTATTTATTTCTTCTTCCGTGATAGCAGCCCAATTTCCCTTTCAGTTAACTTGCCCTCATCTGGTAGAGTTGTATGTCAGCCTTGCCTCCCCTAGCTATGGATTACACATCGGGCCCAAAGTGGATCAATCCCAATGTGTCCTGCCTCTCATGTACTTTCAAAGCCAGGCTCATCTGCTTTTTCTCTGATTCTTCAGCTCTTCTGTGTTCTTCCAGTAAACTCTGTTTTTATACAATGTGGGGGGGGGGGGGGCGTATAATGAGAGGTAATTTAGCAGATTATTAGCAAGTTCATTGGTTTCTGTTGTTGCCACCAAAGATCCTTGACGTATATATCATTAGAAATAGACATTTTAACCTATTCTTTCTAAATAAAGAAACCAGCTAACATATAACTGACTCTCTGACTGGACCTTTACTATTGTGATTATGTTTAAGATATCTTTGCAACAGTAAGTGTCATTAGCTCCATTTCACAGATAAGGAAATTAAAGACCTAGGTTTTCATGCCAACTCTCTCAGTCGGTGGCTATGTGTCCTTGAGCAAGGCTCTGAACCTCTCTGAGTCACGGCATACTGATGCGGGAAGTGGGGTTGCTTACACACCCACCCCCTCCGGGTGGTTCTGAGAATTATACAAGATGATGGAGATACAAAAGCACTTAGTAAACAGGTAGTGCCATATAAGTGGACAGTTGTATTATGATTTCCTTTGGTCAAAGGATAAATTTTAATACCTCTTCTTGGTGTCTAAGCCATTTGTTCTTTCTGCATCATCATAATAACGTCGAAAACAGAGGTTTTTAAGTGCCAGTCCCAAGTTATATGTACACCAGGAAAATGAGATTCTTTTTCCTGAAAGCAACATTGTACCTTCATGGATTTCCCTGCTGCTTTTCTCCCTTACCGGGTCAATCATGGCTGAAGCTTGCTTTCCTCGCTTTTCTGATCAAACTGCAAGCATTTCTCTCCTTTTACTCCTATTTCTCTCCTTTCTTTCCCAGTCTCGAAGCTCCCCAAGGACCAATAAATGCCAGCAATGACTACACCCAGCCTTCTGAGGGTTTTTAGTAAATTAGAGATGAGATCCAACTTCCTGTATTAGAACTGGGATTCAAAGAAGGCTTTCCAAAGTCTACCGATGATTATATAAAGAGTAAGCAGGAATTGTGAAAATTAGGGATATTATTTCCAAATGCCAGTATTTTTAATAGACAAATAATGCAGCGGATCAGGCTGCAGTATATTAGTAAAGGATAAAGAAAAAAGAAGGTAAACAGACTTCATTTGTGAAGGGCCGGTGAATATTCTTATTGGCCCATAGTGCCATCTTGTGGATAGTTTTTAAATAGGGTTTAGTTTTCAGCCATGATTGCATTAGCTCGATTATTCCAAAGCATCCGTTAGAAGCCGCAAATAATTTCCTGATAACCCAAGAAAATACAGATGATCACACCTGGGAGAACCAATTTGTTGATCTCTCATCCTCGCTGGGAGTGGTTGACCAGTCATCCCATGCTTTGAGTTACACGCACACACACACATATATGCATATGCCTTTTTGCCAAAAATTTTAGGGGGTTCACGAAGCTCCTGACTCTATGTTTGGAACGTTTGCTTTGCAGCATTACCTTCAGCGATGTGATGGAGTCCCAGATTTGTAACTATCACTCTATGCAGATGTATCTCAGATGCTCACGGGCCCTTCTCTCTTCAGGCCTTTGAGTCCAGCTTCCTTCACTATTCCTGATTTAAACATCTTGCCCTTTCCTGTAGTTTAATCATGCTGACCGCCTCTCAAGAAATACTTCTGGACACATTCAAATTCAGAGCCGTTCAAAGTCAGGCTCATATGCCACCATCTTTGGGAAGCTTCTCCCTAATCAGAAAGAATTAACCTTTCCCTTTTGTTATCTCTTAGACCATTTTTAAAAAATTCTTTGCATAAAATAGTTCAGACTTCCCACAATCGATAACTGACCAGGTAAAGGGTTAGCTCTTGAGAAAAGGTAACATGCTCTATTTATCTTTGCAGTTTCTATAATACTAGAGGGAGGGATTTACTTTGTAGTCACTCCTTTAATATCTGTGAAGCTGAAAGACTTGGTTTAATTTTTTACTCTATACCTTGAGATATGAGCATGAGAAAGGTTAAGCTTTCCAAGCCTTGGTTCTTCACTTGTACACAGAGGTCCGATAGCTCCTACATGTGGATCCTTGAAGAATTCAATGAAGTCATGCATGGAATACACTTGGTTCAGTTCCTGGCACATAGTTGGGGATCAAAATATGTTTTTAAATAAAAGGATCCTCAGAGGAGGAAAAGGCTGAGGTCACTGTCTCTAAACAAAAGTCTTCCTATGATTTTGGAGATGAGTGGGTTTTCTTTTCTTTTAATTAAAAAAAAATGATTAAGAAGTCCCTAACTTTTAAGAATTGAGCCAGGTATTAGAGATACAAAGATGAATCAGCATTTTGCTCTTTGGGGGCAATCTTTGAAATGTCTCAATCGATATTGAGATGCCCCCACACATTATTAATAATTATATTATTGTATTAATAATATTTATGAAAGGAATTTTTTAAAGCCTACTTTATTTAGGCCTATGCAGCTGGGTTTCCAGTGTGATCCAATAGTTGGCAAGAGTAATCTGCTGTGACTGGTTACAGTCTTGTGGCAATCGTCGTTTTAACAGCACTGGCACATTGCTTATGATGCAGTAGAAAAGGCACTGAAGTTGGAGGAAGAGGGTCTAACTCCAAGGACATGTCCTTCCCTCCAAACCACATTGCCAGAGAAGAATGAGCCTGGGCTTCTGACACTCATGGGTGTGTTCATTACTGTTGCTATAACTTCATTGATGTCCTATACGATGATTTTTTGGCGCAAAATAGCCTGTGCAGAAGCTCACATTTTTAATTAAAAGTGTGTTTGTTTTATAACTAAAAACATAATATCTCATAATATCTTCCTGAGTTTTGCCATATTACTTGCCAGATTAGTCTTTAAAGTGTTGATCCGGTGAATACTCCCAGCGCCTGAAATGTGAACTTCTGTTTTCTCATATCCTTGCCATCCTTGTCAAACTTCATAGTCTCTGAAAATCTGATTTGTTCAACTGACAGATATAACGTGGTGTCTCGTCGCTGCTTAAATTGGGCATTTCCATGACGATTGGGGAGGTTGAACTCTTTTCCTCTATTGTAAGTCGCTTACGTGTCCCATTCTGGCTCCCCTATTCAAGTCTTACCATTGTGTTGGTTTTCGTGCCTTTTTCTTGTTGACTTGCACAAATACTTCACATATTTTAGATGTCAATCTTATTCAAAATTCTCTTATTTTTTCATTACCTTACAGGTTTATGTTTCACATTTAATGCCCTTTTTTAAATATTTATTTATTTAGAGAGAGAGAGAGTATAAGGGGAGGAGCAGAGAGAGAGAGAGAGGGAGAGAAAGAATCCCAGTCTCCACATGGTCAGCCACAGAGCCCGACACGGGGCTCCGTCTCACAAACTGTGAGATCATGACCTGAGCTGAAATCAAGAGTCAGAGGCTTCACTGAGCCATCCAGGTCCCCCTGTTTCACATTTAAGTATCAAATTATCTAAAAGTACCACCACCTGTGTGTATGATGTGAGGTAGAGATCTCACTTGGCCTTTACCAAGATCAGCTTCTTTAGAATCTGTCCTTTCTGCATTTATTTGTCTTGCCATCTCTATCATATATCAAGTTCCTAGATACATGTGTATCTTCTTCTGAACTTTCCCTTTTTTCCCATTGTTGTAGTTGATTATTCCTGTACCAGTACTCTTTTCCTTACCATGGCTTGTTAGTATGTC
Organism: Acinonyx jubatus; assembly: GCF_027475565.1. Taxonomy (NCBI): domain Eukaryota; kingdom Metazoa; phylum Chordata; class Mammalia; order Carnivora; family Felidae; genus Acinonyx; species Acinonyx jubatus. The sequence goes on from NC_069382.1 coordinate 189,356,669, forward strand.
TTCATATCTGCCAAGGAATTCCCCTTATTTGCTTACCTTTTCAAAAACGGAATTGACTTTTGATATTAGCCACATATTTGAAAATTAATCTTCCCATTTTATCAAAAAATAATGCCGGAATTTTTTGGAAGTGTATTTAATTTATAAATTAATTTTAGGAGATTTGATTCCATTATAATTTTAAGTCATCCCATCTGTGAACGTGATGGTATAGTCATGTATTCAGATATTTGTCTATGTCCTTTAATAAAATTTTACTCACTGTAAAGATCTCATGCATTTTTTTAATTTTAATTTTTTTCACATTTATTTATTATTGAAAGACAGAGAGAGACAGAGCATGAGCAGGGGAGGGGCAGAGAGAGAGAGGGAGACACAGAACCCAAAGCAGTCTCCAGGCTCCAAGCTGTCAGCACAGAGCCCGTCACGGGACTACAACTCACAAACATGAGATCATGACCTGAGCTGAAGTCGGGCACCTGACTGAGCCACCCAGGCGCCCCTCATGCATTTTTTGTTAAATAAACTCCTAGGTGTGTTATGAATCAATGCTATCATGTTATTTTCCATTATATATTTTTTTAGTTTTTTATTGCTGACATAGGGGACATTAAAGCTTGAATGATCTTCGCTAATATTACCGATATCTCTCACTAGTTCTAATAGTTTATGACACTAATATGGTATGTGGATCTTCAAATCTGCCCTGGGTAGTTGGTACCAGGAGGAGAGGCTAAACTCCAGTTTTTAGTTGCTCTCCTGGTGAGTTTAAGGAGGAGAGGAGACCATACCTCAGAACGCTGACTCTTCAGCATTCTATATTCTTCTCAATCTTTCCAATTCCTTACCAGGCAACTGGTCTCTCTATTAGTTTCCTAGGGTTGTTTTAACAAAGTACCACAAATTGGGTGGATTAAACAAGAGAAATTGATTGTCTTGTGGTTCTGGAAGCTAGAAATCCAAGATCAAGAGATGGGCAGGGTTGAGTCCCTCTGAGACCTATAAGGAAGAATCTGTTCTGTGCCTCTCCCCTAGCTTCTGGTGATTTGCTAGCAATCTTTGGTGTTCCTTGGCTGGTAGAAGCCTCCCCCAATCCCCGCCTCATCTTTACATGGCATCGTCCCTCTGTGTGTGCCTGTGCCAAAATTTCCCCTTTTTATAAGGACACCAGCCATATTGGATTAGGGGATCACTATAGTCCAGTATCATTTCATCTTATGTAATTACATCCACAGCAATCCTACTTCCAAGTAAGGTTGCATCCTGGAGCACTGAGGGTTAAGACTTCAACATAGGAATTTTGAGAGACCCACAATCTGTAACAGCCTTCAAAGATCCTGTCTGGACCTCTGCCCTGAATGCTACAATACTATAATCTAATCATCTACTCCTTGATAAGAAGAGGGGAATGAACAGGTTTGCCCTCACCTGTTGTTTGCTTGCCACCCCAACTGCATGTGAGTATCATTTTTCTTTGGCCTCCAGTCAGGGCTGAGCTTATACTCCTATTTCTGATTTACACTGGCAGAGAATGTGTGAGTGAGACACAAACACAAGAGAGCCTCCCTCACTGCAGTGCTCATCCCATCCATCTGAGCTGCCATTTTTCCTCCACTTTGTGACCCAGCCACTATTTCCCTCTCTGGGAATTTAGTATTGTTTTTATTCACATTCTCAGAGCCACCATCTTTTCTATTGCTTCATTCATTTCAAAGGATGCTTTCAAGGGAGGAGACAGTCTGCCTTCCTTTTCTATCTACACAGAGTCATCCTGTGCCTGAAATTGTTCTCTGGAGCCTCAGTATGCAGACCAACCCTTGAGTTCACCAGCCATTTCTGAATTAAGGAAGGGGGAAAAAAGGAGATTTTACATTTTTCCCAAATGGAGGCAGGTGGATGGATAATTAAAGCTAAAAGCAAAGTTTTAGAGTATATTTTAAAGATTTTTGCTCAAGAAAGACTAAGCAGCTGTAGAAGTCAGGATATTGATAAATGATGGTTTCCCAGACACGGTTATTGTTGAAAACAAAACGATGCTTGTTTAGGTGCCATGGAGATACTCATTTTTCTTTTCAGCATTATTCAGTCGACAACTCTGTTGTGGTTCTTCCTTGTGTTGTGATGTACTTTGAACACCTGCGTGTAATGGCGGGAGCCCTGGTGTGGGAGACAAGATGCCCAGGGACTCGCCTTTGTCACTAGCTGAGTCACCTTGAGCGGATCACTGAGGCTCAGTTTTCCTCTGTCGGGCCATGGGTCAGACCCGTGGAACATTCAGTTCTCACCCAACGGAACATGAAGTAGTGTTTGCTTGTCAGGGAGTGAAGATGGGTGTGTGTTGTAGCTCCATTAGTTTCTCAGAGACCTTAAGGGAGCTAAATCTCTATGAAATTTTGCCCTTATTTCCTCTCCTATGTATTCAGCTCACAGAGACATGAGATGATCATTCATGGCTATGAGATATCTCATTCAAATGAGTTACTCATTTGAAATGATTGGAAATCAAGTTGGTCATATCTATCTGATGACAACCTGAGATGTATAAACACACAGTTGAACCCCAGTGTCTAGACTTCTACTTGTACAAAAAATGAACACGTTCTGAAAATATCCAAAATAACACAAGAAGAAGAAGCAAGTGCTTTTTTGACTTAAGGAATTTACTTCAAAGGATGAAGGGGTTCTAAAAGGCCTCCAAAGAAAGACCTGTATGTATGGCCAAAGGGCTTTGAGAACCACTGCTTTCTGTTACCAATGCCTCAGAATGAGGACACGAGAATGCTGCCCTTTCAGAGACAGACCATATACACCTATTATGAGGGAAAAAACCTACGATGCCATTAAAAGTGATTTCTATTCAGAAATCATGCTTGATCGGCTGTCATTGTTGCTGTTTAATAGACTTTATTATTAGAGAAGTTTTAGGTTCATAGCAAAATTAAGCAGTAAGTAGAGAGTGTTATACACACCCTGTCTGCATTGCACACAATGGCCACCCCAATTGTTAACATCCCCCACAGATGTTGCATTTGTTACAATCGATAAACCTACACCTGACATGTCGCAAAGTCCACAGTTTACAGTAGGGTTCACTCTCAGTGTTGTTTATATTCCATGGGTTGGGACAGATGTATAATGACATGTATCCACCATCACTGCATCAGAGACAATGGTTTTACTGCCTTAAAAATCCTCTGTGCTAGGGTGGCTCTCCAAATCTTGAGCTCAACTCAGATCATGGTCTCCAGTTTGTGAGTTCAAGTTTGAGCCCCACGGCAGGCTCTGAACTGACAGCACAGAATCTACTTGGGATTTTCTCCCTCTCTGCCCCACCCACACCGTGCTCTCCCTCTTTCTCTCTCAAAATAAATACATAAAACTTAAAAAAAAATCCTCTATATTCCACCTGTTCATCCATCTCTCCCCTGTCATGCTTGCTTTAAAAGAAAAAAATCTTAGGGGTGCCTGGGTGGCTCAGTCAGTTAAGTGTCTAACTTCGGCTCAGGTCATGATCTCATGGCTCATGGATTCAAGCCCCATGTTGGGCTCTGTGCTGACAGTGTGGAGCCTGGAGCCTGTTTTGCATTCTGTGTCTCCCTCTCTCTCTGCCCCACCCCTGCTCATGCTCTGTCTCTCTTTCTCTCTCCCAAAAATAAATAAATATTAAAAAAATTTAATCTCAGTATAACTTTTTATTATGCAATAACTTAAGATTTTCAGAAAAGTTGCAAAAATACTACAGAGTTCCTGGTACACCCCTCAACCAGTTTCTGTCGTTGTGAATATCCTACATTGTCAGGGTGGATTTGTCAAAACCAAGGAACTGAAATTTGTACCTTGCTATTAACTGAGCTCCAGATTTTATTTTGCTTTCATTTCTTTTTTCATTAATATCTTTTATCTGTTCCAGGATCCAATCCAGAAAACCACATTGCATTGAGCTGTCATGTCTTCTGAGTCTCCTCTGGTCTCTGTGACAGTTTCTCTGTCTTTCCTTGGTGGTCATGACCTTGAAAGTCTTGAAGAAGACTGTCCAGGTAGTCTACAGAATGCCCCATAATTTGCATTTGTCTCATGTTTTTCTCATGATGAGCCTGGGATTACAGGGTTTTTTTTAAGATGGGTTTTCTGGAAACTAAAGATGTGAATTATCCTTCTAATTACATCAAATTAGGGGGTACATTTTTGCATGACACCGTATCACATGACATGATGATGTTAACTTTCATCACCTGGTTAAACTAGTGTTTGCCAGGTTTCACCACTGTTAAGACACTATTTTTCCCGTTCCCTATGCTATTCTTTGGAAAGAGTCACTGAGCACAGCCCACACTGAATAGGTAGCGAGGAAGGGGAGTAGCAATTAAACTTCAAGTCTTGGAGGGGGACCATCCACACATATTTGGAATTCTCTTTTATTGCTTGCTCTTTGATGTATACGTTCCATTTTGTTTTATTTGTTTGTTTTTGCCATATGTCGGCGTTGTGAAACAGTTGGCTCATATCAGTTTTGGAGGGTCTATTGTTAAATTTTCAGGAATTTTGCAAGCTGGTTGACATATCTTGGCAGCCTGAAATCAATCAGGGTAGGAGTATTTACACCACAGATATTGGCAAACACTACAAATCAGGGCTTCCCCACTGCTCCCTTCTCCCAGAGAGCTGATTGTTAAACAGTTACCAGCACACCCCTGTAGGCCATATATGACAAATAAACATAAAATGCCCAAGATGGCAAAGAAAGATAGTGATTACATATCACTATGAGCTCTTTATTTCTTTGCTGATGGAAACAAACAGAAGTGTGAGAACATGCCCCTCCTCTGCCTCCTCACTCCTACATTAGATATTACACCATTGTGCACAAAGAGGCTCAGCTGAAAACCTGGGCAACCCATCTCCTGATAGCCCCCATCAATGAGTAAAATAGGCCATCTCTGGAGCACTAACACTCTTCAGACTACCAGCTGATAGGCTTCTAATATTTATATCGATTTCTATTATCCTGAATGCAAACAGGAGGTCATTGGATCAAAACAATCATTATTACTTACAGCAGTAGCTGTCTCCATTCCTCATGCACCAATTCTTTCCCCTTCTGAGGTGGTGCCATGAGACCCTCGCCAGCAAGGGAAGAGCCCTGATAACATAAATCTGAGAAGTTGTATACATATTGCCTCCTCCACTCCAGAGAGGGAGAGAAACCCAATCTCCTTAAAGTCTATGTATTCCCTTTGGGAGGAGAAGGTGAAACTTCCTCAGTTTTTCCCCTTCAGAATGTAATAAATGTCCCCCAAGGAGTAGATGAGGCAAACTGGCATTTATAACCAAGGGTTGTATCCCCCTTTGAGGAGTAAACACAGAGAAAGAGACAAGTTTCTAAACCTTTCCTGAGGTCTGTTGGTTACTTAACCATGCTTTAACTTTCCAGTCTGGTCCTAAAACCAAAGTCTCATTTCATTGCTTAGAAAGCCCTAACAACCATGTAGAAACATAAACATATTTTCTCTACTGTCCCACACCACCTTCTGGTCAAAAGTAGGAACAGTACAGACTCTGAAGTTTTATTGGACAAGAAGTAAAAGGAGAACAAAACTCCTTGGCTGTCCTCAGTCTCTGGGGTCTTGACTTTTCTTTTGTTATAATCCAAACATCAATGTTATGGCTTAATCAATAGAGAAGAGGCAGCCCCAATTTACAGAAACCTAAAATCAAGCACAGATTTTTGAGGATGGTGTTCGGTCTTGTGAAGAAACATAAGTAACAAATCCTGCTCCTCATGAGAATGATAAGCAAACTCATCAGGCAGAATTAGTGATATGTCTCCCCAAAGTCAGCACAAAGGTTAGAAGCTAGAAGCTCTCCAAGGGCAGTGATTCTCAAATACAGCCTATTCTCAAACATGTATCTCCATTGCTGGGGCCCTGTGCAGATGTCCTGAACTGGAATCTCTGTGATTCTGGTGCCCAGGAATCTATACTTGTACAGGCTCTCAGGTAATACCCAAAGATGTAAACAGATTTGGCATCAACTGCTACAAAGTTAACTAACTCCCAACTCAAAATGATATGACTTGGGGAAAGGTGTGTGGCTCCACCTACAGGTGATCCTTGGTTCTGCAGCAATTCAATGTATAACTCAATATACACTTCTAACCAGAAGTACCCTTTCAGTGGGACATAGAAATAGAAAACTAAACATTTATATTTTTACAATTATTGCCTTCAGTTCAACTCTTTAGAATGTCCTTTGAAATATTTAGGGACATCTTGGACAGATTCTGTAACATTCTAGACATCTTCAGTTATTAAAAGTCCAGACCAGTTTAAAACTTCTAGACATCTTGAGCCAGACCAACACTAAACCATCCTGCACACCTAGAAACCAGATCTGAGGATTAACACAATCTGCACAACCTGAGCCACAGAATTCAGCAGGTACGCAGCACGGAGAGGTGAACTGGGGGAGAAAGAAGCCACGGAGGGCAGGGGGCTGCTTTTGTGTGCAGAGAGAGGACGGGGGTGTGGGGAGAATATGGGAAAAGCACCCCCCCAAAAGCAGCTGGAGAGAAAGTGGAAAAGTGGAAACAGCTGCAGGGACTGAACTAAAAAGGGAGAAAGGAGAAAGGAGACGGTTTAAATTCCATTAAGACGATAAACATGAGGAGCACAGAGTCTGAAACTCTGCAGCTCGATACCTGGCGGCACTCTGGTGGGAAGGGCGAATCCCCAGGAGCAGAATGGAGTCCGGGGTTCTTCAGGCCACACGGGGAGAGCCAGTTCCCCTGCTGGGAGGACAACTTGTAGAGGCTGTGTGGGTCCCCCAAAGGCAAGGCCCCAGTGGACCCAGGAGAACAACCACATTCGCTGGTGCTGGAACAAGGTCATTTGGGGTGAAGCCTGGTGCCAGATGTGTGTTGTGATTCTCCATAATCCCTGAAAAGCTGCTGCTACACTATCTTGCAAATTTTTTCTGGGGTGGGCTGGCACCTGGCCACAGTCTCTGGGCATCGACAGCAATACGGTCCTGCAAACTTTCCTGGGTGCAGCTGGCACCCGGCCATTGCTCAGTGAGACCCTCCCACAGAGGGGCGGAGCCAGTCAAGGCTGCAGTCCCTCAGAAATAAGGGGTCGGGAAAAACAGCTGCATCTGAGACAAAACTCAGGAGGGAGGTGCTGCCTGGGGCTTGGTCACGGACTGGGCAAAAACGGAGAGTGGACAGAAGCTGAAGACAAAGGACGGATGCACGATTGGTGATCAGGGAGAACAGAGTTCTGATACTAGAGACTGGGTAGCTGGGTGATGCCATTTTCACCGCTCCCACGCATGGGCGTCCACGCCTACAAGCACCACAACCCTCCACCCCAATAGGCTAGCAGCGCCATCTAGTGGATAGCGGAGCTGTTACACTGAGCCCCGCCCAACTGGGCCAACCTCGCTCTTTAGGTACACAAGTCTCTCCGCCTGCTTAGTTTATGGACTATAAAGCACTTCATAGTTTGACTTCTAGGGGAAAACAAAGTAATTTCAGATGTATTTCAGTCTGTTCACCAGTCCATCTATTCAATTTTTTTTCTTTTTCTTTTTCCTTTTCTCTCTTTTTCTTAAATACAGAAAGAGAAAAAAATCATTTTTGTTTTCAATTTTTACTAAAAATATTTTTCTTTAATTTTGTTCAACTATATTTTTTACTTTTGTGTAAATTTTTTAAAATTCTATTTTACCTCCATCTTTCATTTTAGTCTATAACAGTGTATTCATTTTCTCAAATTTTCAAATGATTTTTTTCTTTCCCCTTTTTTCTCTAATCTATCAAGCCCCTTCTAACACCCAGTCCAAAACACACATAGGAGTTAGCATCATATATTTGATTGTGTGTGTGTGTGTGTGTGTGTGTGTGTGTGTGTGTGTTGGTTTTTAATTTTAATATTTTTTAACTTTAATTTTTTATTTTAATTTTTTTACCTCATTAATTCATTTTCCCCCTTCAAAACGACAAAATGAAGAAATTCACCCCAAAAGAAAGAGCAGGAAGAAACAACACCCAGGGACTTAACCAACGCACAGACAAGCAAGATGTCTGAACCAGAATTTAGAATCATGATAATAAGAATACTAGCTGGAGTCAAAAATGATTAGAATCCCTTTCTGTGGAGATAAAAGAAGTAAAAGCTAGTCAGGATGAAATAAAAATGCTATAACTGAGCTGCAATCTCGAATAGAGGCCATGGTGGCAAGGATGGATGAGACAGAACAGAGAATCAGCAATAGAGGACAAACTTATGGAGAATAATGAAGCAGAAAAAAGGAGGGAGATTAAGGCAAAAGAGAACAATTTAAGAATTAGAGAAATCAGTGATTCATTAAAAAGGAACAACATCAGAATCATAGGGGTCCTAGAACAGGAAGAAAGAGAAATAGGGGTAGAAGGGTTAAGTGAACAAATAATAGTGTAAAATTTTCCTAACCTGGGGAAAGACACAGGCATCAAAACTCAGGAAGCAGAGGACTCCCATTAGATTCAACAAAACCGACCATCAACAAGTCATATCATAGGCAAATTCACAAAATACTCATGCAAGGAGAGACTCATGAAAGCATTAAGGGGAAAAAAGTCCTTATCCTACAAGGGAAGACAGATCAGGTTTGCAGCAGACCTATCCACAGAAACTTGGCAGGCCAGAAGGGAGTGGTGTGATATATTCAGTGTGCTGAATCAGAAAAATATGCAGCCAAGAATTCTTTATCCAGCAAGGCTGTCACTCAAAATAGAAGGAGAGAAAAAAAGTTTCCCAGACAAAAATTAAAGGAGTTTGTGACCACTAAACCAGCCTTGCAAGAAATTTTAAGGGGGACTCTCTGAGGGGAGAAAAGGTGGAAAAAAAAAAACAGATAAATAAAGACCAAAAGCAACAAAGACTAGAAAGGACCAGAGAACACCACCAGAAACTCCAACTCTACAAGAAACATAATGGCAATAAACTCATACCTTTCAGTACTCACTCTAAACATCAATGGATTCAATGCTCCAATCAAGACATAGGGTAACAGAATGGATAAGAAAACAAGATCCATCTATATGCTGCTTACAGGAGACCCACTTTAGACCTAAAGACACCTTCAGATTGAAAGTAAGGGGATAGAGAACCATCTATCATGCTAATGGTCAACAAAAGAAAGCCTTCTACCCCTATTTCTCTTTCTTCCTGTTCTAGGACCCCTATGATTCTGATGTTGTTCCTTTTTAATGAGTCACTGATTTCTCTAATTCTTAAATCATTCTCTTTTGCCTTAATCTCCCTCTTTATATCAGAAAATCTAGACTTTAAAATAAAGACTGTATCAAGAGATGCAGAAGGGCATTATATCAGAATCAAGGGGTCTATCAACCAAGAAGAGCTAATAATTGTAAACATTTATGCTCCAAATGTGTAAGCACCCAAATAGATAAATCAACTAATCACAAACAAAGAAACTCATTGATAGTAATACCATAATAGTAGGGGACTTCAACACCCCACTCACAGCAATGGACAGATCATCTAATCAAAAAATCAACAAGGAAACAATGGCTATGAAAGCTACATTGGACCAAATGGACTTAACAGATGTATTCAGAACATTTCATCCTAAAGCAACGGAATATACATTCTTCTCCAGTGCACATGGAACGTTCTCCAGAATACACCATATATGGGACACAAATCAGCCCTAAATAAGGACAAAAAACAGAGATCATAGCATGCATATTTTCAGACCACAATGCTATGAAACTCGAAATCAACCACAAGAAAAAATTTGGAAAGGTAACAAATACTTGGAGACTAAAGAACATCCTACTAAAGAATGAATGGGCTAACCAAGAAGTTAAAGAGGAAATTAAAAAGTATATGGAAGCCAATGAAAATGATAACACCACAACCCAAAACCTTTGGGATGCAGCAAAGGCGGTCATAAGAGGAAAGTATATAGCAATCCAGGCCTTCCTAAAGAAGGAAGAAAGATCTCAGATACAGAACCTAACCTTAGGCCTTAAAAAGCTGGAAAAAGAACAGCAAATAAAACCCAAAAACAACAGAAGACAGGAAAAATAAAGATTAGAGCAGAAATTAATGCTATCGAAACCAAAAACAAACAAACAAAAAAAGTAGAACAGATCAATGAAACCAGAAGCTTGTTCTTTGAAAGAATTAATGCAATTGATAAGCCACTAGCCAGTTTGATCAAAAAGAAAAAGGAAAGGACCCAAATAAATAAAATCAAGAATGAAAGAGGAGAGATCACAACCAGCACAGCAGAAATACAAACAATAACAAGAGAATATTATGAGCAAATTTATGCCAATAAAATGGGCAATCTGGAAGAAATGAACAAATTCCTAGAAACATATACTCTACCAAAACTGAAACAGAAAGAAATAGAAAATTTGAACAGACCCATAACAGTAAAGAAATCAAATTAGTAATAAAAAATCTGCCAAAAAACAAGAGTCCAGGGCCAGATGGCTTTCCAGGGGGGTTCTACCAAACATTTAAGGAAGAGTTAACACCTATTCTCTTGAAACTGTTCCAAAAAATAGAAATGGAAGGAAAACATCCAAACTCTTACTATGAAGCCAGCATTACCTTGATTTCAAAACCAGACAGAGACCACACTAAAAAGGAGAACTACAGACCAATTTCCGGGATGAACATGGATGCAAAAGTCCTCCACAAGATATTAGCCAGCCGGATCCAACAATACATTAAAAAATTACTCACCACGAGCAAGTGGGATTTATACCTGGGATGCAGGGCTGGTTCAATATCCACAAAACAATTAACATGATTCATCACATCAATAAAACAAAGGACAAGAACCACATGATACTCTCAATAGATGCAGAGAAAGCATTTGACAAAATACAGCACCCTTTCTTGATAAATACCCTCAAGAAAGTAGGGATAGAAGAATCATACCTCGAGATCATAAAAGCCATATACGAACGACCTAATGCTAAAATCATCCTCAATGGGGAAAAACTGTGAGCTTTCCCACTAAGGTCAGGAACAAGACAGGGATGTCCACTCTTGCCACTGTTATTCAACATAGTATTGGAAGTCTTAGCCTCTGCAATCAGACAACACAAAGAAATAAAAGGCATTCAAATCGGCCAGGAGGAGGTCAAACTTTCACTCTTCGCAGATGACATGATACTCTATATGGAAAACCCAAAAGATTCCACCAAAAACCTGCCAGAACTGATCCATGAATTCAGCAAAGTTGCAGTATATAAAATCAATGCACAGAGATCGGTTGCATTCTTATACACCAACAATGAAGCGACAGAAAGAGAAATCAAGGAATCGATCCTATTTACAATTGCACCAAAAACCATACCAATACCTAGGAATAAATCTAACCAAAGAGGGGAAAAATCTATACCCTGAAAACTATAGAAAGCTTATGAAAGAAATTGAAGAAGACACAAAAAAATGGAAAAATATTCCATGCCCCTGAATAGGAAGAACAAATATTGTTAAAATGTCGATACTACCCAAAGCAATCTACATATTCAATGCAATCCCTATCAAAATAACACCAGCATTTTTCACAGAGCTAGAACAAATAATCCTAAAATTTGTATGGAACCAGAAAAGACCCCAAATAACCAAAGCAATCTTGAAAAAGAAAACTAAAGCAGGAGGCATCACAATCTCGGGCTTCAAGCTGTACTACAAAGCTGTAATCATCAAGACAGTATGGTACTGGCACAAAAACAGACACTCGGATCAATGGAACAGAATAGAGCACCCAGAAATGGACCCACAAATGTATGGCCAACTAATCTCTGACAAAGCAGGAAAGAATATCCAATGGAATAAAGATGGTATCTGTGGCAAATGGTGCTGGGAAAACTGGACAGCGACATGCAGAAGAATAAACTGGACCACTTTCTTACACCAGGCACAAAAATAAACTCAAAATGGATGAAAGACCTCAATGTAAGACAGGAAGCCATCAAAATCCTCGAGGAGAAAGCAGGCAAAAACCTCTTTGACCTTGGCCGCAGCAACTTCTTACTCAACACATCTCTGGAGGCAAGGGAAACAAAAGCAAAAACGAACTATTGGGACCTCCTCAAAATAAAAAGCTTCTGCACAGCGAAGGCAACACTCAGCATAACTAAACGCAACTGACAGAATGGGAGACGATATTTGCAAATGACATATCAGATAAAGGGTTAGTATCCAAAATCTATAAAGAACGTATCAAACTCAACACCCAATTAAACAAATAATCCAGTGAAGAAATGGGCAAAAGACATGAATAGACACTTCTCCAAAGAAGACATCCAGATGGCCAACCGACATATGATAAAATGCTCAACATCACTCACCATCAGGGAAATACAAACCAAAACCACAATGAGATACCGCCTCACACCTGTCAGAATGGCTAACATTAACAACTCATGCAACAACAGGTGTTGGTGAGGATGCGGAGAAAGAGGATCTCTTTTACACTTCTGGGGGAGTGCAAACTGGTATAGCCACTCTAGAAAACAGTATGGAGGTTCCTCAAAAAATTAAAAGTAGAACTACCCTATGACCCAGCAATTCCACTACTAGGCATTTATCCAAGGGATACAAGTGTGCTGTTTCGAAGGGGCACATGCACCCCCATGTTTATAGCAGCACTATCAACAATAGCCAAAGTATGGAAAGAGCCCAGATGTCCATCGATGGATGAATGGATAAAGAAGATGTGGTATATACGTACAATGGAATATTACTCGGCAATCAAAAAGAATGAAATCTTGCCATTTGCAACTACGTGGATGGAACAAGAGGGTATTATGCTAAGTGAAATTAGTCAGTCAGAGAAAGACATCATATGACTTCACTCATATGAGGACTTTAAGACACAAAACAGATGAACATAAGGGAAGGGAAGCAAAAATAATATAAAAACAGGGAGGGGGGAAAACATAAGAGACTCTTAAAATGGAGAACAAACAGAGGGTTACTAGAGGGGGTGTGGGAGGGGGGATGGGCTAAATGGGTAAGGGGCATTAAGGAATCTACTCCTAAAAACATTGTTGCACTATATGCTAATTTGGATGTAAATTTAAAAAATAAAATAAAGTAAAAATTTCTAGACGTCTTCAGTTATTAAAAGTCCAGACCAGTTTAAAATTTCACACTTAAACACTATTTAAATTTCATCTCCTCTCTACACCTCCTTAACCACCATGCAACTCAGGCTAGTTTGGTGATATAAGGGATTAGGATAGGAGTTTGGGGCATGATCTGCTCTTTCTCCTCAATCCTAGAGCCCTTAAAGCAGAAGGAGAATTGTATTTAGCCCTGAAACACAAACATCCTCTCCCTCTTTTTGGTCTTGCTCTCCTGAGGTTGGTGGGAAGCAGGGAGGAGAAATATTTGCTGTGGGGAGAGATGCTCAGCCCCCTCTCTGAGTGAGGGTTCTCTTACTGACTACCTGAGGAGCCCCTCTGCTCCCACCTTACTCTCTGACTTCTGTTTCCCTCACGGGGAGCCTAAAGGGCTATGGGGCCCTCTTCTCAGGATCACCATTTGAACAAATGGGGTAGGTGTTCCTCTCACTCTTTTCCTCCTAGGTACTTGTCCAGCACAGTGGGCTCTCGCAAGTCTCCTGCCCTCAGGAATATAGAAGCAAAAAATAATTAACATCGTTCAGGGGACATGTCATGCTGTCCCAAGAACTCCTTACTACCGTCCACTCCAGTCTGCAGTGCCAGGCAGCCTGCATGGTCTGCTGCACCTCAGCAAACTACTGGTAGGGAAGCAAGATGGCCGTCCTCCATGCAGATACCTTTGATTCCTACACACGGCTTTCTTGGAGCATCCCCTGGTTGGGCTCTTGGAGGAGGGAAGTATGCCTCTCCTCCCTAACAAAGCCAATAGTCCTGCACTTGGGTGAAGGGGTGAAACATGGCTAATAGTGGTAAAGCCTGTTTTGCCCACCTGTATGTAATCCCTGATTGGAGTCATCAGATCCCAATCAAAGATTGGCAGCTCTCTTTAAAATGCTGCATACTCCACACTTTTGTTTTCAGCCTTGGGTCCTATTCACCAATAATAGAAGGTAAGGAAAAATCTTAATCAGGAGTCTGTTACACAGTTGTATTACCCCTGAAGCTGATTGTGGGGAAGACACTGAGCTCCAACCAATCTATTTACCATTGTATTTCCCATGCACAACAAGGTGCCTGTGACATGGGGGTTACTCACTAATTCAAATGAATGAATGAATGAATGAATGGAATGGATGAGTGAATAAATAAATGAATGAATGAATTTGGCTGTATGTTGGGAACCAAATTAGAGAATTGAGTCTGTCTTCTTCTAGGTATACTTAAAGATATTGCTGGGAAACAGTAGCCACCCAGTAACTATAACTAGTAGTAAGAGCAAAAAGGCATTTAAACGAATGCTGTGTAGGATTATGGTTTTACCACTTCCAACAGCCCTCTGAAGTGAGCGCTGTTATCATCATTTTCTAGAAGAGGAAACCAAGGCTTAGCTACTCTAGAAAAAGGCCTACGTACTCTAAGGATATATCAAGATTTCTCTGGAGCTTCTTTTCTTGACCACATTGCGTTTCCTTTTTTGACTGAAAGCCACAAGTTTTACTTTTTGATCCTTCAGAGTAGGAAAGGCAGCCAGGTGTAATTTCACAGGATAACATCTGAATGACAGTGGTTAATTGCAGCTCTGTGTGGATGGGGACACTGGGATCCCAGCATGGTCAAGTAATATACCTGCCCTGCAGATGTCAGGGGCAAGTGGTGGGGCACACATTCCACCCCTGATCCAGGCATCTGTCCATACTTTTTCTAGCGAAAGTTAGAAGTTGGCAAAGCCTATCTGGCGTCTCCAGCATCACTTCCTTCCACCACCTCAGTACTCTTCTCTTTCTTGGGCTTGGTGTCTGCTTTTTCCCCCACTCCTGTTTTGTCGTGGATCGCTTTTACTCCAATCTACCCATGCCTGTATTATCTCTCCCCGTGGTCATCTGCATTTAATCTTTAGACTCATTGGTTGCTCTGCTTGAGTACTGGACCTACAATCAAATGTCCTGAGTTTCAGCTCTACCTCCAGTATTTATTTCCTGTGTGATCAGAAAATAATTTCCTGATCCAGGACATAATTTCACTCAGGTGTTCACTTTTGCCAAAACCACTTCCAAGGTTGCTTTGGGAATTAAATAAAACCAGGAAATTACAAGACAACATAAACCCTTATTATTAAGATATAACAGCGTTTGTCTGCAGTTGAAGGAGGGTCAGGATCAGTGAGAAGCCAGAGGAGGTATTGTCCATGACAGGTAAGGCCTCTCAGAACCTCCGGCATTATCCCATGTGGACAACATGAAGTGATTCATAGTGGCTAAGACGGTGGGTTAGAATTTCAGCTGCAGAAGTCTGTGTCTTTTTCCCTATCTAAAAAAAATGGAATGATGACAGTGACAATATGACAATGAGTACCTGCTGTTCAGTGTTCAATAAATGTTAGCTGTTATTTTCTCCCTAAGCTTCCCCTCCTCTCTCCTGTTCTGGCAATCTTCATCTTGGCTTGGTAAGCTGGTTACTGACCAGGGAGATCTGCATGAAGGCAGACACCTCGGAGAGGTGAACGCTCCCTTCTTAGGTACTTCCTTTGTCTAAACGGGTTCCCATACTTCCTCTCATAGACCCTTCATGGACAACTCTGTAACTGAGATTCC
The DNA here is from genome assembly GCF_027475565.1 of Acinonyx jubatus. NCBI lineage: Eukaryota > Metazoa > Chordata > Mammalia > Carnivora > Felidae > Acinonyx > Acinonyx jubatus. Next base: position 189,372,419 of record NC_069382.1, read on the forward strand.
ACAGCCAGGGAATGAATGGCTATCAGAGTTAATCTGGTCTATTAATTTCTTCATAAAGCACGTCCATAGATTGTTAGGAGAGTCTGACCAGGATCCGTGATTTAGTGAAAACACACATTTTGGAAGCCAGCAGGGATGTGCGTGAATGGCTATGTGACATTGCACAAGTTACTTAGCCTCTGGTACACTCTGGCAGACCCCCTTGTTTGGCCGGTCCAATATTTATTTTCGTCTCCTGTCTCTTTTCTCACCTTCCATTGTAATGGTTGCAAGGCTAAATACTCACTTTCCTAACTTCCCTTACAGCTTGATACAGTCACATGACAATGTTCTGGCATGTAAATAGAAGTCTTCTGAGATTACAGGGGACTTCTGGGGAATGTTACTCTTCCAGTTTAAAAAAAAAAAAAGTGCAAATAGGGGTACCTGGGTGGTTCTATGGGTTAAGCGTCTGACTTCAACTCAGGTCATGATCTCATGGTTTATGAGTTCAAGCCCCACGTCAGGCTCTGTGCTGACAGCTCAGAGCCTGCAGCCTGCTTTGGATTCTGTCTCCTTCTCTCCCTGCCCCAGCCCTACTCACACTCTATCTCTCTCTCTCAAAAAATAAATAAATAAACACTTAGAAAAAAATTTTTTAAAGTGCAAATAAACTAATGCCACCCCTTTTCCTTCCTTTTGCCTCGAATGCAGACATAATGGCCGAAGCTGTGGCAGCCATCTTGCAACCATGAAGAAAAGGCAAAAGAATTGCCCAGATGTCAACCCTGCCATTATTGAACTCCTGAGTGAACACCAGACCTGCATGAAGAAAACAAACCCTTATTCATTGCATCTGCCCTAAACAGTTCTTCAGGATTTTTAAAAAGCATCTCTACTTGAAATAATATCTGTCAAAGGAGATTACCTGATTCATAAGGTTATTGAAAGAATTAAATGAGATCCTGTGTGTAAATTGCTTTGAAGCTAATAGATGTCCAACAAATGTTAGACCCCAAAGAGCAATCCTTTGCCTTTTCTCTCTCTTCTTACCCTGTGGATTTAGTGAGGTGTACCTAGCCAACAAATACATCAGCCACCATTGTTCTCACTTCTTGCTGTTTCCCAGAAACAGATCCAGCAGCAGGAAATGGGACAGCAGAGTGGATACGGGTATAGAGTTTGAGTCAATGAGATGTGAGTTCAACGCTCACAGTGGCAACTTACTAGCTATCTGACCTTGGGCATGTTGTTTAACCATTTCTGAGCCTTGGTTTCCTCATCTACGAAATAATATTAACATCAAAGTGTTGTGGCAATCAGTATAAAAAGTTATTTGTTGGGGCGCCTGGGCGCCTCAGTCAGTTAAGCATCCAACTCCCGATTTTGGCTCAGGTCATGAACTCATGGATCACAAGTTCGAGCCCCACGTCAGGCTCTGTGCTGACACCTCAGAGCCTGGAGCCTGCTTAGGATTCTGTGTCTCCCTCTGCACCTCCCCCACTTATGCTCTGTCTCTCACTCTCTCTCAAGAATAAAATAAACACTAAAAAAAACTTTTTTAAAAGTTATTTGTTGAGCCTAGTGTCTGCCACATGGCAAGCAGTGAAGACAGTTGGTGGCAATCACTGTTCTCACTAATGTATCTATAAGTGCCAAGAGGACTAGGACCAGCTCTGACATTTTTTCCTTTGACTCCAGGCCCTGGCAAAAACTAAGTACCCAGTGCAAATTGGCCAAAGGAATGTATGAGTAAAGCAAGATGCTTCTTGAAAGTAAGTTCCACCCATCTTATTTGCAGCTGTATCCTCACATCTAAGGCTGTTCCCAGCAAATCGTGGAAAAATCAGTATTTGTTGGATGAATTTTCGACCTTTAATCAAAATGAGTCTCCAGTCAGATAATGGAAAGCACTGAACGTTGACATTCAATATAAGAAAATTTATTTTGTGGCCTTCTCAGAGGTAAACCTATTTCGTTAATTTGGATGTATTCAATTTTGATGCCCCCTCCCTTTGGAGATTATATATAAATAAAATTCTTGTATATCAATCTTCCTTATAATGAAGACAACAAATAGGAAAAGTCCTCTTAATGACACGTGACATTTTCTCCCCCTCTTTGGTTTAAACAAATATCTCTGTGATACAGGCTTAATTTTTAGACCTGTATTCAAAAACTTGAATTTTCCAATTTGATAATATCTCTGCATGTTTTGAAGTTCATGATCCTATATAAAAGATTTTTCAGTTTCTCTATTATTGTCCTCTGTCTTTTAATTTGTTAGTAATAGATTCCAGTCCCTCTTCAGACCCTTTTGGTAGATTTTTTTACATATGAAACATTAGCAGGACATAGTATGAAGGGTGGTATGACCTATCACCAACATCACTGTTCTTTATTTATTTAAACTGAATTATTGCCAATGGCTTTTAATATATACTGTCTTTTACATTTTTCATTTTTATTTATTTACTTTTTGAGAGAGAGAGAGAGAGAGAGCAAGCCAGGGAGGGCGAGAGAGAGAAGGAGAGAGAAATCCCAAGCACTGACAGTGCAGAGCCCAACATGGGGCTCAAACTCAGGAACTGTGAGATCACGACCTGAGCTGAAACCAACAGTTGGAGGCTTAACTGACTGAGCCACCCAGATGCCCCTAAAATATACAGTCTTTTATAATGTTTAATTTTCTACATATTTCTACAATTTCCTACTTGTTCTAACATAAATGATTTTTCTTTCTTTTTAATTTTCCAGAACCCAGCCTAAAATTTTTCATTGTCTTTCAATCGTTCTGAATGAAAAATAATATTAGTGATTCTCATTAATATTTTAGGAGAATAAAAAGAAATAATTTATTTATAGTCTTCAGTGCTCACATTTTGCCTGAAGGAGGAACCATTTTTTATTTAAGGAAGAAAGACTGTTGTCATCATTATCTCTCAGTAATAATTCAAGATGCTTATTATTAATAGATACAAAATTAAATTAAATCTAGAACTCACTGCTTATGCCAAGAACTTTCCAACAGTCAAGACCACTATAATCATAACTCATATTTGTATAACTTTTTACCAAAACATTTTCATATTCATTATGAAATTTACTCAATAAGACAACTCCATGAGGTGGGAATAGTTTTACCAATTTGGAGATAAGGAAACTGAGGCTCAGAGTAGTTATTCAAGATACAAGTAGAGAGAGTCAATCCTGACACCAGTTCTAGAACTCACTCCATTATTATTTGATAGCTGTCTCATGAAAATCACAGAATGAAGGGAATTTAGAGACAAGTGATGGAGGAAAACATGGCAACTTAAACAGATAGAGTTGAAGTGCATTTATGCATCCTACAAGAATGAGCTGGAAGCCTACTATGTTCCATTGTTGATCAGTGTTGGGATAAAAATGGTGAACAACACAAATGTGGTCTCTGCCCTCTATGAGCTTACTCTCTAGCAAAGAAGAGATGTAAATAAATCAGTATCGGGAATCACAAAGAGCATCTGAGATCTCCTCTTGCAATTCATTCAATTCGCAGGTAAAGAAAATGAGGTCCTGAGAGGTGACAAGACTTGTCCAAAATCTCACAGGCAGATTGCCAGAAATCCAGGACAGGAAGCCAAGGTTCTAAATTTCCAGTGTTATGGCTTCCCAATATATAAAAATCATTTTCGACATTATTATTGAATAATAGGCCAAAGAAAACAGGGAGATTTAGAATCAGAATTCTTATTTCATTTTTAACGTAGGTAAGGATCACCACGCACTCATTTCCATATTATTGTGGCTGCGGTCACTACAACAGCAGACTTGAGTAGCTGTGACAGAAAATATTGAGGCCTGCAACACCTAAAATACTTACCCTCTTGAACTTGAAAGAAACATTTGCCCATTCTTGTGGCAGTAGAAAGAACTCCAACCTGGAGTCAGAACATATTGAACTTAACGCCGTTTTTACTCTTTGCTAACAGTGTCCAGGAGATGGTCTAACTTTTCACCTGCCCACCATCTATCCCCTCCTTCTTCCAGTAAATCACCGAGGTAAAGTGTCCCCCTGACAAAGTTCTGTGACATGATAGCTGCATCACTTAGAAGGTGTTTAGCATCAAGGAGCTGAGAACTTCTTTAAATAATTAGGAAATATAGAACTAAACAGAACTGTGTTAAGTAAGAAGGAAATATACACAGAAACCCACAGACAGCCAAAGGTCTCTGCAATAGTACACTTGGAGACTCAGTGACATCATTCAGGGTCAGGGATCTTGGCACCTCTCCACTTTATAGATTTCAACCAATTCTTCATCCTAATGCTTATTCCCTTTGTGCTTAAAAGATGCAAACAATTTTTCCTGCAAGAGTCACATCCTCTGACTGAAACAGATTATCCAGAAGTGTTGAAAACAGTAAAGTGCCGTACACATAGTAGGTGTTATGTTGCTATGCTGCTATTTTGCGAACTCCCTAAAAAAAAAAATAAGAAATAATGGGAAAAAAAACAAAAGCAATGTCTTGATTTTTGAGTACTTGAGATATTCACTAATTTAGTCACTCATTAAGAAAATATTGTTGAGCACATGCTCTAGGTCAGATGCTGTGCTAAATGCTGGGATACAAGATTAAGACAAGGAGATTCTACAACAATTCATTAATAAAGTCACAGTCTGTGACTTTTGTATAAAGAGTTATTAGTTGGTCTCAAAGTTCCTCTAAAAATGTTTATAGCAGTGGTTGAAATTTGGAAACCCAAAGGTTACTTCTTGGGTTGTCCAGACAGTATTTTAAATTACTGGAGAATTCTACATTATAATCCAGATTTCTGCCTTTCACATGGGACATTTTTTTGGATTTGAGCAATGGTTCTTCCCTTAGGTGTGGAAGGGGCATGAGTCTTCCAGTTTCCAAATACTGTCATCGGTGCCTTTTGCTTTATATTTTGCCTGCTTTGCTTATTTACATTCCTTGTCTGGCTGTGAAGGGAGGTCACAGGCACTGGTGTGGACTCCGAGGTGCAGGAAAAAAAAAAAATTATTATGTCTAATGCCGGTCTTCTGCATCCAAATGGATACAAAACCTCACCCAAGTAGGATGAAGTTAAGTTCCCTAAATTTCTTCCAGTTTAAAGCAATGCCATTCCAGGTAAATAGCCCAAATTTCATAAGCCTGAACACTTGTGATTCATTCTGCTCATCACTAAAATTTAGCCATGAGGCTAGCTTAAGAAGAAAGAGAACAAGATGTAGGAAGATTAAAGGATCCGTACCTGCCATGTCTGGATTGGACATGAGAAAGGATGTCCCAAGAGACAGGAAGAGAGAGGAATAAAATATCCCCTCCCCATTCTGGTCCCAGCCAGTAAACAGCAGCCAAAGACACAGATGTGCCCTCACTTACCCTCCCTGGGCTCTGGCTGGGAGAGGAGAGGGTGCAGCCAAGAAATGAGAGAATAAGAAAAGAACACGGTGCACGCCACACTTACACTTGGGGCTCTGGAAAGCAATCACCTCCCGGAATGTCCCAGCAACACCGCTGAGAAAATATTCCCTGGGTACGTTTGGCACATGAGACACTGACCCAATACATCAGGAACAAAATCACATTCCCTCCTCTCATAAGGCTTATGTTCCAGTGGAGAGAGACAAATAGTAAATGTGATTCCTAAGTGAATTATATAGAACTGTCTTTAGTCGGGGTTTTGAAATATGACTCTGGCTGCTATGGGAGGAATGGACTCTAAGGGGGCCTAAGTGTTGACAACTACCATGGTAATTAAGGCAAAAGATGCCAGTGGCTCCAACAGAGTGTTGCAGTAATGTGGGGAGAAGTCATTGAATTTGGGAAACATTTCAAGATGGAGCCGGCATGAGTTCCTGTCCCACTGGACTTGGACATGGGAGAAAAATAGGAGAGTCATAGATGGCACCAGTGTCCTTGGCCATAGGCAACTGGAAGGTGGAGCTGACAGTGCCTGAGGTGGAAAAGATGCAAACAGAGACTATCTGGGTGGGGGGTGGGGGGGCAGATCAGGTGTCCATGTTAAGGACCGAAATGTTTGGTAGTCATCAAAGTCGAGATATCGAGGAGGAGCACAGGGGTAGATTTGATGCTACTGAGACAGAGAGGCCCTCAGTTTCCACGTGGAAAGAATGGGGTAAGAAGACACAGCAGGGAGCTGGGTTGAGAACTAATTGCCTGCCATGGATCCCCCGTGGCCAAAGGCTACATATGGACGTGACAGGGGCCCAAGAGTTCTATAGTGCAAATGAAAACTGAGACGAGGCCAAGTGGGCTGAGAAAAAGCGGTGGCCCCTGACCAGGCCACAGAGGAGAAGGCCAGGGGCCATAAGGACTGCAGACCTCACAGGCCCTGCATGCATGGCTACTCCCAGCAGCACAACACCCAGGGCAGAAACACCAATCCAAGGAGCATCCCCAACTTATTCCTCAGCGGAGCCCCTTGAGGATCCAGATGTGTTTGAGAGCCATGTTTCTTCCCAACTGCCCCCAAGATCGAATTCCTCCGTAAGATGAGAATTCTGAAGGAGAGAAGAGGCCTCATCTCGAACCTAGAGTGGAAGGTCTCCGGGTGCCTGGGCAACAGCTCTTTCCTATGGTACCCTAGGTTGGAGGTAGTATTTTACTTCCTTTTTTAAGGCAGAAAACTGAGGTTCAAAGAAACCAAGTGATACGTTTAAAGGCCACTAAGAAGCTCCAGATATACACTACAAGTACCAACTGAAATATCATGGAGAAGATGATTAGGTGTTAGAGCTGACCGCTGGGACATCTGGGATCTGGGCTTTCAGTCATCATCTAAGTGCTGCTCCATGGAGGTTCAAGCCGCATGCACTCTGGACTCAGCACGGGCTGGCCCTAGGAGCCCAAGGGCAGTGCTCAGAAAAGAGTCCCAAGCATAGGCGTTGGGAATAAAATGGTCTGAAATCAGGAGAGGGGCTCCCAGATGCAGTAAAATGGACCCAAGGGGATCTGGGCGGGACACAGTGTCCAGCGGGATTTATCTCTTGCCGATTTGTTTCTTTTAAATTGTGGTCAAAAACACATAACATAAAATTTGGCATCATACCCATTTTTAAGTGTATAACTCAGAGGTTCTGAGGCCCTTCGCACTGTCGTGCAAGCATCTCCATCATCCACCTGCAGACTTGCAAAATTAAAATTCTGTCCCCATTAAGCAGTAGCTGACTCCCCATTCACCTTCCCCCGGCACCCAAAACCCACCATTCTATGTTCTTCTGCCTCTGCGACTTTGGCTCCTCGACATGCCTCGCACAAGTGGAATCATATTCTAGTTGTCTTTTTGTGACTGGCTTACTTTGCTTGGCATTCTGTCCTAAATATTCCTTCCCGTTGCAGCCTGTGTCAGAAGGTCCTTCCGTCTTAAGGCTGAATGAGTCCCTCTTATGTACCTATCACATTCTGTTTGTCCATTCACCCACCGATGGACATTTGGGTTACTCTCACCTGTTGGCTATTGAGAATAGTGCTGTGATGAATATAGGTGTGCAAAGGGACTTATTTTGAACATAGGCTGTGCCAGGTATCATTATCTCATTTAGTTCTCCCAACCATCATGCACCATGGGGTGGCAGACTGCTAAGCATCCCCCAGCGTCCATTTCCCCCTTCTTCCTTAGTAGTAGAACCCTCTCTAGCTTTTTTAAAATTTTTATCATTTTTAAGGAGGTTCCACACCCAGCATAGAGCCCAATGCAGGGCTCGAACTCACAGCCTGGAGATCAAGACCTGAGCTGACATCAAGAGTCGATGCCAACCGACCAAGCCATCCAGGGGCCTCTAGTTTTAAATCAGCACAAAGCAAATGAGCAGAAAGTAAACGAGAGACAACAAAGGAAAGCTGCTGATGCTAAGCTCCCCTTGCAGCCGGAGGTAACTACCTCACCAAGTTCTCTCCAACGGCTGTGAAGAGAAGTGGTCCGTGCAGTTTCCAGGCAGGCTGTTCACAGCCGGGGGTGCACCCTTACCTTCTCTTTCCTACAGGCTGGAATGTGGATGTGGTGGCGGCCTATCTTGGATCTTGTGAACAAGAATACCCTCCTGCCCCCACCCAGAGACAGGGAATAAGGTAGAGAGAGTGTGAGCTTCTGACTTAGGCTGCTTGTGTGGGGCGTGGCATCCCTCTGTTTTACCTAAGACACAATTTTTTGAGGTCTTCGCTACAAGTGTCAAACCGTATGCCAACTAATACTGATAGATTGATTATTATTCTTGCCATTGCACAGATGAGGAAACTCGTGCTCAGACAGACAGAATGCCTTACATGCACTCATGGCCATGGATGGACCAGCCCTGCCTGGCTCCACGCCTGTGTTCTTCCCATCACGCCATCTTGCCTCAGATCATGTTTATGGGAGGTATATGCATAGGGGAGAGTGTGTGCCGTATAGGCGTGTATAAGAACATATACGAATTTAGATTGCGTTATTAAATTCCTATTTCTAAAAAAAAAATGAAAAGTTACAAATTAAATAATATTTTAATTGCACCAAAGGCACTTAGGATTCAAAGGTATTTTTTTTCAAAGATATTTTTTAAAAGAATTCTTTTATGAAGTGAAGGCCACATCCCCAGTTTTGTTCTGTTATTCAAGGTTGGGTTTTCCTATACTACATTTAGCTTACTTAACACAGATCACATGCACACACACACACACATGCACAAATGGATAAATATGTCTCAATTGCCTTAATAGCCTATGATATTTGCTTTCAGGCTTCATTTGTCATATTGGAGGAGGGAGAAATCTGGAAGAGGGGAGGAACAAGATGGGTAATTCACAAACTTTTAAATAAAATTTCCTTAGACGTATCATATTTGCAGTTTAAATTGTTTTTCTGTTGCATGAGTGGTTTAACCACCCCCCTCCAAAAAAAAAAAAAAAAAAAACATGAGAGGGAAGACAATGAAGCAAACTGAATCATTGGTTTACAACCTACAATGACCATGACTTTAGCTGGGAGTGTATGAGAGTACTTCCTTAATTCTGCCATCTGGCAAGGTTTTCCATGTGATTAATGAGAGACCATTGCACAACATTACCAGGAGGGAAACAATTCCAATTATGCATAAAGTGAAACCACAATTACTATGCAAATGATTTCAGTAATGTAATAGAATGGGATATCTGGTCATTACAGGGCAGACAATTCACAATGCTAATTGGGGTTAGTGTGTTTTGAGAAGGTAAATAATATTAACAGTAAAATAAATCCAAACTAATATTAGGTTTGATTTTGCCTATAATCAAGGGGCATGGTCTGGCTTCTGAAATTACATGTCTATTAAAAAGATAAACCACACTTGCTGTAGGCATTTTACTTCTCTCAGAAGTAAAATGACTTTGGGTTGAGACACTGGGAACAAGATGATACCGAGATGAGATTTAGCATTTGAGAGGGGGGTCAGCTGTTGAGGGTCTTTGGGCCAGAAGATCTGAATGGGAATAGACAAGCTTTCATTCTCAGAGTTGCCCAAATAGACCTGGGGCAAGAGGTGATGCTCAATCTGAAGAATGGGAAACTGCTGATGAGTCATCCACTTGAAACCTTTTTTCCCCCAGGCTCTTTTCTGTTACCCAAGTATAAGTCCTGCATCACCACCCACTTGTTCTGTTATGATCACTTTCAAATCAGTTTCTTCTGAGTCCCTCCTCCTCCCCATTCATGCTCACCTCTCCACCAAGCCATGCTATGGCAGCTCATGAGGTCCTTCCCTTCCACTGCTGAGTCCCACACATTTTACCTCTGGGGGAAGTACCCAAAGCCTCCTTCATCAAACTTTTCTCTCCCCATTCTGCACAGCCACCAGAAGGGCACAGAACCTGAGCTTGGATGATCAGAGTCATTCCCCCAAGACTCTTGCAAAATGGAGCCCGTTATCGCAGCCACAGTGCCCAAATTTTGAGCCCGTCCAGCAGCTTCCCCCGACCCTGCCTCCACAGCAAACACGCCATCTGTTTGTGGCTCCTCTCATCCTATTTTTGGGCCAGGTGTTTTAGCTTCACTCCCATTCCCTGATCCACATAGCGTCCTGCTAACAAATTCCCCTTCTAGATGACCCTAACCAGCCCTCGTTTCTGTGGATTTCCAAAAAGGAACCATAACTCATACGCTTCTCCTGAGAAATTTAAGCTAGATCTACTTGGCATTCAGTGGATGGGCATGAGAAGAAGGTCATGATCATCTTGTAAATTGGTGCTGTTTCTAGAGATTGCTTGTGGTCATTTGACATTTGGAAACATCCTGTGAGTACATGATATCATCAGAAGCAGTGGAAGCAGTGGTTGAGAACCAAGCTCTCAGCATAGACCATGTGGGTTTGAACCTCACTTCCTCCAGGAAGTGGAGCTTGTGTGGCCTTGGGCAAGTTGCTTACAAGGAAAATGGAGAGAGCAAGAATACATTCCTCCTAGGATTCCTGGGAGAATGAATGAGTTATACATGCGGATTTCCTAGAGCCGAGCCTGATACTGGCAAGCATTGGAAGCATGTAAAATGTGATTATTAAGATTTCCGAAAAATAGCCTATGAGGGCAGGCAAAATAAGATTTAAAGCATAATGACTCAATACACTTACTTGACATCTGTGTACAAGGATTTATGCCGCTTCCAAAGTAGTTCCCCTGGGGCTACTGATATCCCATGATACTGCCATTATTCAAGTTTGGGAGGAGTTGGAGGGGGGGGTTGGTTTTTGGTTTTATTTGCCGGTTCCAAAATTTCTTTTTTAGAACTTTGTTTACAGCTGCTGTACATAGATTGTAGTGCACTTTTTCCAGTTGGAAGGGGATTCAGTTACTAAATACCAGGAGAAAGTTACTATTAGAGCAGGTAGGCGGTGTGTGACCACTACTCCCAAGGTCGCCCAAGCCCTGCCAAAAACCGAAATTGTGAAAGTGAGGATACACACCTCTTTGCTCCCATGGGCCCTACTGGCTCAGGGAACCCAAGTCTTCTGGTAAAACTGCAAGCACTTGCTCGTCTGACAGTAAAGTCACTAATCCAGAACCTTAAGTGTCCTCGCTGCCCCTTATGGGGTCTCAGATGACCAGCAAGGAAGCCCGGGCCTGGGACATACTCCTGCCTCCCCTGCTCCTAGAAGGCACCAATCAGTACCTGCTTCTGCTGCTGCTACCTCTTGGTCCTTCACTCCTAGCCCTGTCCAAAACACTTATCAGGCTCTCCAGAGGTAGCCAGAGTTTGATGCATGTTAACTTGAACACTTCCCAAGAGTCAGATCCATGGGTCTAAAATTTGAGAGCTCACTGGCATCTTGGGAAATTTAATCCTCTACCCAGTTCTCAATTTGAAGATAATGCCCCTCTCAGTACTCCGAGTGAGACACTTGAGCTCCCAGCTGCCAAAAACAGCAGGAAATGAGTCCCCAGGTCTCCCCCCTGGACTCCAACACACACAGTGCTTCGCATTCAGGACTCCCCGGTGCCCACAGGTGTCTTGGGTCAGGTGTGGTAGTGGAGGATATAGTCAAGGCACTGGCGTCTTTCAATGCATGTTTGATTCAGAGAAACAGTGGTGGCCGACCGGAAGCTCACCCAGTCATGTTCTGATCCCAAGTGGTGGTCTAGTCGCCAAGTCCTGCAGAGGACACAAGCGGTTGGTATCATCTTCTAGGATAACTCATCTTGGTGGTGAGCAGCTGGCTCACCAGCGCTGCAGTCCCTGGGAAGGTTCCCCTGGCCAGTCTCTTAGAAGAACGCTCGCCTGGTTCCCTACAGCCTCAGGCACAAGTTGTCTCTGACAATAGCTGCCATCAGTGACAAGTATGGCTCACTGAATGAGAAGAGGCTTGGGAACAGAGTCATGGTTAAACCTCTCCGTGAAAGCCAGAGCCACTCAGAAGCGGGGCTATGGTTGGGGCTCTCCTATAGAAAGCACCTAACACCAGGCTAGTAAAAGGTGCCAAGTAGCTGCCATTCTGAGTTCTAAGTTGGGAGCCAGATGTTGGGAGCAATTATCTTTATCTCCATAAAGTACTTACTGAGGGAGGGTCACTTCAGCAGAATGAGCACCAACACCACCTCCAACCACACATTGATGTGAAAATAGGGTAAGGATGGGACAGAGCTTAATTTGGGGCTGCAGTAGGAGAACATTTAGATGTTGCAAAGTGCCAACCTACCATCCTTTCCTTTTAAGACAAGAGCAATGTCTCTAAGTAAGCATATTAGCTCCGGCACCCAAGGCAGTGTCTCTCATCCAGTAAGAGCTGAATAAATATTTGTTCAGGACCAATCCCTCTCCGTAAAAACAATTTCCAGGCCTTCAGTGAGAGATTCTAAGACATAGAAAGACATCTTCTTTCAGTCCTGCTAGTCCCAATCTACTTCTGAATTGAAACAGTGACAGTCATGATCCCTTTTCTCCTTCATTTTTTCCCCTAATTTTTTTCTAATCTTTTCAAGGAGATAAAATGTAGTTTAAAAACTAACAACACCAAATAGAACATAATTAAATGTCCAGTGAGCTCCGTGGAACACAAACGTGGCTGTGCCCAGAGGTAAACAAGAATATGTGGCCAGGGTGGTTCTCCATCCATTTTCACTGTACCCAACCTAAAAAGGCCCATCTCAAACAAGACCAATGCCAAGCCTTTCCCTACACCTCTTCATCCCCAAATCTACCTCTTATCTGTCTCATCAAATCTCCATGGTACAGTTTGGTTTAGTTGTTTTGGGTTTGTTTGTTTGTTTGTTTGTTTGTTTTCTGCTTTAGCTTTGGGTTTTTTAAACAACATAAAAAAATAAAAGCAGTATAGAAATGTATAGAGTAAAAACTAAAAATTCCCTCAGCCCTCAAGGACTGTTTGTGTTTCTCTTATAGGATTTCTTTGCTTTCCCTTTTTACTGTAATTTTTTTAAAAATTTGACTTCCCTCCCACAAGTTCATGGAAGGAAATTAATGCATCTTATTCACTTTTGATCTACTTCAGAACTGGTAAAATTTGAGATTGAGTAGAACCTTAAAGCATGGATAGGTTTTAACAGGTAGGGAGGATAGGGAAAGCTATTTGAAACTGGCATGCTATCTGACACTTAGGAGAAAAGGTATGTTTGTGAAATGAATGAATGAATGAATGAATGAGAGATTTATCCTCTGTGGTAACCAAGTAATGGATTGAGATAAATTCAGGATCAATAAAATTTATGAATAAAAATTTTCCTAAACAATGTAAGAGGAGAGGGGTGCCTGGGTGGCTCAGTTGGTTGAGATTCCGACTTTGGCTCAGGTCATGATCTCACGGTCCGTGAGTCTGAGCCCCACGCCGGGCTCTGGGCTGACGGCTCAGAGCCTGGAGCCTGCTTCAGATTCTGTGTCTCCCTCTCTCTCTGACCCTCCCCTGTTCATGCTCTGTCTCTCTCTGTCTCAAAAATAAATAAACATTAAAAAAATTTTTTTTAATGTAAGAAGAGAGGAAGGAAAAGAAAAAAATAAAACAAATAGTCTTAGTGATCATGTTTTCAGCAATGTTGCTAAATTTAAGCTGGTATAAATTAACAATTTTTGTTTCCCAGTTTTTGACACTTTCTCCTTCCTTAATTCCTAAATACATGCTGAATTACATGTATTAAAATTTTATTTCAAAATTTTAAAGTATATATTCTTATAGAAGTTTGGAATTTCTCTTTTTCTCCTTGTTTTGGTTTTGAAGGGATACCAGCCTCGTAAAATGAATTTAAGAGCTTTCTTTCTTTCTCTATTACTGGAACAGTCTGTATAGGTAAAACTTCCTTCATGATGTGATAGACTGAGTCTTGAAAATTGTCTGATCCATGGGAGTGAGGGAGCATGCGTGTGTGTGTGTGTGTGTGTGTTTATTTTTGAAACTTGATTCAATTTCTTTGATGTTAATAGGACTCTGCAGATTTTCTATGTCCTCTTGGGTCATTTCTCAAGCTTAAAGAACTTTATTGGCATGAAGCTGTTCATGATATTCTCCTATACTCTCTTTGTATCTTTGTTTGTAATCCCTTCTGTATCTGCAGTCATGATTCCTTTTTCCTCTTAACAGCAATTATCATTTACCACTGATATTAATGCCAATCAATATTGCTGGAAGTTTATTCTGTTAGTTTTTTCAAAGAAGTTGTTTTAGTTAATGTTTATTGGTTGTCTATAATTTTTTGTTTCATATTTAATTATTTTCTGTTCTTATCTTTAATATTACCCTTTTCTCTTGTTTTGGGTTTATTCTGCCACTTGTTTTCTAGCTTTATTTGTAATTTTTAAATCTTTTTTTTGTCAAATAAATGTATTAACTCCATAAATGTAAAGTATTACAATCACTAAACCCCATTATCCCTTATTTGTACTGTTTTTCTAAATATTTTGTAATATTTATTACAATTTGGTCTTGTGATATACATTATTAGTTGATTACTGTGGTGTTTTTTTTCATTTTTAAAACTATGGGGACTGTCTATAGTATTGATTGCTAGTTTGATTGCCTTTTAGTAGAACAACATAGTCTATAGTGTATTTGTTTTCAGGTGTTTGCTAAGACTTTTTGTGGATTTATACATGTTTATTCTTTAATTAATCGGATCAGGGTGGTTTTATTATGCCTATTTTATTATATTGTCCAAACCTCCTAAATCCTTTAAAGATGCTGTCTGTCTTATTTATCAGATTCTAAAAAAGATATGTTAGACTCTCCAGGATTGGTAAGAATATTCCCATTTCTCCCTGAAATTCTCTCAGTGTTGGTTTAAATATTTTGAAAATAAAGCTGGTAGATGCAGACGAGTTCAGACCTATTTTAGTTTCCCAGAGAATTGCTTAATTTATTGTTCGGTGATGACTTTATCTCTTACAATGATTTTATTGCCGTGAAAAAGCTAATATTAATTATTAATGTATTTTAAGACAATATTAATAATTCAGAATTACTAATGACTAGGCTCATATTGATATTGCTATGACTACTTTTTAAAAAAAATTTTAGCTTGTATAGAAGAGTGTTACAGGAGCCAAGGAGGGTGGTTTGGGCTCACCCCCGTTCAAGCCAGCTGCCAGCCCATGAGCTCAGCATCCCCCTGCTTAGGCCACCCACTCTGGTGAGGGACAGTGGATGCATGCCCTATAATTGCAGTCATTTCTCTTCTTCCCTGCATGCCCAGGTGGAGACAAGGGCAGGGCCCACAGGCTGGGTGGATAAGACATTGCTAATAAACACACCTTCATTGGCTAAAGACCATTCCAGACACTGCAAGAGCCGAGGGTCCTTCTTCTGACCAGGGTCAGCATTCCATCTCTTCCCCATCCCAGCTCAGCCTTATCAAGGACAAGGAGCACGTCCTAGTGTCCAGGATGCTTGATGGCCATCAAGGCACTTCAACCTCAGCTCAGCTCAGTCTGGAAGAAAGCCTGAGACCAGGGGAAACCACGGCACCCATTTGGGTGTATATTTACGCTATAAAGTGAGGGAGGTACATTTTTTAAAAGTCTGAGGTCATTTCTAGTTGAGGAAAATGCTTATTGCAATAGGTGACCTGCTCTTCGTACGGGGAATTTCAAATCCGAATTATGCTGAGAAATTAACTTATAATTATGCTGAGAAATTAAACAAACAAATCCTCAGAACTGAACACAAGAAGGTTGCAGTGAAGGGAAATGATGGCAGGGGGATGGATATTAGGAAATTCTAAGGTGGAGCTTGGCAGAGCAGGAACACTTTTCTTCAAACACTCAAAGCAATGACGACATTTTTTTCCCCAGAAAATTCCCCTTTTTTCTGAACTTCCACCTCTCTGGCAAATGAAACATAGCAATTTTCAAGACAAAGCAAGCTCTGTGTAAGTATAAAACATTTTAAAATATACAACATGCTTTCGAATTTTATTTTAGTCCTCCAAAAATCTAACAAAGTAACTCTTCATCTGTTTAAAAAAAAGACTGAAAGATATGTGTTATATAGACCCTCTATTTGTAGGAAATCTTTCCTATACCAGCTTTATAAAACTTAGGAGAATCCTAATACTTAACCAGAATTCAGGTGCAGAAAACACAAAATCTGAAATCACCAGCGCAGCCCCCTGGCTATTCCACTAGGGGGCAGCATATAATAACGAATAATGGTACTACAAGGGCATGAAGCGAAAAGCTACTTTCATAACAAATGTCAGTTCCACAAAGACTCTGAAAGAATATAAAAGAACTTGAGTAACTTTCAGCTTAACTTTAGAGTACTGTGGATCTATTAGAGGCGTTATTTTACTCCACACATTCACACTTTCTACTTTAAGTACAAACTCTTGAGACTGAAGTATGATATGGGTAGAAGGGTTGGATTCTCTGACACATCTTTTCTTCATTTACATTTAAACTAAAGGAAATGAAAACTGATCTCCTAGCCAAGACAGCTTTCAACAGATACCAAGAATCAGTTGGGGTGCCTGAGTGGCTCAGTCGGTTAAGCGTCCGACTTCAGCTCAGGTCATGATCTCCCCGTCCGTGAGTTTGAGCCCTGCGTGGGGCTCTGTGCTGACAGCTCGGAGCCTGGAGCCTGTTTCCGATTCTGTGTCTCCCTCTCTCTCTGCCCCATCCCCGTTCATGCTCTGTCTCTCTCTGTCTCAAAAATAAATAAAAACGTTAAAAGAAGAATTTAAAGACTCAGCTATAATAAAGCCTTTCTCAAAGTCAGATCTTGAATTTTATTTGGCAATTAATGATCTAGAAAAGGAACTCAAGATTTCAGGGAAACATACCAATCCAACTGAGAAGTTTAAGGCCAAGGGTCATTCTACAAATTCAGGGCATGAACATGTTTTGCTCGGCCTGAAGTGTGTGTGTGTGTGTGTGTGTGTGTGTGTTTTAAGAACAGTCCGTATTCAAATTCACACTCTTTCATACAAAACTCCAGATCCCTGGGTTATCTGGAGCATACAGAAGATCCGCCAACACTGAATCCATATTTTCACACGCAACAAGAGGCTGGAATCAAACGGTGGCTGCTCCTTTTTGACCAAGCAAGAGCCCTTAAGTTTTTCTCATTTCCTCTGGCTCTATTATCTATTTCCTAGCTATATTTTTTTAATGTTTATTTATTTTTGAGAGAGACGGAGAGAGACAGAGTGCAGGTGCAGGAAGAGTAGAGAGAGAGGGAGACACAGAGTCTGAGGCAGGCTCCAAGCTCTGAGCTGTCAGCACAGAGCTCAGCGTGGGGCTCGAACTCGTGAACTGCAAGATTCGTGACCTGAGCTGAAGTCGGAAGCTTAACCGACTGAGCCGCCCGGGTGCCCCAGCTATATTTGCTTTCTATTGTTATGTAACAAATCGCCACAAACTTAGAAGCTTAAAACAACACCCACGCGTTAGCTCACAGTCCCGTGGATCAGAAATCCAGGCCTGCATTTTCTGCCCAGGGGCTTGCAAAGCCAACATCGGTGTGTTGGCCAGACTGCAACCCCATCTGGAACTTAGAATCCTCTTCCAAGCCTATGGTTGTGGCAGAATTCGGTTCTTTGTGGTTGTGGGCCTGAGCTCCCCATTTCCTTCCTGGTTCTCAGCAATTCCTATCAGCTGCCTGCGTCCCTCACCATGTGATCGCCTCCCTCTTCAAAGCCAGCAAGGGAGAACCTACCACGCACTAAATCCCATTCAGGCCTCCAATCTCTCTGCAGAAGTAGCCCGGTCCCCTTTAAGAACTCAGCTAGTTAGTTCAGGCCCACCCAGTTTACTCTCCCTTTCCGAAAGTCAGTGTGCTAGAGGACATAACCTAGTCATAAGAGTGATGTCCTCCCTCAATCACAGTTCCAGAGATTGTACAGAGATTATAATGGAACATGCCACTGTGGCATCAGGCAGATCTCAGAATCCAATTTACTGCACTTGGCTAAGAGTCAGTTTGTCATTTATTGTGAAACATACACTCTTCCTTTTAGAATGGAATAGAATTCTAATGGAATAGAATTAGAATGGAACTAATTCTATGCAAACATTTCTATTAAATGATAAGAAAGAGAAAATGATGAGTGGAAAGGCCACATAGTTCCACAAAAAAACCAAGGAAAAGATTCTTACGTGTTTCTAATGAAAATAAAAAGGACAATTTGTAGACTGAGGCCTCGTGTTTCTTTTACGGTACCATCTGGTTGCTTTGGGGGTTTCCGTCTGGGACCTCTAATTTAAAGCATCTCCTGACATCCATCGCCACTAAAACCCTCTGAGTCCCTCTCAAAACACACCCCATGGGACTCTTGGCCCCTCACTCCTACTTCTCCCTTTCCTCTTGACGTTGGTGTCTTAAATCTCCCGGGTTCGCCAAGACGGAGAGTTTCCCTATTCCAGTGCTTCTCAAACCATCTTCCGGCAAAGGAACTTTCTTCCCCCAACCCACCACAGACTGATGCTTTTGTAAATCGAAATAATGCAGTGAAAACAGAATGCGCTTACTGCTTATGTTCTTGGATGTTCGAGCAATAGTAGATTGATATTAAAGTTTCTAAACTTTATCTCACTAAAGGCTGGTAAGCCACGGCTCATGGACAGCTACCACTCCACTGACCACACAAAGCTCACGATGAACTTTCATCAAAGAAATTTTCAGTGCAAATCCTGTGTGGTATCTAATTACATATATTGCTATGGCTGTGATAACTAACTTTTCTTGTGGAATTATTATGTGCCTCTGTCAAGTATTTTTCTAGTACTTTATTCACATTATCTCCTTTGATCCTCAAAATCTGCTGATGAGTGAATTCTGTTATTTTATAGGTATGCAAACCAGGCACAGATAATGTAAATGACTTGGCCGCATTCGCACAGTCTGTTCTCAAATACCATGCTCTGTGGCCACTCAAGTAGCCACAAGGGTTGTTAGAAATTGTACCAGAAACTAGGGCTCAAACTACAACTCCTCTGTCTCCTAGATACATGCCATGGGTCAAATTATTTAACTTCTCTAAGGTCCAATGTCTTCATTGAAATGCAGTATTATAATCTGCGGCTCACTGGGAGAAAATAGGGAGAGATGGTTACACGATATAATTTGTATTAGTACTTTACAAATTGTAAAATTCTCTTCCAGCATTAATTATACACACACATCAATTTTTTTTAAGGTGATATTGGCATAGTCTCTAACCAACGTCCTTCAAAAAGCCTCTTTCAAATATGCTGTACTGGTGAGGGGAAGAAAACCCACTCTTCCATACAGAAACAATTGAATACTGGGAACAGAGTTGATGGAAATATTATATTTATATTATATTTATATATATTATATAATATATTATATATGCATATATACATAATATATATATACACATACATGTACGAGAGACATAAGAATATTTTGTATCTATAAATATATATAATTATAAATATATTTTTACATGTAAGTAAATATAATATACATAATAAATATGAATATATAATAAATAAAATATATATGACATATGGATTCAACACAAATAGCAAAGAATCGTCAGTCCCTCCACCTTACAAATGCTTCACATTTTAATCTTTTGTTCTCAGTTTTGTTCATCTGTTTATCTTCCTGACACCCTCATGGCTGCACTAGTCCAAACGTACCAATATAGCTTTCATAAATACATAGATACCAATCATCTGATTTACATAAAAATGCTGTCAGGCATAAGCTTAGCATAGCAGACACTGGGACTTAAAAGCCGATTGCCATAAAATACTAAGTGCAGGGAACATCTCCTATTTATTTTCACCAGATGAACAAGGACCTGGAGAAGGTGGAAAGCATAGGGCCAAGCGTGGAAGCGGGGAAACTGGCCTTGGGAAAAATCCAGGAAACCAATTCACAGAAATAGGGAGGAAGAAGGGCTAAAAAGAGAGGTGTTTTGAAGGGGGTGCTGCAGAACTGGCCTATTGTCCCTGCAGAGCAGGAGGTCAAAGGGACAGGGCGGGGTTGGGGCTTAAGGGGAGAGAAAAAACTTTGCAGTGGGCCATGGTGAGGGATTGGAAACTAGCTCACCGTGGAATGGCAGTCAGTCCTGAGTCGGCTCAGGGCCAGCTGTGGGGAGAAGTCATCAGTTCCTGATGTTTCCAATGAGTCTTGAGGCAAGACCTGTCTCCTCTGAGAGTCTTGGTTCTGCTCTCCACCTTTCATATGCAGGCATACTTGCATTGGGAAGATGTGTATCTTACACACACATTATAGATCTGCAGGTGGTGAGGATTAGGAATTGTTACTTTGTGTTACTCTGTGCCTCTAACTCTTCTCCTCTCTAGTTTAGCATCTCAACCTGCAGCTGCTCCTCAACTAACACTCATTCTGCCATCTTGGCAGCTTTCTCTTGGAAATAAGATAACTCACGACGAGAACTGGTACATCTTCATGTTACCTTGTGGGATGGTTAAGTTTATGTCATCTTGGCTGGGCTACAGTGCCCAGATATTTGGTCAAACATTATTCTTGATGTTTCTGGGAGGTGTTTTGGGGGGAAAGTTTAACATTTACATCAGCGGACTCTGGGTAAAGCAGTTTGCTCTCCATAATGTGGGTGGGCCGCATCCAAGCAGTTGAAGGCCTGAATAGAAAAGGACTGACTTCACCCATGCAAGAAGGAATTCTGTCAGAAGAATGCCCTTGGATTCTAACTGCAACTCTTCACTGGGTCTTCGGACTGCTGGCCCACCCCATCAGACTTGGGGCTTGCCAAGCCTCCGTAATTACATGAGCCAATCCTTAAAATATATCTATAGATACATGATTAGATAGACATGCAGTTAGATATGAAGATTAGAGACATACAAATGATAGAGATAGAGACAGACACATCATGTCGGTCCTATTTCTTCAGAGAATCCTGGCTAATACACTTTATGAAAAGTGTTTTCACATAAGCTACCCAGCAGGTGCATTATGAAAGTTATTTGTGCCAATCAGCTTATACGGGCTTTTCAAAATTCTTTCACGTGAAAAGGGATACAAACTTTTGTGATCCCTTCTCCATTTCTCTTTGCTAATTTTCAAATGCCAAAGCCCACAGCAGCTACTGAATGCTCATATCTGGTATGAGTTACACAGAGGTAGGCTAAGCCTCAATTCATTAGTAGCACTTGTAAAAAAAGAAACAAACACACCATAATTAACGACCACGAGCTTGTTTACTCCCCAACTTCCCCTCTGATCTTCGAATAAGCTGCTTTTCTTCAAATAATGCAGGGTTTCTAACCTATCAGTTATAAATATTATTACAAAGTGGATTTGAAATTCAGCAGCACATCTAGAGAGAATGATGAGGATTCTGTTGGAATAAAGATGACTAATGATGTATTATCAAGAGCAGCAGCAGCTAAGGCTCGTGCAATTGGCAACTCACCCACGTAGTTCCAAAAACAGACCGCCTCGTTGAGATCCATGATGTAATACTAGCAGCCTTCTGATGGAGAACTCTCTGGGTCTTCTCTTTGACCCAATTCACTGACAAAGCTTTACTTTCAGGCAAACAATCCTGAGTTAGGATGAGAAGTAAATGGAGAACAGCATAGCTAAGCTGTATTCTCTCTCCTTTCGAATCTACTTTATGGAGGGCTTAGTTTGGGGGACAGAGCTGCCTCAGATCATAGGCACCAACACAGTCAACCCAGATTCTGAAACCACAAAATTGCTTGTCCTTGCTGGAAAACACCTGCTACCCTATGCAACCCCCCCCAGCCCCATACCATCTCTTCCTCTCCCCTAGTCCCTGCTTGGGACTGCGCCAAGACCTTCCCACAGTTTCTAAGCCAAAAGATCATGCTTGGCAGAGTGGAGGTCCTCGGAAGCCCATTTTGGAGCCATCGCTGGCATGTCTTCTGATTGGCCAGTATCCATGCGGTACTGATCTGTAAACATGTGGCGTATCATACCTGGCTGGTAGGGAATGTTTTGAACATTCTTTTTATTTTTTTTCCCCCATACAAAGGTTTTTAACTAACGTATATTGGCTCCTGTTATTCCAAGCACCACGATCAATCTTCTCTCTCTCTCTCTCTCTCTCACACACACACACACACACACACACATCCTTTACTCCTCATGACAACCTTGTGATGTAGGTGGTACCATAATAATCCCCCCACCCCCCTCAAAATCATATTAATATTAGCTAACATTCTTTGTGCTGGATGACAGGCCCTATGCTGGGCACTTTACATGGATTCGCTAATTTAATCTATAACGATGTCATGAGATACAGGCTTTTCTTTTTTATCCCCAATATCTAGATGAGTCAACTAGCACCAAAAAAATTAAGTAACATCCTCAACACTAAAGAGCCGCTAGGAACTGAGCAAGAGCACTCACCAAGGTTTTCCCACCCACTGCATTCTCCGTTCTTGCCTTACAAGTTGATATTGGCAGAAGCATTGAGTAACAGGGCTACCGCAATTTCTAAATGGCTTAAAAGCAGATTAAGCTCTCGCTTTCAGCTTTAGCATCGGCAACTTCTACATTTCACAGCAGAAAGGTTAGCATTCCAACAGCTAACTGATCTCTAGGTGAAACTGTGCTCCTGTTGCTCATTGGCAATTCTAATCTCCAAAGGATGGGCATTTTACCATAGTGACTCTTTCTGTGTTTTTATTATACGTCGTATTTAAGGTGAAAAAAAAACTGTGGCTTTGACTTCCTGGGGCTATCGCAGAGCAGAGGAGTTGCTGGAGATTTTCTCTGATTCCTGCCCCCACCCCACTTTTCCCTACTCCTATCCAGAGGGGAATGCTTCACCACAAGCTCTGGGACAGGGCCTATGCCTATTTCATTGGATCCCCAGCCACGAATCTAGTGCCTAGAACATGAGAAAATAGAAAACGTTGTTTTAATACAGGAATAAGTACGGATGATAGGGATGCCTGGGTGGCTCCGTGGGTTAAGTGTCTGAATTTTGATTTTGGCTTAGGTCACGATCTCACAGTTCATGAGGTTGAGCCCTGTGTTGGGCTTTGTGCTAGCAGCACAGAGATTCTCTCTAATCTCTGGTGCTTGAGATTCTCTCTCTCTCTCCCTCTCTCTCTCTCTCTCCCCCTCCCCCTGCCCTCTCTCTCTCTCTCAAAATAAATAAACTTAAAACATTTTAAATAACATCAATGTCTCCAAAAGAGGGTGTGCCTTCAGTCATGACAATTATCGTACTTCCCACAATATATTTTCTAAGTCCCTTGGGTTAAAAAGTCACCATATCCAGTACACGACATCTGACACCTGGTTCTCTCTTCATTCTTTCATTTCAACAAGCATTTACTGAAATAATCATTCATTTATCTAACAAGTGTTTGTTGAGCACCTGTTATACACTAGGCAACGTGCTCAATTCTGGGAATACAGTGACACATGAGAAGGTAAGCAAGGTCAATTACTCAGGCAGCATATGTTCTAGTTGGGGGAAGGAGGTGGAAATGAATGCATTCAGAAAACAACTCCGAAAGTAATACGCAATATACTTATCAATTGTATGAAGGGCTATGAAAAATAAAATAAATGAGGGGAAGAGATGGAGAAACTAGGAGTAGCAATGAGAAGATGGCCTTGGGCTATCTAAAGGATGAAGATTATGTCACCATGCAAAATGGTGGGAAAGAGCATTGTGGGCAGAGAGAAGCGTATGTACAGGTGCTTGGGCTCTTGAGAAACAGAAAGGAGGCTGATACTGCTCCAGTACAGTGAGAAATGGGGAGGGGCAGGAAGGAGAAGGCAGACCTTGCAAGATTTCATGGTACTGAGTTTGCCTTTTATTCTCAGAGAAATGAAAGGCCAATGGAGGGGAATGAAAAGAATTTTATGTCTACTGCAGAGAGGACTGAAGAGGGAAAAATAAAGAGAGGGAAGTGAAGGTGCCTTAGCAGTAGAAATGGAAAGAGGTTGATGGGTTCAAGGCCAGCATGAACTGGGTGTATTGGATAAGGACAATCTGGCCTAAGCAACTGAGATAGGAAAGAGTGGAATAGGAACAGGTTACAATCAAGAAGTTTTGCTTTGTACATATGAGCTTTCCTTTGCCTATTAAAGACCCAGATGGGGCTATCAAGTAAGGAGTTGGATATACAAGACTTGAGTTCCAGGGAGAGACAGAGATTAAAGCTGGAAGTAATAAATTTGGGTATCGCCAATAGATAGATGGTATTGAAACCAAAGTGATATGTACAAGGATTTGGCTCTTTAAACACCAGTTACAAACTATGCTAATCCCATGATCCTGAGCAAACACACGACTTCTTCATGCCTCCATTTCTCATCTGTAAAACAGAAATGAAAGTGCCACTCTTAGGGGCATTGTGAAGATGAATAAAATAATCCATGTTCCCTCCTTAGTCCTGGATAAGCACTCCATGAGTGTTGATGTAATTTTTCTCCCACAACTGACTTCACACTTGCTCTTGGTATGACTGCGTTAGGAAAACTCAAGTCTGAGTGCCTTCAATGGGGTCACTTGGACATGCTTGCTCTACCAAATTCTAGTAGTCTTGGTCAGTGCCCTTGCTGCCCTTAATCTTCATCTGCAATCTCAGGCAGCTTTGCCCACCCCCACATGTTCATAATTCTTTAGGCAATAAGAAGGCATCAGTCTCGGGGGTGAGGTGTCCATATTCCCTCCTGGCAGACATTCCCCTTGTTTAGGTTTGCTTTGAGGACCATCCTAACTTGGCTTTAGGAATAAGCCCTCCTCTCTTCCCCCAGAGTTGGGAAGATCAGAGAAATGCCATGATGCTCTTACATCCGTGAATCCCATTTAAAGCATCTTCTCAAGCTTTTCCCTACATAGTTGAAGGTGGTTAACAGAACTGATAGTCAGAGGACCCGTTTGTTCATTTCAAAGTCCCCCACAAATGTGTCCAACGTTGCTCTTTATAATGAATTTGTCATACAGTGTAACTAGTTTTGGTCATCAGCCAAAATTCCAACAGAAAACATCCCATTTCTCATCATTTATACTTTATTTTTAGTTTTTTCTTAGTATCGGATTTATTAGCTCATTATGACCTCCAGGCAAATAAATACTGGCCTGAAAGTCCAAGAAAGATTTAGGAAGAATAACAGTATATATATTATTGTCTCTTCTTTTCTTACGCTTGTGATACTGGTTACAAATCTGCATAAGACATTATAAATATCTGTACTACAGAGCAGTTCATAGAAAGGGTCATCTGGGTGATGTTTGATTTTAAAGAAGGGTGGTAATTAGTTGCTCCTTCTCCTCAGAGTTCAGAACTAATTAAGAAATGGAGTCCTATGCATGGAGACCCAAACATAAGCCTTATCATTCAGAAAGAATGGCTCCCCAACTCCCCCCCCCACCCCACCCAATTCGGCAAGGCAAGATGACAGCCTGTCTTCAGAACCCTACCATATGCAGTCAGGGGCCAGAACTGCACTCCTGTCATTGGCCAGCAGAGCCCTGAGAGGCAAACACGTGGCCTCTTTTGAAGGCAGGGACACACAATCACAGATGCTTGTACAAGCAGACATCGGACTCCCCTGCCTTCCGAATCAGGATGGTAAGAGAGGAGAGAGATACCACAGCGTTCCTTGTGTCTTTTCCTTTCCTTCCTTCCTTTTTCCTTTCGTGAAGGAAAGGTAGGATGAGGGATAAGAAGGGCCCTTCAGTAGGCAAATGAAAGAGCTAAATGCTGTGCACATGCAGAGAGTAGAGAAAGATCACCTGGAAGTGGAGACACCCAAGGAGGACGTCATGATGTTCGTTTGCTCTGGGGCCACAAGGTGTGCATTTTTCAGGGGAAGGGGTACAGGCAGCGTTCCCGTCAGAGGCAGAGCATGAGTGAAGACAGGGGGGCACAGGCAGGGGTGCTTAGGGAAAGTAGGTGGCCTAGACTGACATGAAAACCAAGGCTTCGATGGGGACCGGAGGCAGCCAGTGAAGAGGCCATCTGGAGCCAGGTTGGAGAGGATCTTGGTTACAGGCCAAGGAGTTTGTATTTTATTTGGTCAGGAATTGGAAAGCAGTCAAAGTTTTTGAGTAAGAGAGGAACATAATTATAGCAATGCTTTAAGAAGATTAAGTGGGCAGCAGGGTTCAGAATGTATTATCTAGAGAGCATTTGGAAGCAGGAAGATCAGTCAGAGGCTCCTGTATAGGTTGGAAGTGGAAGGAACGCTAATTCGTATCATCACAGTGTGATGGGAAGGCAAATGGCTTGCGTCGTGCTTTAGAGTTTACAGTTCTTGTTGCATTAATTACCTCATGTGATGTGGTAGCTGCGAAAAGTAAGTAACTCAAGGATAGACATACCCTGAGTTATCAATAACTGTTAATTGAATAAGAGCAAGGGACACTCGAAAGGACTCGGTGACTATAAACAGGAAGGAAGGCAAGTGGGCATTCAAGATGACCCACAGCCCTCAAGAACTAGGATAAGTGAATTGATTGTCAAATATTTATTGAGCTTCTACTACAATGCCAGGAATCGTTCCAGATGCTGGGCTATAACAAAGAGCCTGATAGACAAATCGTTTATCCTCAGGGAGCTTATGTACTAGGGGAAAGAAATCATCAATAGATATGTAAAGAAACATAAAATTAAAATACCTGGGAGGAAAGGGATGAACATCAGAGTAAGTGAATTCAGGGTAAGGCAGGTGCTTTTTAAGATAATGCTATCAGAGAAGTCCTTTTTCTGGAAGCGACTTCTGAGCAAAGACCAGACGGGAGGGAGTCAGAGATCCACACAAAGTTCTGAGGGAAGAGTATTTGAGGCAGTGAGAATGGCAAAGGGAAATCCTCAAAGCAGGCAATGGTCTGGCATGTTCAAGAAGCACCCAGGAGGCCTGTGCAGGCAAAGCAGAGTCCACAAGGTGGGGGTGGTAGGAAATGAGTCTATCATAATAGAGTGATAAATGACAAATGAGGGGTAGGTCAAATCCTAAAGGGTTTTGTAAGCCAGGCTAAGGACCTCTGGCCATGGTGGAGAGTCATTTGTAGAGGGGCAAGTGTGAACATGCCGATGATTGACGATCATCGGACTAATGTGATATTGTTAGAGAAGATGAAAAACAGCCAGAATCTGTTTACGGTAGGTAAGACAAGGCTTATAAGATTCTTTATTGGATTTGATCTGGAGTGGAAGAAAAAAAAAATTAAGAATGCTTCCAAGGTTTTTGCCTTGAGCAGTTTGATAAATAGCTGTGTCCCTACTGAGATAGGGAATCATGGACAAAGGAAACAGGAGCTTTGCTTAGAGCCTTTGTCTGTGATAAACCCAGAGACGTTGCAAAGATATAATTCTGGAGTTAGGAGGAGGGGTCAGGGTTAGAGATATACATTTGAGAGGGCTTTGCCGTCATCAAAAATACAAAAGCCAGGAGGGAGAAACTGGTTCTTACGCTTACCCAGTACTTACTAAGTACTTAGTATGTGTGAAGCACTTTTTCGGGCCCTAATGGGTGCGGATACCAAAGTCATCGTTCTCCTCTTCAGAGGGCTTACCATTTACAAGCAAGGAAACAACCAAATACACCGTGGTGGGAAGAGTTCTATAGCAGCAGCTTCCAGGGGGTACTGTGGGAGATTGGTGGTGGGCCACTGGATCCAACAATTCAAGCAAGTTTTCCTAAAGAAGGTGACACTCAGAGAAGTTTTGAGGGTTGCAGAAGGGTTGTCTGGGGAGAAAAAATCAGACTGGGGGAGAAGGGCATCTCAGGTGGGTGGAGCATAGTTGATAGCATAGAGATGTGTGGGAGCACAACACGTCTGTGCAACAACATTTATGTAGGTAGGACCAGAAAAGAGGGGGCTTGTGGGAGAGTGGCAGGAGATGAGACTGGAAAGGTAGGCAGGGACAGGTCTTGAAGACCCCTTTAGGCCATGTTAAGGGGGCTGTTTAGATGAGAAGAGGACAAGTTCTGTTTTGGAGATGCCAAGCTTGAAATGCTAATGGTGTGTGTCTAGAGGGTAACAGAAAACAGAAGATGGGAACTCCAGGGAAGGTCAGGGCCAGATTCATATTCTTATGTCTATTTATGTAAAACAGAGATATGGATATAGATAGATATAGGCACAGATATGGATATAGATACCTACAAAATCTCAGAGTCTCCTTCATGGGGGTTATCATTGAAGCCATAAATGCAGATTCAATAGTCATGAAATAGAAAATGCAGAGAAAGAGGGGTGTCTGGGTGGCTCAGTTGGTTGAGCATCCAACTCAGCTCAGGTCATGATTTCACAGTTTCTGAGCTCGAAGCCCACATGGGAGTCTCTGCTCTCAGGGCAGAGCCCACTTTGGATCCTCCGTTCCCCTCTCTCGCTCTCTGCATCTCACTGCTCATGCTCCCTCTCTCTCAAAAATAAATATTTTTTTTTTAAATGAAGAAAAAGGAAAAGCAGGAGAAGAAAAGTTGTAGGTAAAACCCACAGTTTGAGGACTGGAAGAGGAGGAGGTGTGAGGATGGAAGTTAGGACAAGAAAGGTCAGGGACGTTTCAGAACTGGAAGAACACATTGTCATGGTAGCCAAGGAAAGGGGGAAGGTTCCTGAAGGTTCCCTGCGGTTCGCAGTGTCACACGCGGAGCAAGGTTAAGGAGGGTGAAATTGGAGGGAAGGTCTTCAAACGAGGTGGCCAAATGGTCCCTTGGTGACCTTTGGGAGAATACATAGAAGGCTGGGGGTAAAACTTGGCAGCAGGGGTTTAGGGTGACTAGGATCCCAGCAAGAATGAAGGCAGAAAAGGCGGACTTGCAAACCGCTGTTCCCAAGCTTGTCCTATTTTTATGCCTGGCATCTGCCTTTTGTACTCAACCTTCACTTGACCCTTTTCTCCTGGCTCTCTGTCCTGTCTCTGTTATTCTCACTGTCAACTGTCCCAATGTGACGGCACCTCTTGCCAGAGGCAGTTCTAGCGTTCGGCCATCCGGCAAGCCATGACCTGAATCATCAAATATACTTTATCAGGTAAGGAAATGGGTCAAAGGTTACCTTGATGAAAGACATGCTGTCATAGATTCTGTAAAACCAACAGAATTTCTCTTCCCTTTTTGTTTGCTTGTTTGTTCTGAGCGGGTGATGGATGTTGTCCACTGATTTTTCTGAATCTATTGGAATGACTGTGTGATTTTTTCCCTTTATTTGCTCAATTTAAATTTTTGATTTTTATTTACTTAAAAAATTTTAAATTGAGGTAGAATTAACCTATAACCTTATATTAATGTCAGGTGTACAACACAATGGTTCCATATTTGTGTATATTGTGAAATGAGTACAAAAAGTCTACTTAAGGGGAGCATGGGTAGTTGAGTCGGTTAAGCGTCAGACTTGGGCTCAGGTCATGATCTCGCAGTCCGTGAGTTCAAGCCCCATGTCAGGCTCTGTGCTGACAACTGCGAGCCTGGTGCCTTCTTCAGATTCTCTCTCTCTCTCTCTCTCTCTCTCTCTCTCTCTCTGTCCCCCTCCTGCTCCCGCTCTGTCTCTCTCTCTCTCTCTCAAAAACAATACACATTAAAAACTATTTTAAGTCTAGCTGGCATTCATCACTATATATAGTTACCAATATATTTTTTTCTTGTAATGAAGACTTTTAAGATCTACTCTTTTAGCAATTTTCAAATACGAACAGTATTATTAACTATAGTCACCATGCTGAACTAGAAATCTGTACCTTTTGACCCCTTTTTCCCACCCCCTACTCCGGCCTCTAGCAACCACACCATGCTCTCTGTATCTATGAGCTTGGGTTTTTGTTGGTGTTGTTTATTTCTGCCTATAAATGAGATCATACTGTATTTGTCTTTCTCTGTCTTCCTCATTTTACTCAGTATAATGCCCTTAAGGTCTGTTCATGTTTTTGCAAATGGCAAGATTTCATTCTTTTTTATGATTGGATATATTCCAGTGTGTGTGTGTGTGTGTGTGTGTGTGTGCATGTGTGCGTGCATATCGCCCCATTTTTTATCCATTTATCCACTGATAGACATGTAGGTTGTTTCCATATCTTGGCTATTGTAAATAATGCTAACATGAACATGAAGTGAGTTTATCTTTTCAAATTAGTGTTTTCATTTTCTTTGGATAAATACTCACAAGTGGAATTGCTGGAACATATCACAGTTCTATTTTTAATTCTTTGAGAAACCTCCATACCATTTTCCACAAGTACATGGCTGCACAAATTTACATAGCCACAGCCATGCATAAGGCTGCCCTGTCTCCACATCCTCAACAGCTCTTGTGATCTCTTCTCTTCTTGATAGCCATTTCGCATGCGTGAGGTGACATCTCATGGTTTTGATTTGCATTTCCCTGATGATGAGTGATGTTGAGCATCTTATCATGTACCTGTTGGTCATCTGTATGCCTTCTTTGAAAAAAATGTCCATTCAGATCCTCTTCCCATTTTTCAATTGAATTGTTTGGTTTTTGCTATTGAATTGTATGATTTTTTTAAAAAATATATTTTTGATATTGACCCCTTATCATATATATGATATTTGCAAATATTTTCTTCCATTCAGTAGGTTACCTTTTCATTTTGTTGATGACCTCCTTTGTTGTGCAGAAGCTTTTTAGTTGGATGTTTATTTTTGCTTTCATTGCCTTTGTTTTTGGAGTCAGAGCCAAAAAATCGTCACCAAGACTGATGGCAAGGAGCTTACCACCTGTGTGTTCTTCTAAGTTTTATGGTTTCAGGACTTAATTCATGTCTTTAAGCCACTTTGAGTTTTTGTGTGTAGTATAGGACCGTAGTCTAGTTTCATTCCTTTGCATGTGTTTGTTCACTTTTCCCAACGCCATTTATTAAAGAGATTGTTCTTTCTCCATTGTATATTCTTGGCTCCAGAATCTCTTTAAGGACACTTTCTACTAGGAAGAATGCCACCTATCTATTAACAATAGTTACCCACCCAAGTCCTGGCCAGTAGGAAGCTGTGGGAGAGGATGCTTTTGAATTTTTGTGATATACACCATTATATTATTTTAGGTTATTATCGTTGTCGTTTTCCAACAAAGTTTGTTGGTTTTCTAATTTAAACATTTTTTTTTAAAGACATACCCTTCATTCTTCTAATCTGCAGAGGTACTACTTGGCTAAGATCATCTATACTTTCTTTATGTTTTCCTCCCAACAATCTTTGGCAGCCAGCATTAACTGAATGGAAATGTTGGCAAACTCTCGAGTCAGACATTTGTTCCCTTTAATGTCACGACCATATCTAGATAATTGTTCTCCTACATCAATTGATACCTAGCTTTTAACGTAATTGGATTTTTGCATATCCAAACGCCACTTATGCAAATTAAAACAATGACTCCATTCAATAAACTGGAAATGATAACCATAGTCATTATGAAAGTAAGTGGAGCTAATCAAAGCCCCATCTTCATCATTTTCTTTTTAGAGACCGACAACTGAAACAAATGATCAGGAAGGGAATAATTGGCCATTTATTCCAATCCATGCTTTTCCTAATAATAATAAAGAGCATAAATAGCAAACAAATTAGGCACTGGTCCCCCTGAGCCAATCAATTACCAAGTCATGATAGCTTTACCTCTTCTGGCTGGAATCTTTTCCTTTTATCACTGGTTCACCCAGGCCCTGTTCTTTTGCTCTGAAACATGTCAACAGCCTCCCAAACTCTATTCTTGCTTTTCTTAAGTATGTCCTCCACATCGGTCACTGAAATGAGCTCTCTCATACAAAAACCAAGCCATTGTCTTGCTTAAAACTCTTCGGTGGCCCTTAGAGCAACATGGAATGTTTCAGCTCATTGTCACAGCACGCAAGATCAGTGGTTTCTACCTGTGGATGTTCCGAATTCAGTTTCGCAGTATGCCAGATTGAGCTTTTTTGCTTTTGACTTGGGGTTATTGTGTGGAACTCAGATCACTGCCAGACCCCACTTTCTCTGTGACGCATTCCCCTTTGGGAAAACTTAGTGTCCTCTTTTGTCACTGTACCCGGGTGAGGATGACCACAGTCCACTGTGGCAGGTTTACCTAATTTTAACCCCGGTTGAAGAGGTTGTTGACTTCCTTTCTTCCCATCCAGTGGGCTTTTAGGATCCTATGCAGATACATCCGTTCTCTTCCCAAACCTCTATGAACTAAGAAGGGTTTTGCAGCATTTTTTGTTAAAGTTTATTGTATACCATTTTCCAAAGTCAAGACATGCCTCAGCCCTTATATTTGTATGATGGGATGCAGCTCCATATGGCTTTCAACGTTCACTCTTAAATAAAAAGTTCTACCACACCAGGCACCCTATCACACGCATATAATCGGATTTGTGTACAACTCAACTCACTATAGATAGAAGCACACGCATATGTATGTTAAGTATATCTCTGCTCAAAATAATATTTTTCTGGAAATACTTTCAAATAATATTATTACTGTGTTCTGGGTGGCCTAACAGATCATTTCCTAACTAACATTAGAGCCTTCTATGACTTTAGCCGGAACCCAAATGACTGAACCCCTACAAGTGACTGTCCATTATTTCTTCTGCACCAGACTTCTAAAAGAAAAAAGGAGAGAAGCTGCTAATTACAGACTTGTCGGAGACTATTTTAAGGAGCTGTTGAAACAGCTTCTGAATCTATAGGCCTCAACCACACATGCACACATAAAAATACAATATCTAGTTCTTGAGGTCTAAAGACTCCACTTGGCTCATGTAGGCCCTTTCACCAGGTGTAACCCTCCTCTTGCAAGATCTTACTCAGGCATCTAGAAAATGGTGACTGCGGAGATAGGAATTTCCACTGAAGACCAGATGAAGAACACCTTAGAAACATAATGCTGGCCCTTCTGATGGCTGTAAAAATATCTATAGGACCCACAGATATCCAGTCAACTAACAAGCTAGGGTCTTTGAAAAACTCTTAAATATATAAAATTACAAAGTTGGGGGGGCGCCTGGGTGGCTCAGTCTGTTAAGCGTCCAACTTCAGCTCAGGTCACGATCTCGCAGTCCGTGAGTTCGAGCCCCGCGTCAGGCTCTGGGCTGATGGCTCAGAGCCTGGAGCCTGCTTCCAATTCTGTGTCTCCCTCTCTCTCTGCCCCTCCCCCATTCATGCTCTGTCTTTCTCTGTCTCAAAAATAAATAAACATTAAAAAATAAAATAATAATAAAATAAAAGTACAAAGTTGGTACATGTATGTCTTCAAGTCCCCCAGCTTTCTAGGGCCATTCATTCTTAAAAGGAACTTACTTAAGGACGTTAGGCAGCTCTAGAACCTCTAGGAGGACCAAAGAGTCACGTTTGGAGCCATCTAAGGACAATGCTCCCCGTTACACAAGGAGTCCCGCCCATTTGGCTTGAGATTACTGGGAGGGATTATTAAAGCCTTGTGTCTTTCTTCACATTATAGTTCTTTTTTTTTCTTTTTCAAATAATAAGAACTTTATAGCCCAACACTCACCCCATTGTTGTCTAGCTTTCAGGGAGGGCAGAGCTCAAGTCAGAGCTTCCTGTAGTAACTCCCCACTCCCCTTTTGGAATAGCCTTATTTATGTGGAGTAAACTTTACAAAACCAGGTGGAAATCCCAAGTAAGGTGGACAAATGAGGCAGAAAGCGTAACACGCAGCCTCAGTCAATTGCTGCCAGGTCAAGGTACAAACATAGAATAGGTCTGGCCTTTTAAATAGTCCCTGGATTATCAAAAGTGAATGTCTGCTGCTTTACTTGTGTCTTCTGAGGTCATCGTTTCCTTAAATATCCTAATAACATTGTCTGGGCCCCAGTACCATATACTTTAGGAAACTCTGCGGCCATCTTCCCCTGACACAGGCACACACATACAGGCACCACGTGCACACGCTTTTCCCATCCCTGCGTCACTCTCCCCAAGGTACCCCAGGGAGCTTGCTTCTAGTGCTCAGCGCAACCTCTGACTTACCCCTTTCCCCGCTCCTCTGCTCTAAGATTGTTGGTGTTATGGATGCTATGGGTGCTCAATCAAAAGGGAGATACTTCATCCAGGAGATTAAGTTTCTCCCATCCCCCCTTCAGAGAAGGGGACAATGACTCACAGACACAAGTTTTAGAAAACCACAACTCTTGCCTCAAGTGGGGACCGGCTCTATGGTGCAATTCACGCTCCGGAGCATCCCTGTGGAATCGGCCCCAAGTTAGTCCTTGATGAAGCCATACCCCTGCCAGGCTTTCTTCTCTCATCCCTCTCTCCTGAGGACTCAATACCTCCATACATTCCCTACATCACGTTCATGGCAATTCCTGTCTCAGGTTCTGCTTCTGGGCAACCCGGCCTGACACAGTTGTGTTCAGTAGATTTTTTCCTGAAGGTGGATGATGATCCAACATAAAACAGCAATGTTTAGATTTGAATTCAGTACCACGTTGGTAAAACAAGGACTACCAGAGTGGACAACCATAGGGCATGCCCCCCTCTTCTCTGTGTAGGACAATAGGATGATATCATATCTCTTTTGTAGTTTGAGGGGCTTTTATTCTGTCCTCTCTTAACTGCTTCCTGGGGAAGGAAATGAGCACTCAACGAAAGGGACAGAAAATCGTTGGTGCAGGGCCCTCCCAGAGTTTGACAGTTGCATTATTTTAAATGTTTCTAAAAGCTTTTTTTTTTTTATTTTTTTTAACATGTATTCATTTTTGAGAGAGAGAGAGAGAGAGACAGAGCATGAGCAAGACAGGGGTAGGGAGAGAGGGAGACATGGAATCTGAAGTAGGCTCCAGGCTCTGAGCTGTCAGCACAGAGCCCAGTGTGGGGTTCGAACTCTCATAAACAGTGAGATCATGACCTGCGCCAAAGTCAGATGCTTAACTGACTGAGCCACCCAGGCGCCACTCTAAAAGCTCTTGAAGTAAAGACAAAACACAGGAATGAGATCATCAGACCCTTGAAAATCTGCCCTTCCCCAAACTCATTTCTCCCATTTTCTTTCCCAGCCACTTCTATCCACAAAGTAAAGAACCTTTCCCTCAATTCGTTTAGGGACCATGGCAAGTGTTGCAAAGTGGAATGTGTGAAGCTGTGAGGGAAGGCATGTTAAAAACAACAACAACGACGACGACAGCAAAATGCTGAGTGAATTTGAAGATCAAATTGGCTTTATTCAACAATTCACAAATCACGCAGCATCCCCTCTAGCAAATAAAAAGGAACTCTGAGGAAGTGTACAAAATGGAAAGCTTTTATAGGTAGATGGGGGTAGAAAAGGAAGTTTTAGTAGAGTGGACTATTTCGGCCAGGCTTCTTTTGGGGGAAGGGCGGGGGTCTATCATACAGATCACCTCACTAGGGCTGACCAGATAATTCCAGGTTGACTGGGTAAACATCACATTCCCGGGAGAAGCTGAAACTGCAAATTGGGGAGGTATTAAGTCTTGGTTTGTTGACGTTGGGCTTAGCCTAAGTAACTCCTTTTGGGGCCTGTTGTCTCTTTTTCTTTCTTTCTTTCTTTTTTAAGTTTATTTATTTATTTTTGAGAGACAGACAGGGAGAGAGAGAGAGAGAGAGGGAGAGAGAAAGGATCCCAAGTAGGCTCCACACTGTCAGCACAGAGCCCAACGTGGGGCTGGATCCCTTGAACCATGAGATCATGACCTGAGTGGAAATCAAGAGTCAGAGGCTGAACCGACTGAGTCATCACGTGCCCCTGTCTCTTTCTTTAATGGGTATACAGGGATCTGGTCATGAGGAAATCCTGTGAGAACTGAGATACACAGGATGGGGTGATTTCCTCCTTCATGGGGCACCGGTGGTGTGGTGTGAACACGCACATTTCGAGGGCAGCTGGGTTAAGTTGGTGGGATGTATAAATTGCCCCGGGGCCCATAGACAAGGAAGCAACCAACATTACTTGAAGAGGAGGAGGGAGAGGTCAGAAGCATTTTTACAGAGTATATGACATCTGCTCTGTGCCTGGAAGGATGAGGTGGATTACCAAGGAGGAAAGGAGCAAGAGGGAAATCCCAGCAAGAGAGCCCACAAGGTACAGAGATGTGAACGCAGATGGCGGTGCTGGGACCGGCTGAGCACAGAGTCCTGCAGAGACATGGCAGGAGACGACCCTGGGCAGAACCAGCTTGCGAGGGTCCAAAGCATCCTGGAAATTGTTCCCTGGAAATTGTGGGTGGTGCCTTGCTCATATATGTTATAGAGGCCAATCTGCCTAGCATGTTGGAGATAGAGAGAAATTGAGAAAGAGAAATGAGAAGGTAGTGAAACCAGTTAGGAGGCTTTTGAAATGTCTCTAGAGCTTATTGGGTATTTATGACATGCTAGGCACTGTTCCAAGCATTTTCCACATTTGATTTCACTTAATCCTCGCCATGACTGAATGTGACAAATGCTGTTGTGCACAAATAACAGGGGGAAAGTGAAGCACAGGGGGGTTAAGTGAGTTGCCAGGGGGTTAACGCTAGTGAATACAGAGCGATGAATTAAACCCAAGGAGTCTGACTCCAGAGTCCAAAGACCTTTCTGCTCCACTCGGCTGAAATTGTCCAGGCAAGACCCATGGAAAAACTGTCCTAGAGCAACAGAGGATGGAAGAGCTGGGGACAGAACAAGAATGTCTGCAGGGTGAATACAGGTGAGGCAAAGAAGTAAATACAAATAACTGACGTTTCTAGTTTTCAGTGAACCAAGGAAAGGGGATCGGAATTCACACGAGAAGGAGCAACAGCTTCGGGGGTGAAAATACTATCATTGCATGAGGCGTGCTACATTTGAAAAGCTTGGGAGACATTGCGGTGAACCCCTGGGAAATGTGTGATATACTCCCAGTCTCTCCTTCCTCTGTCCGAAGATACCCTCTCCATCTTCCACGACTGGACATCATCACACTTGCTCTGTCCTCTGCTCTGTCAAAATGTCTTCGAAAGGAAGTGCCCGCTAGAGGTGTGCAATATTGTGATTGTATAAGAAAAAATGTATTTGTTCTTCATCCTGGTTCCTGGCGGAGTTCCCAAAACCCTTGGAATTTCCTAAGGGTTGGGAATATTAAAGGTGCCTTTATATGTAAAAGAGGTGTCTTTGGAAAGTAGCTAAGGATGGGAGCTGGCTGGGAGGGGAACAGACCATATAATTAGAGGGTTGGAACTTACAGTCCCATCCTCTGACTTCCAGGGAGGGGAGAGGGGCTAAAGGTTGAGTCAGTCGCGAATGGCCAATGGTTTAATCAACAATGTCTATGTAACTAAGCCTCCATAAAAACCCGAAGGGACAGGGTTCAGAGAGCTTTGAGGTTGGGGAGCTAGAAGGCTTCCATGTGTCACTGTACCAGGCCCCAAACTCTACAGGAACAGACGCTCCTTTGTTAATGACTTTGTCCTACGTATCCCTTCATCTGGCTATTGATTTGAAACCTTTAATAGCCTTTTCATAAATTGGTAGATTAGTGAATAAACTGCTTTCCTAGGCTCTGTGAACTGCCTAGCAATTTAGTCAAACCCAAAGAGGAAGTCTTGGGAACCTCTGATTTATAGCCAGTCAGCCAGAAGCACAGGTGACAGCCCGGACTTACAACTGGCATCTGAAGTGGGGACAGCCCTGTGGGACTGAGTCCTTAACCTATGGAATCTGATTCCATCTCTGGGTAGACAGCGTCAGAATTGAGGTGATTTGTAGAACACCCAGCTGGTGTCAGAAGTTTGCTTGATATGCGGTGGGGGGGAGCCCACACATTGGAATTGACACCCCCAAATCCTAAGATGCCATTTACACACTGAGGTCAGCACGTGCTCTCCTACGGGTGGCTCTGAATGAAAGGCTTACCTCCGTCAAAGGAATCAGGAACAATCAAGAGAATATGCTGGAGAGAAGGCTTCCTGGTATCTTGAGACTCTACCCTGCTTACGTGGACAAGTCAACCCTACCTACCAAGACAAACCTAAATGGCCACACAGATCAGGGTCTCCCATTAAGTAAGCCAATGGCTGTAGACCAACAGGGGTATTTCTTGGAGACCTCTCATGGGGCACAAAAGCATAAGGAATAGGGAACACTTTGGAATGTCAGTTAACTCCCTAAAGGACATCCAGGACTTCTTTCAAAAATATTCTTGGAGCTCCTGGGTGGCTCAGTTGCTTAAGCGTCCGACTTCGGCTCAGGTCATGATCTCAGGGTTTGTGAGTTGGAGCCCCACATCGGGCTCTCTGCTGTCATGCAGAGTCTCCTTCAATCTTCTGCCTCTCTCTCTCTCTCTGCCCCTCTTCTTCTCTCTCTCTCTCTTTCACTCTCTCTCAAAAACAAACATTTAAAAACATATTCTTATTCAGGGGACTATCTTTTTAAAAACTCAAGCATCTCTTTCCCTCTCTTTTCATGTCTCCCTCTCACCTCCTCCTGCCTTCCACCTCTACTCCTATTTTTCTTTTTTATTAAGAGAAAGTTAGTGACAGATACAGAAGACTATGCATTGTGCCATTATTTATCATAGCAGGTTAGAAATAATCCAAACGTTCATCAATAGAGGACTTAAAAACTATGACATGTTCCCACGATTCTGTATATTGAGCCTTAAAGAAAAATGAAGTTCCCTATCTACCTATCTGTGGATAGAAAGATAAATTGTTATGCACAAAAAGCAAGGTCCAAACTGCTAAGTCATATGCCACCTTTCATATATATATTCTTACATTCACAAAAAGAGACGCTGGAAGAATAAAGCAGAAGCAAAATTAATTCCCTGTAGACAGCTGAAGCAAACAGGGTGGAGGGTATAAGGCGGAAACTAGAGTGCCCTGTGTCTAACTACACGATTTTGACTTTGGAGTCACATAAATGTGACAAATACTCAAAAGGCAAAATTAAATGTAAAGGAAAAAAAAGCAATGAAAATACTTCATGCAGAAATTAGGACTATTTTACAGAAGCGATTCCCATGGAGAAGTCAAACCGTGGCGTTGGGCCCCCTGAATAGATTCCCAAAGTAGGGGAACCCATGAGTGCCTGGTCAGGCCTCTGCCTGGCTTTCCTAGCATCGGTGTCGGACGAGAGTGAAGGACTGTGGCAGAAAGACGATGGGGAATGGACAGAGAAAGACAGTATGGCTCAGGAAGAGAACGGCCAAGACGAAGGGACAAGAGGACAGGAAGGGAGGAACAGCAGAGACAAGATAGCACTTCCCCAAACCATCTCTCCACCAGTTTGCAAACTCTCCCTCAGTCTTGCCTGAAATCTTTCTCACTCACCGCTACTTTTTTTTAAGTTAAAAATACTTTTTTCTAAATATTTAGAGAAGACTCTCTATTAGCAGTTACCCTGTGGGCCAGGGTGCTGTTTTATGACACTAATAGGTGACTTTCCTCTCCCGGTGAGTTCCTCCTTCTCTCCCAGCTCCCTGCTGGACTGAAGCAGGAGGCAGCTGTGGGTTCACTGCCTCGGGGAGCAGATGTGGAGGGTAGAAGATAAGGGCCTGCCTGGCTAACGTTCACTGCCCCACCCCCCACCCTAGGAACCCGTGAGGAAGAAGGGGGAAATGACATCTGGGGTTCTGAGAACACGATCTATGATTCCAGGCAGGGAGGGAAACACTCGCGCCAGAAATGGTTACATGGGGCACCTCCGCGGTTCAGTCGGTTAAGCGTCTGGCTTTGGCTCAGGTTGCAATCTCACAGTTTGTGAGTTGGAGCCCTACATCAGACTGTCAGCGCAGAGAGCCCACTGCGGATCCTCTGTCCCCCTCTCTCTCTGCCCCTCCCCCACTCATGCTCTCTCTCTTTCAAAAGTAAACATTAGAAAAAAAAAGAAGAAATGGTTATAGGCCCAGAAGCCTCTGGGCAGAGGGCTCCAGGGGCAGCCGAGCCAGAGTCCTGTGCTCCAGGCAAGACAGGGAAACACGGCGAGACCCATTAGATATAAAGTATTGTGCACAGGGAACTTTGGGGACTGGAAACAAAGATTAAATGGGTCCCCACCCATTGTTTGGTAGGCCGCAAGATCCAGGAACTGTGACATGTGTCAGAGAGAAAGTGCAGAAAAACCCCGGACGGAGTGAGGGTTTCCTCCCCTTTTCTTTCTCCAACGCTCTGTTCTAATGTGAGTGTAAAGTTCGTATTAAATTGGTTTAGAGATGATTTTACTGTAGTGTTCATTACACATCTCCATCCGGGGGATGAAATGTGTGCCCAAGACCTCTGATTTTTTTCTCCACCTCATCAGACATGCTTAGACCCCCAGGGGAATAGCAGCTTGGTGCACAGAAACCAAAGCAGGGTGTCTCTGGCTTTCTCAGGGCTCCCCCAGCCCCTTGCTGTCCTGCCTCGGTGTCCCATCCACATGCAGAGTGCCAAGTGCTCGGACCCGGAGGCAGTGGCATGTCAGTTGGGGTCAGGAAACGGCAAAGTACGCAAAGGCAGAAGCTTGGAGAACTTGTCAGGGAGAGATGCAGATTGATCCCTCAGTCCACCTTTATTTTATTCATGTGCCCACAACTAAATTCCACAGAGGTCAAACACACTTCACTCTGGAACAGCCAACAGGATTGTCCTGCACTTTATCCCGAAGGTTAACATCGACAATAACGGGAGAACAGGGACAGGGTGAAAGGGGATACTAGCTAAAAATATTCAAAGAGAATGCCCTTTCTTTGGAGTCCTGCAAGTTCAAGAGCGGATCTTGGTCATGACCTATGGAGACAGGTTTTCTTTATGGGAATCACCATCTTGGAACCTATCCACCTTCATAAATAAAGTTAACCTTTGGAACTGTGTGAACTGGCACATGAAATAATTACATTGGGATTAGAAGCCCACACTTCATATGTTCAATTGACCTCATAAAATTGTTATAGACTTAAAAAAAAAATAAAGTTAAGGCAACCTCCCAGTCGCTGCTTACCTAGATGAACTGGTTCTTTCCCTTGCCCGTCTGTCACACGATATTGCAACAAAGATTTGCTCACCTGTCAGGACATGAGCTCTGAGAGCACAGAGACATTGTCCCTTCATGGTTTAACTGCCACGGCTTACCACCGTGCCTGGTGCTGTTAAGTGCCCAACAATTATGAAGTGAAGAGACAGATGAATGGCTAGGTGGGCGCTCCTAGATGGACAGATGGCATGTGCCTTGGCAACTGCCCCATTATGTGGGAGGCAACCCAGGTTTTGCCGTAACTTGTGCAGTCCCACGACAAATGGAAGGAGCAGGGAACGGACGGGGTCATGGCAAAGTGGTGTTGTTTTCTGTTTTATCTGCCCTGTGAGTGGTGGATCTGAGTAGATGTGGTAAAATGCCCAGCTCACAACTGTCTAGCGAGGATATTGCAGCATTATCTGATGCCGTGGGCAGGATGTGGCGAGAGGGCATTTTCAAAGCGGTAACTTTCAAGGGTCAGGGCAGGTGGTAGTATCGTGGGTTTAAGGACAATACTTAAGATCCCCTCGACTGAGGTGTGTGAGTGCCGAGCAAATGGTAATAGTTCAGGGTAGAGTTCTGAGTCCAGTCAGGATTCAGGATTATTTGGGAGACACCAAACTAGGAGCCCAGTTGGATGGGCTGATTTATGATGGTTATGTCTTCTGGGGCACATGGCTGCTGATGCCTCACTGGATATGGAGCTTTAAGGCAGCAAGACTGATGTCAGATCCCACCCCCAGACAGCAGGACAGTTCCAATGCACTCTTTTGGGGATCCCGTTCCAATTCTCATGTACGTTCATCCTCTCCCTCCAACAATCAGTGCATAACCATGTTCAAGGCTCTCTCCTACTAAAAGGAAATAAATAAACTAGTTAATGAATAAACATACTTACCTTCTTACAGCCAACAATGGCTGTACAATGGTCTCCGTTCTTCAGTTCCTTTTCACTCCTCTGACGAATATATCCAGCTGGGTATTTCTTTCTCCACTCCTGAGATGGCTCTCACTGAGCACAGTGATGATGCTGCTAAATCCGAAGGACGCGTTTCAGTACGGGTCCTACATGACCTCTGCAGCATCCATCATCACCCACCATTCCGTTCCTTGACCTGGCTTCCGTGATAATGCCTCCTGCGGGCTTCTTCCTACCTCCTGCCCCTCCCTCATTTTCTCCTCTTCTAGCCATTTCTTCCCCAAATGTTGGTGCTCCTCTTAATGTTCCCGGGTGCTCTTCTCTCACGGGCTACACACACTCTTGTGAGGTATCACCTCTTCCCTTGGCCTCAACACCCAGACGAAAATGACTCTCAAATTTATTTTTGATCCCAGGTTTCTCTCCACACTCCCCCTAGCTGTCCAGAAATATCCTGTGCCCTGGATACCTCCCCTTGGCTATCCACGGGCTGAAGCGTGCCATTTCTATTCTGTCATTTTGAGTCAATTTGATCTTAAGCCCCAAAATGAAACTGACAAGGGCCAAAATGATACACAGTAAAATTGGTTATAGATAAAAAGCTTACCTGAGAATCACATATTGCTGGTAAATCTGAAAACCGCAAAATTTACTTCGGGAAAATACTGGACTTGCTAAAAAAAAAAAAAAAAGTAAACTATAGCCGAGAAGAGCAAACCCAGCAAATGGTAAAAATTATTATTGCTCACAAATTAATGAACAATTATAAATATTTTATAAAAGCTTACGTGTGTAAAAAAGAAAAGGAAAAACATTCCATGCACCTGGATAGGAAGAACAAATATTGTTAAAATGTCGATACTACCCAAAGCAATCTACATATTCAATGCAATCCCTATCAAAATAACA
Organism: Acinonyx jubatus; assembly: GCF_027475565.1. Taxonomy (NCBI): domain Eukaryota; kingdom Metazoa; phylum Chordata; class Mammalia; order Carnivora; family Felidae; genus Acinonyx; species Acinonyx jubatus. The sequence continues at coordinate 189,415,034 of NC_069382.1, forward strand.
CCAGCATTGTTCACAGAGCTAGAACAAATAATCCTAAAATTTGTATGGAACCAGAAAAGACCCCGAATAGCCAAAGCAGTCTTGAAAAAGAAAACCAAAGCAAGAGGCCTCACAATCCCAGACTTCAAGCTGTGCTACAAAGCTGTAATCATCAAGACAGTATGGCACAAGAACAGACACTCAGATCAATGGAACAGAATAGAGCACCCATAAGTGGACCCACAAACGTATGGCCAACTAATCTCTGACAAAGCAGGAAAGAATATCCAATGGAATAAAGACAGTCTCTTCAGCAAGTGGTGCTGGGAAAACTGGACAGCGACATGCAGAAGAATGAACCTGGACCACTTTCTTACACCATACACAAAAAATCAAAATGGATGAAAGACCTAAATGTAAGACAGGAAACCATCAAGAGCCTCGAGGAGAGAGCAGGCAAAAACCTCTTTGACCTTGGCTGCAGCAGCTTCTTACTCAACACGTCTCCAGAGGCAAGGGAAACAAGAGCAAAAATGAAATATTGGGACCTCCTCAAAATAAAAACCTTCTGCACAGCGAAGGAAACAATTAGCAAAACTAAAAGGCAATCGATGGAATGGGAGAAGATACTTGCATACGATATATCAGATAAAGGGTTAGTATCCAAAAATCTGTAAAGAACTTATCAAACTCAACACCCAAAAAACAAAGAATCCAGTGAAGAAATGGGAAACAGACATGGATAGACACTTCTCCAAAGAAGACTCCAGATGGCCAACCGACACATGAAAAGATGCTCAACATCGCTCATCGTCAGGGAAATACAAATCAAAACCACAATGAGATACCACCTGACACCTGTCAGAATGGCTGACATTAACAACTCAGGCAACAACAGATGTTGGCGAGAATGTAGAGAAAGAGGATCTCTTTTGCACTGCTGGTGGGAATGCAAACTGGTACAGCCACACTAGAAAACAGTATGGAGGTTCCTCAAAAAACTAAAACTAGAACTATCCTACGACCCAGCAATTGCACTACTAGGTAATTCATCCAAGGGATACAGGTATGCTGTTTCAAAGGGGCACATGCACCCCAATGTTTATAGCAGCACTATCAACAATAGCCAAAGTATGAAAAGAGCCCAAATGTCCATCAATGGATGGATGAATGGATAAAGAAGATACACACACACACATACACACACACACACAATGGCGTATTACTCGGCAATCAAAATGAATGAAATCTTGCCATTTGCAACTATGTGGATGGAACTAGAGGGTATTATGCTAAGCGAAATTAGTCAGAGAAAGACAAATATCATATGACCTCACTTGTATGAGGACTTAAGATACAAAACAGATGAACATGAGGGAAGGAAGCAAAAATAATATAAAAACAGGGAGGGGGACAAAACGTAAGAGACTCTTAAAATGGAGAACAGACAGAGGGTTACTGGAGGGGTTGTGGGAGGGGGGGTGAGCTAAATGGGCAAGGGGCATTAAGGAATCTACTTCGAAAATCATTGTGGCACTATATGCTAACTAATTTGGATGTAAATTTAAAAAATAAATTTAAAAAAGCTTGCATGTGTAAAATTTGACACGGTAAAAATACTAGAAATAAAAGAAAACCTATCACGGAAAAGCTATAATCTGTACAAATTTCACAAAGAGCAAGAAAAAGAAGGTGAAAAATCAATAAACTTCCTTGTAAAATGTACACAAGTAAGATTTTACCCTCATGGTAAAATAAAAATCAAAGTGGAAAAAAATGGGAACAGTTTAAATATGATATAATGGACCAAGGAATTAAATTGCCTTAATGGAATTCACTCTGGAATAAATCTTTGCCACAAAATTCATCAGTGTTGATATCATCCTAACATAGATGTTTATGCTCAAGAATAAAAAACCAGCAGCGTCAGAAATAGATAGGAGCTCATAATGATGAAGTCAAAATGGGTACTCAAAGTCCAATTTCCAGACTGGAGTCGCTTTCCCTTCCCCATACGCCCCCCATCAGTTCTCTTGTTTTCTCTCCCTTTCTTACCACCTGTCTCCCACCACATCTGACCACATCCTGCCTCTTCTGGCTCCTAAACGTCTCCCAACATACTCTCACCTCCCTATCCCCCCTCTAATTCCTGCAGTGGAGGCCATCTTCACAGCTAGGCAACAGCCTCTTAAGGGGTCATGTCAATTGCCTTGACCATCTCAAACCTCACCACACACTACCAAGGAAGGAGGTCTTTCTGGAAGGCAAATCTGATTAGACGTTCTTTGCAGTTTCTCTGCCAGGTGCCTGGCTTGCAAGGCTCCTCATGGTATTTATGTCTCCAGCCTCAACCCCTCAGCCACTACTATATTGCACCACTCTCTGGCGCAGACCCAACACGCCTGTTTCCCCTTTCGCCCCCAATCTTGCTACCTTCACCACAACCCCTAGAACCCCTGTGCTAGTGAATTTCTATTCATCCTTTAAGAATTAAATTTCAATCGTCTGTTTTCGTGTCTGTCTCTCCCACTAAATTATAAAGTTCTCAGGGCAGGATCATGCCTTATTCATCACTATATTCTTAGTACCAAGTACAGTGGCTCACGTCTGATAGGATCTCTCTATGCATCTGCTAGAGTGATGGATGGATCTTATTTAATCTTCACGACAATCCTGCATGGCAGGCATTACTCTCCTTATTTAAAGAAGCTCAAAGTTAAATAGCTTGTCCAAGTTCCTATAGCAAGAAAGAAGCAGTCAAGATTTAACCTAGGGCTTTAGCTATCAAGTGCATGTTCTTTTTATTCCACAATGCAGTGCTTTTTAATTGTATGCAACCAAAATAGAGATATGGGGACACAGTTCCTACACACACAGCATTGAGTCAATAGGAGAGAATAATGCATTGAAAAGATCACTGGAACACAGCGTGTCCATGCCATTTTAGACACATGGGCTTTTTATGTATATAAAGAAAAAGAGAATGGCCGTGGGGAAGGGGAGACTAGGAAAGACTGTGAGAGGGCATCAGAACCAGGGTTTAAAGGATGAGTCAGAGCTTAACTGGCAAAGCTGGGAAGTGATTTCTCGGCAGACGTAGAAAATGAGTTCAGTTTTCTTCTACATCAGTTGCTGCATCGAATAAGCTTAAGAAATTAATATTCTCTCTGCGTGTAGTGTAGATGACAAAGCTGTTAATGCCAATATTTCAACGTTTCAAAACACACTGAAGTGATTGAATGTATAAGAGTCTCAGTGCCAGTGAGGTGATTTCTCAGAAGTACCGAGCAGGATGCTGTGTCTCTTCTGGGCTCTGCCAGAGTCCTCAGGCAGGCCATTATGAACGTATTTCTCCATGTCTTATACCTCATCAACCTATTCTGCTGTGTTCCAAGTGCTAATTAAAATTGTACGCTGCCTGCCAAAGTAAAAGCGCTTACATTAAAATAATAAATGTCTAAATTAAATGGCTCAAAACAGAGTCTGATTCCAAGTTGACATACAGTTCTTACTCCATAATAGTTGGGGAAGGGAGGAGAAGAATTAGACTCAAGACATAAGATTTAATGAAGAGTGCATTCTTTGTGACCTTTATAATTATTCAAACAACCTACAATTTAAAGTCTATGAAAAGTAGCTTCCAAGCCCTCATCCCATTTTATCCCTTCAATACACTGAAATGACTTAATCTGGAATTTTGAGGTGAAATGTGATAGTCTCTATGGGAAGAATACATTCCTTATCATTATAATGTATCTGTAATTCTTTGTAAAAAGAAAATAGGTTCCTTTGCCTGATAGCCAAATATTTATTTATTTACTTACTTATTTATAGCAAGCGGGGGGAGGAGCAGAGAGAGGGAGAGAGAGAGAGAGAATCTTAAGCAGGTTCCATGCCCATCATGGAGCTTGACACGGGGCTCAATCTCACGACCGTGAGATCGTGACCTGAGCCGAAATCAAGAGCCAGACGCTTAATCGAATGAGCTACCCAGGTGCCCCAGCCAAACAAATTTTTAAAAAATGTTTGCTCTACAAGTATCACACAAAGATAAATTTTCAGGACAAAAAAGTTGTTTGTGGTATTTCTTAACTAGATGTTGGAGTTGGGACTTGGAGAAGAAGACTTAATGCATGGTAAATGCTCCCCAGGCTCGGACTAACATTCCGACAACAATTATGAGTAGCACAAGCAAATCTCAGTACATCTGAGGCTCCAAAAAGATTTGAGTTAATCTTCAACTTGGGAAGAAGGCCCAGAGGTGTTGTTATCAACCTGCTAATCCCCTATCGCCTCATTCCCCTTCAACCATCCTTGCCTGTTCTTTTGTCTATTCAGTGCCCTGCCTCCCCCACCATTTGTTCCCCAGGATTTAGCCCCGGAAATTGAATCAACCTAGAAGTTCCATTCAAACACTAGGCCTCCCTCTTCCCTCTGTATATGCTCTTCCATTGGTCTGTAAGGCCCTTTTGTTACCTCCCTCAGCCCCATCTCCCACTTGGCAAACACATCTTCCAAGACCCATTTGTTGCCACTGCTTTCTAAGCTCTCCCGGCTCTCCGCAAAGCAGGATGACTCGGTCGCTTCTTTGGACTACCATGGCATTTCAATCGTCTACTGTGGTCCTTATTACCCTACAACATCATTACTTGTGCACAGGAAACACATCTCATTTATCTTTGCTACTCTAGGGCTTTGCACATCCCTGGCCCATAAAAAATATTCAACAAATGTTGGTTGGATAAGCAATAATCAAGTGTGTTGATTAAAGGTTAAGCGATTTAGGGTGAACATTACAATTTAGCACGGGTGCTTGAGTTCCTCAGAAGAAAAATATTACAAATTAAGCCAACATTTAACTTCAGCTTAAAATAACGAGGTACCTAAAATCTTATCATCTTAGACCTGAAAGGGAACTTCGACACCATCTAGCCCACCCTCTGCTATATGGATCAAAAGACTGAGACCTGGATCTCATCCCAGGTTTCATGCTAGTGAGCAGCAGCACAGAATCCTAACTCAGGGCTCTGGACTCCCAAGTTAGTAGTTTTCTCCTGTTTACTCTGCTGTTTCCATTGAAAGACCTTTGCGAGTCTTTAGTTGAGAATTTAGTTGAGACTAAATTCTAGGGCCTAGTCTCAAACAAAAGTTTTACCTACTTTGGTACAGACACACACACACACACACACACACACACACACACACACACACACACCAGATTATTTTGAGAAAACCATCCGTTAGCTAGAAACAAATGTTTGCATGGGTGAATCCACCTGTGTGTTTCTATAGGCCCCTGAAGGATTAACGGACACTGCCTATCTGAAAATTCGGTTTAAAAAATTTTAGGCTCCAAAGAAAAATCCTTGTTGATATGTCACTTTAAAAACTATACCTTTAATACAAAGAAATTTATTTGCTTTGCTGGGTGAAGCCACTTATACTCTATATATAAAACAGAACACTGTCTATAAAACATCAGTGAAAAGATCATATCATACCAATCAGACTTTCTCTGTAAAACATTATTAAAATGTTAGAGGTAAACAAAAGTAGAATATTTACAGTGAACATTAAGTTGCCCAAAGTCAATGGCATCGGTTTATTTTTGTACCTTTAATTACTTAATACGAGATTGATTTTATTGTCTGCATTAGGATAAACCAGAAACTGTGAAAGAGCCTACAAACCTTGTAAAAACAAAATCAAATTGCATGAAACTCAATATTGTTTAGAAAAAGGGTATCTAACCACATCGTATCATAAATTCCAGCATCATGAACATTAAAATTGATTATTTCAAAATGGTTCACAGCACCAGAAGTGAATTTTTATTTATACAATTGGTATTACGACATACTTAAGTATATGGATGAAAGATCAGAGTGAAAATAAAGAGATGACAAATAATGATCAGTTTTCTTAGCAATCAAATATTTATGTATGAATTATACATGCCAGATTTTTAACTGCAGCATATATATCTGTCATCAGCGGGCATATGCTTACGAGAATGTGAATTAATGTTAGTGTCAGCTTAGGCAAAAGATAATTAGGAAGACAGACCTGTCCCAAGAAAATAATCGTTGCTAAGGCCACAATACATGTTTTCTTTTTATTGCTATTTTGAAAAATTAGCCACATAACTGCTCTCCTTCATGAAACTGTACACTAAGTTATAAGAGGTAAAAGTTGTTCATTATTTGAAATTGATGCCTAATTAGAAAATGTGAGAAACAACAGAAGGATTTTACCCATAAACATAAACTCAGAACATTGAAAATCCAAGGCCTTGAACTCAGATAAACACATTTCTAAAATTTGGAAAACAGAAACCCTAAAAGGAGACTTTTCTGAGAGTCTGAAAATCTACTATGCATTTGTAATACATTTTGGTAACAAAGACAAAAAAGAAGGATAAATACTTAGGTTTGTGTACGAAGAGACAAAATAGATGTTTATAAAACCCAGAAAGTCCATTTACTTTTAACTATCTTAGAAACAAAAATAAGGGAATAGAAAAAAAAATATTAAGATGGAAACAGTGATGAATGAGCAGAATGAGAGCAAATCGCAAGGGTGGGATCACAGCCTAAAAGAACTTAATGGGCATGGAAGTAAAGAGAAAAATTACTCTGTTATCTTGATCCATGAGAATTAAAAATGTATCCTAAACATCTTGTAAAATCCTCTGATTACCAATGACTATTTGATAAGTGGCCAAAAGAAGCAATAAATAACTCACCACCAGGGAACAATGAAAACAAGACCTTAAAAATTCTGAAAGGCAAAATCCAAAAGGGCTAGCCAACATGAACTCAATGCTAAAATCCCCTGTGTTGGGTGAATTCTGAAGTTAAAGGCTTTGCTAGATGGAATTATAAAGAAGGATTTTGACAGTTATCAAAAAATTTACTGGAAAGTCTGAGTTCACTCTGCAGATTCTCGTTAATTAGCTAACTGAATGATTAAAACCATTCTAACATGGCATGTCTGTTTTTTTATGGGTATAATGAAAAGTGAACAATGTTCTTTCTCTTCAAAGAGAGAAATCTGGAATGGAAAGCTTGCTAAGTCATCACCGTGGTCCCTTTCACTAGTACTTTGCAATTTTCCAGAAATTTAAAATCTAAACCTTTTATCTAATCATGAACAAAATGCCCTATTGCCTAATAAATACGGATTTGTGTTCATATGCTTTGATTACATAAACATAACCTACTTTAGGTTGTCAGAACAGAGCATTTTTAATGGCATATCCCTTTTAACAAAATACACTTTTCAGTAGGGTCTGAAACAAATGGTTTCAGTCCTATATTCTCGTGCCACAGAAATGCTTTGAGAAATAAGATTTGGCTCATGACTATTCTGGTTAACTTGTAACAGGTACATTGGAATCAGAGGTACATTATTCAATTTGTGCTATATCTACCAGAAACAAACTGCACTGGTATCCTTTAGAAATGCATGGAATAAAGCCCAGACAGGATAAAACTTAACGAGTATCAGTCCAAAAGTGACTGCCGAAGATAGAAAATATTAGTACTCAAACTCGGAGATACAATAAACTCACATTAGTTTGCTGCAAGGTTTGCTCTGGGCCCAGCACTATATTTTATTTCTTTAGAACATCAGTTGCAAAGCTGTCCCAATTTTTAAAAAAAATACCAACTCTTACTTTTCCCTTTGAAGACAAAATGATGAATTAAATTCAGCAACACATTTTACAAATTCGACAGGTGGCATTTATGGTTTAGAAAAAGCCACGCATTACTGAAGTAAATTTTTGACTAAGAAATACAGAATTAAAACTGCAGATCTGTCCAGTGCTTGAAGCTATATTCCCAAAAGTAACTGTACAACAGTAATCATCTCAAATACCATTTCAGTTGCTCTTAAATGCCACCTTAGAGCAGTGTTCTCAGACTTAGGTATGCCTGGGTACAATATGGGAAAGTTGTTTAAAATGCATAAACCCTGGGGCTCCTGGGTGGCTCAGTCGGTTGAGCGACTGGCTTCGGCTTAGGTCATGATCTCGCGGTCTGTGGGTTCGAGCCCCAAGTCGGGCTCTGTGCTCCCAGCACAGAGCCTGGAGCCTGCTTCGGATTCTGTGTCTCCCTCTCTCCCTGCTCCTCCCCCACTCATGTTCTGTCTCTCTCTGTCTCAGAAATAAAATAGAATAGAATAGAATAGAATAAAATAAAATAAAATAAAATAAAATAAAATAAAATAAAATAAAATAAAATAAAATTAAATTAAATGCATAAACCCTGAGGCCTATGGTGAGGCCTGGAAAGGTCACCAAGGGCCCATCAGTTCTCATAAAGGGATGAAGAACCAACGCATAGATCAGAAAGGAGGTACTTTAAAGACTTACATGTCTTTGATGCTTTGGCAATAAAGTTACCACATTTTAATACCCTGCATGCAGACTTTAGACCAAATTACAAAGTCATTCTGTAAATAAGGATTTCATACTTTTCTACACATCTTCATCACATAGGCATAGCGAGCTATTTTTAACCTGAGTCCGAGAATCTGAAAAAGGGTTTGCAAGGATTTTATCCCCAAATTTTGGAAGAGGCCATGAGGGTAATCTAGTCCAATGTGTTATAGGGAGAAAAGGAAAATGAAGCATAGAGTGGTCACATGTGTTACCTTAGGTCAAAAGACTCTTTAACTGGAGTCAGAGAGCGTCCAGGCCTTCTCTTGATTTAGAGTCCTCACAGGTCATTAAAGTATTTGAAGTTTGGGCGCCTGGGTGGCTCAGTCAGTTGAGTGTCCAACTTCAGCTCAGGTCATGATCTCACAGTCTGTGAGTTCAAGCCCCACGTTGGGCTCTGTGCTGACAGCTCAGAGCCTGGAGCCTGCTTCGGATTCTGTGTCTACCTTTCTCTCTGCCCCTCCCCTGCTCATGCTCTGTCTCTGTCTCCCTCAAAAATAAATAAACATTAAAAAAATTAAAAAAAATAAAGTATTTGATGTTTTTGTTACTCAGGAAAAGTATACAGAACGAATTTCAAACATATTTTAGCAGCACATATATAAAGTGCCATTGAGATAAAATGCTTTGTAGTTGAAAAGTAAAACCTACTATAAGTTTAAATGAAAGGAAACATTCAAAATTATCTGTAAAGGAGAAAGAAAAGTAGAAATAGTATTTTTTTTCAGCTTCTATTGTAGAATAGGTATTGCCCATTTACCAATGAAAAGGCACAGAGAACCAGTTTATAGACTTCATGGCAGTTTTCAGGAGCTTGAATCCATGATTCATGCACAATGAATTCAATTTATTTTGTTTAGCCATAAAATCACAACTGTTAAATCTTTAATTACTAAAATATGAAGTTATGCAATTTATTTTTTTAAACTGTGTATACTTCTTTCCAAATTTCCATTATTTTAAAAAATGATATTTTGTGCTTTGCTATTTTCAAAATACAATAGCCACATGATAGACATTACAATTAGAAGGTACAAGAATACACAATTAAAAATACATGCAACAATTTTACAAACTCTTAATTAAATTTATATCATCAAAGTTGTTACACATGTATATTAAAATGTAACTTTGAATATAGGATTCCCTTTCTTAAGAAAGGTTTTTCAGCTTGAGTTTTTCTCTCTTCTGCTGTTTACATATAAGATTCTTCCCAACTTCTTGTTCTTACTCTTCACTTTCCTCTATTAAAACTATTTCCCATCAATAATGTTATTTCTTACATCAGCAGCTAGGACAGTGACATACTAATAGCACACCAGCTCACTCTTCGTTGAACTAAGTTAAATTGCTGTAGCTGACTGTCATCCAAATCGTTTTTCTTTTAAAATTTTTTTTAATGTTTAATTAATTTTGTAAGAGAGAGAGAGAAAGAGAGAGAGAGAGACTGTGAGCAGGAGAGGGGCAGAGAGAGAGGGAGACACAGAATCCGAAGCAGGTTTCAGGCTCCGTGCTTTCAGCACAGAGCCGGACACGGGGCTCGAACTCACAAACCGTGAGATCATGACCTGAGCCGAAGTCGGACCCTCAACCGACTGAGCCACCCAGGCACCCCAAAATCGTTTTTCTCTTACAGTTTAACTCAGAATGCCATCTGACGTCTCTTTAATGGTGAGAGTTGTCATGTTTTTGAAACATTCCTATTGTTTCCTAATGGTGCTATTATAAATCTAGGCCTGTATCTTTTTACACCTGATATAAAAAACGTTGTTTCTGAACTCCTAATTATTTTCCAGAGACCTGGTGCTTCAATGCTGTGTAACTATTTCTTACCAAGACTTAGAATATGTATTTGAAAACACCCTTTCCTGGATTCTGAATCAGTTGCAGTAAGTTGAATTAACCCAAAGAAAACGAGTTTTTGTATGCAATAAGGTATTTGATTGTCTAATGACCAAAACCTATACAAGGGAAGAATAGTGTGAAATGAAAGTTTTATACTGTTTAAAAATGTTTTTCTAGTATGACTTCATAACGGGTTTGAAATTGGGCAGTTTCACAAAGCATTAAATAAAATAACCAGCTCCAGGGAAGACCCAGCTGATGAGAAGCTGCAAGTCTCTGTTTTCCCGTCTTCACTTTGCTCCTCAGCATGTGTCACCTTCATACCTAGTCTGGACACAGCGCTCCTTTCCTCCTTGCTGACTATTTTAAATGATAGGCACAGACTTTGGAACAGTGTTTTTCCTCCGGCCTGATACAGAAAATGAGAGAAATCCATCCCTACAACTGGCTGCCTTAGAAAACAGGAGTTCAGATTCCTTCCCTTCCAGCTCCTGTTGAGTTAAAGGCAGGGGCAATACGCCACTAATTGTGGTGAGGTGATAAATGAGAGCTGACACAAACAAGCAATACAAGTCTACCTCCTTCTTGACGATCAGTAAACAATGGAATAGGGATGGTCTTACACTATGAAAGATCAGAGAATGATAGAATTTAAGCTATAAGGAATCTTAGAGGGCGTAACATTTTCGTTACCTTTTGATTTTCAAAATGACTCTGAAGTTTTGACCAGACCGTTTGTTTTTGATTAAGGCTCAGCCTTGACGAAGTGTAACACAACAGAATTTCATGAAAATGGTCACAGCAATATTTAGAATTGTGTACCTGTGAACTGTTCTATGAAAAAGGGTAAGGATGTTCCAAAGGCATTGGTTCCTCCTTTTCCGAGGCCAAGCAGGGTCAGGTGCCAGCTCGGAGCCTTTTTAGTCCATCTTGTTCCCTCATCTGGGCTCTTACCCTGCTGTCAGACTGACAGGTGGCTGCTCTCGGCATGCTGCCCCAGACCGTACACTGTTAAATTTGCTCAGAGTCCGGAACCAGGTCCTCGCTAGTGACAACAGGACCCTCAAGGTTCTCTGATGAATCAACATGAGCCCGATTTTGCTCTATTCATACCTGTTTATAGCTGGCTGTCAAGTTTAGATCTAGGGAAAATTCCAGACAGCTTAATGTTAGGGGAAGAATCACAGTTTTCCTTGTGCTAATCAAAAGGGCAACAGACACAGGTCAGTTCTGAAGTTGGCAAATCGACTCGCCACAGTCACCCTAAATGGAGCACGCAGCAACCACGTGGGAGGCAGGTGGCAAAGGCCCTCCCTAGGTCCCTTCACGGAGCATCTTCACTTGCACCATTCCTGAGCCTGGTGGTCTTGACGCCGCGCTCGGTGCGGAGTCACACCCCAGAGCGGCAAAGGACGGTGCGTTTAAGCAAAGTGGACGCCCAGGTGACGGAGCAAGGGCACCGCGGCGGCCAAAAGCCGTACCCCAACCCTCATCCCGAAAAACAGTGCAGTACGCCCGCGGGCGCTTGAAACGCACCGGGCTCCTCGGGCTTCCCCTCCGCGCCCCCACCTGTAGGTCAGCAACCCCGAGCTCCTTCTTGCTCGAGTGTTTTGGAAAGTGTCAACAGAAACCCAGAGGCCAGACAATGTGACGGGAGATCATAAATACGCAGAGGAGCTGGAGCCCAAAGAGCGGACGTATGGAGCCAGGGCTCGCGGGGGTCGGGGATCTGGAGCCGGGCCCTCGCTGCCGCGGCCGCGCAGGCGGTGCCAAGACCGGGCAGGCGGCGCCGGCGCACTCCGGTCACCGAGGCTGCAAAAGGGGCCCCGGGCGGGCGGCCGCACACCTCGCAGACGGCGGGCAGCAGTCGCAGAGACCGCCGCCCCGGGGCTCCTCCGCCGACCCTCCGTCCGCCGCCGCGCTCGGCCCGCTGCCGCCGGGCGCCCGACCCGAGCCTCGGAGGCGGCCGCTGTCCCCGGCCGCGCGGCCCGGCTGCATGGAGCCTGGCGCGGGGTCCCGGACGGCCGAGCCCACCGCGGCGCGAGAAGCCACCGCGCGCCACGCCGAGGGCAGGAAGAAGATGGCGGCGGCGGTGGCGGCGGCGACGGCGGCGGCGGCCTCCCACGCGCCGCTGACGCCAATGGCGCGCGCCGGCCGGCGAGCCGCGGATGGCGGCGGCGGTGGCGGCGGCGGCGGCGGCGGCCCGGGCTCCGGCGAGGGGCGGGGCGAGGCCGGGAGGGGGCCGGCCGGAGGCGGAGGCCGGACCGGAGGCTGGAGGGAAGCGGCGGGGACAGTTTGTTGTGCTCGGAACATGGCGGGCGTCGGCGATGCGGCCGCCCCGGGAGAAGGCGGCGGTGGCGGCGCGGACGGCCCGCAGCGGGACGGCCGCGGCGAGGCGGAGCAGCCCGGAGGCGGCGGCGGCCACGGGCCCCCGCCGGCGCCTCAGCACACGGAGACGCTGGGCTTCTACGAGAGCGACCGGCGGCGGGAGCGGCGCCGCAGCCGCGCAGGTGAGGCGGCCGGGCGGGCGGCGCTAGGCCGCGGCTAGGGCTCCGAGGGCGGCGCGGGGGTGGGGGTGGGGGTGTCGTGCGACCCCGGGTCCTTGTCCCGCGGCCGCCGCTGCCTCCGGGGCCGCCCGGGCTGCGGGCGCGCGAGCCGCAGCGGCTGCCGGGGCTCCGGGGCTCCGCGGCCGCTGACAGCTCGTCGGGCGGGGTCCGCGCGCGCGGCACCGGGGTCTCCGCGGCACACGCCCGGCCAGGTGTGGCCGAGAGACCGCGCTGCGGCCCGGGAAGTTCTGTCCCGGGGGCCTTGGCCGCTTTTGCAAGGTCTTTCAGAAAGACCCCCGGGGTATCCTCACGCCCAGTTCTCGTTGGAGAGCGTCTCCCACGTCTCAGGGAGCTCAAAACTGAGAAGCTCAAGGCTGATTTCTTCATCATTTTCCTGCCAAGGTGACTTTTTCGTTGTGTATTTTAAGCGAACTTGAGCCATAGAAACCTGTTAACTTGCCCTCCAAATATGAGTTCCTCAGCCACAGCTAGCAATGTGGTAGTGACCAATGACCGTGAAGTTCAGCACTTTTCCCCGGAACAGAAATATTTAGCTGTCTTCAAAATGTTACCTGTGAACTTTTCCCAAATCGAAACTTAAGCCTCTTAAAAAAAAAAAAAAAAAAATGACTCTATAGGAAAAGATGCCCTTGTAAATCCTACTTTGAACGACCAGTTTCAAGCATATTGTTATAATATTTTGTAAGCTGTAGGATTCTTTTTTTTAATTTTAAATTGCATTTGTATTCATATCGTAGTTGTATATTAGGCTTAAAACAAAAAGATTTTGAGGTATATGTTTCACTGAATACAGTGATCACAACATTTAAATTTTTTTGTAGTTTTTAAGTTTTGAACAGCAACTGAATCATAACTCCATTGAATTTCTTCCCCCCAAATTGCTTCTCATGGGCAGTAGGGGCTGCATTAGCCATCATTTCCTGCAATTCCTGCAAATAAATGTTCAGTCTTCAGGCTTACTGCATCACTGACTGTATTTGGATATTGAAAATGTAGGAATACTCAAATATCAGAAGGCTGATCAGGTGAGATCCTGTTTGATTTGTTAATTCTCTGAACTAGACGTAGGTTAGGTTTTGAAGAGATCCGTGTCTTTGAAAAATGAAGTACGGACTGTGCCTTGTTCAGTCTTTTTTAATTAACCACTTAAAAATTCTCCACTGTGTTTGGTTTAGTTGTCAGTTAAATACTTGCTTTCAAGAGTATTTGCTTTCTGAATTGGCAGGCTCTAAGTAAGACAAAGTATTAAGTCTCAGCTATCTGTTTACTGACTTAGACTTGAACCTTAAAGACACTCTGGTGCCAATGGCAGCGAGTGTGGCCAGGTTTCACTACAATGTCTTTGAAATATTTCGGAGTTTCAGGCAAGCCAATATTATGAAAGCCTTTTTTGGTATTGTTTGCATACACGGAAAATGAAGTAGTCGGGAGCCTTTTGATGAGCACAGATGTATTAGGCTCTTGGAATAACCCCTAACATCCCTTCCTTAGCCCTTCCCAAGACGGGTCTGAATACCTGGTACCATGAACTTCCAGAGACTTCACACCCGACACATGTATTCTTCATCGGCATGAGTTTCTGAGCATGGCTTACTTAACACGTTGGAAGCTGGACTTTTAACCCATAGTTGCAGAAAGTCTATCTGAGAGACACATCCAGCTTTAGCTGTGGGGGTAGTCCTCCTTGTCCCCCTAATTCCATCAGTCTTGTTGTGAAGGGAGATAGACAGTGGAAACCCGTGGGGATCAAGACTTAGTTAAGAATCCCAGGAATATTTCAACAGGGGTCACCAGCTAGCGTTGTACCCTGTGGACCCCTTATTTTTTCCCCCAGGTGTCTGTCCCTTCTCTGCCAGTCATACAGCTCTTGCCCTGCTGGTGTCCACCCTCTGAGTCGGATGCCCCTTTGTTTGGAGCCACTCTCTGGACATTAGCACACTTACAGCCATTCTTAAACAGCCAGGCTGCGAAGTGGCTTCTGCTTCACCTGGCTTTTCTAGCATCGCCCTTTTCTGCTGCTCTGTAACCTTTCCCTGTGTCTCCTCTAGAACTTAGAGAACTGTTCCCCAGGGGCTGGTCTGGGCCAGAGGGCCTTTGAGCGGCACCACTTGGTGTCATGTGGGAAACGTTTCTCCCTGAATCAAATGTCTTCGATGTCTTGCTGCTTGCCCTTAAGGTGTTCCTCATCCATTGGAAAAAAATTGTTGAGTGTAGTTGACACACAAGGTTGCATTCGTTTCAGGTGGACGGCATAGTGATTCAAAATCTATAGGTTATGCTGTGCTGGCCGCAAGTATAGCTGCTGTCTGTCACCATATCCTTTTTTGTTTTGTGTTTTTGTTTTTGTTTTTTAATTCTGATTCTGCCTCTGATCCTCTAGTCCTCCTCCCCAGTGGAGGGCAATCTTTGTTTTGCCTTTTGAAAGGCACAATCTTAGTGTCCTGGTGGCCCAACCGTCAGTCCCAAAATTCTTTTTATTATTTTCCCAAGGAATTTAGAGCCCTTACAATGTTTGTTGGCCTGTCCTAACAGCCTAGGATTTCCTGAATGAATACAGACGAGGTGCTTATCCACACTCTCCCCGTCCAAGTAAAATAATTCCAAACCTAGTGTTTGAGGTTAATATTTTTGCTTTATACCTGTCTTGGTTCACATATCTTTAGAAAATATATACGAATATTAGTTTGTGTATGAGCAATTATTTGTACCACATACAGGTATCTACATCAAGTGTAAGCTTTTTTTTTTTTTTCCCTCATTTCAAACTCTTCGAATCACTTGATTTTCTGAATGCCTTCATTGACTTATACGTGGTGTGGCAGTGGGTTGAAACTTTTCTTTGGTCCTAGAACTTCTACCTTAATGTAGCGTGCAAGGGATATGCCACTCACCATACCTGTTCTCTGTCTGTCTCTCAAACGTGCATCGTATGTTCCCCTATTGCCTTATGTGGTCACTGTTCTTAGACTCCGGGTATAGTGTGGAGCTGCAGATTCATCTCTTTTGTCTTTTGTTCCTACTCTTAAAAATACTACCAACTTCTATTGTCCTTTCTGATATAAGCTCAGATAATAAGTACATGTTACCATAGTTTTGTACTCATTCCCCACTTGACTCATCCGTAAAAGTTTTTTTTTTTTAAGTTTATTTACTTTGAGAGAGAGAGGAGAGAGAGAATCCCAAGCAGGCTCCCCATTATCAGCACAGAGCCCAATGTGGAGTTCAATCTTACGAACTGCGAGATCATGACCTGAGCCAAAACCAAGGGTCGGATGCTTAGCCGACAGAGCCACCCAGGTGCTCTCATCTGTAAAAGTTCTAAGCGGGAGAGTTTGTGTATAAGCCATGTTCCCATTTAGGAATCTAGGTCCAGCAAGTCAACTTTGGACTAAGAATTAGGCAATCTGTTCTTGGCTGGCTTCGGCTGTTGAATTGCTTTGTAGACTCTGTGCTTGCTTAGACCGTTTGCCTAATTCTTTGGCTCTGTGTCATGACTCCACTACTAAATAGTTTAGTATCTGCAGTACCTAAGTTGGCTCTAGTGCCCGTGGAGACTTAACAGTAGAAGACTTGATGTAAAATAAGCCTCACCTACTGGTGAGGAGGAAACAGTACCTATATAGTGCAGGTGCTGGAATATGCACAGGGATGGGTGTTGTCTGGAAAACAGAAGAGCTTCAAGCAAGGTTATGGTTGAATAGTATCGTGTCTGATTTCAACAGTGCCATGGGGCCCATGTTTGTCCTTTTGTTCAAATGGTGACTCTCCACTTCTAGAGCTCACACTTGTTATCCATCTGTTTTGCTGTTTTTCTCTTTCTTTTGCCCATTTTAGACCTCTTGCTTTCCCTCCATGAGGGAATGAGCAGAGGCAGGAAGAAAGCCTAAACCCAGAAAGGCCAGCTGAACTCCTTTTCACAGTTCCCACAGAGGCCTTCGAGTGGGACAAAGGTTTTAACTGTTCATATTTTTTACGCCCTATTATTTGTGTAAATTATTACAAATAATTTATTTTTATTAAAATATCTTTTCATGGGATGCCCGAGTGGCTTAGTGGGTTAAGTGTCAGACTCTTGATTCCGGCTCGGGTCATGATCTCACAGTTGTGATACTGAGTCCCACACTGGGCTCCCAGCTGAGCGTGGGGCCTGCTTGGGATTCTCTCCCTCCCTCCCTCTCGGCCCCTCCCCTCCCCCACTCTCGTGTGTGCACACTCACACTCTCTCTCAAAATAAAGAAACATTAAAAAAATACATAAATACCTTTTCATTTAACCGGACCTCATCTTCCACGGATGATTAAAGGCGGTTATTCTGATATTATACTCTAGGCAATTAATTTCTCATTTACAAAAGGAAGTATTAATAACTGTAAAACTGGGAAGTAACTTGGAGTAACCACAACCCTGAGATAGGTAAGATAAAATTAGCTTCTTCACTCTGGCAAGCTACTCCTCTGCTTTTAAAACTCTCACTTGCTTTATTTAACTAGTACGTGTCAACTAAACAAGCAGTGAAAAATTACTCATTTTGGTCTTTGACCAGTTCAGTATCCTCACTTTTTAAACTGTTTAATTTCATCCTAGTTTACCCTCCAAAATGCAGCCCTGGCTGCTTATTTGTGGCCGGGTTTGAGGAATGTTTGCATGAAACAGGTCTTTGGAAAGACAGTAGTATTGACTGTCAGATTAATGACATTCCGATCCCATTTTTAGTCCTTAACCCTGTAACCTTGTGACCTTTTTTCTCTGTGTCCCTATTTTCCATCTATAAATGTATAAATTTATGAGAATTCTACCTATTCTTAACGTTCCTAAATGAGACTATTTATAAGTAGTATGAGGGCCTTAAAAACTGGAATGATACTTTTACTACTATTTGACTTAGGAAGACAGAATTGCTGTTGTATTGATTTCTAGTTGGCCTTGTACAAAGATGTACCTCTGTATTTGTGTAATAAAATTACCTATAATGTTTTCACATAACCTTGGAAAAGTTTATTACGGTTTTACATTATTTAAGACTGTGGAGATTTGTATGTTTTGTAGTATTTTCCTAACAGTTAACCAATATTACTTTCCAATTTTTTAGGGGTCAGTGCTATTTTAAGAAAGATATATTTGGACATATTACTTAACATATAAATATATTTATGATTACTCATTACTTTTAATTAATACTTTTGTATCTTGGGTTCTTATTTCTAAAACAAGCTATCTCAGAAAATAATTAAACATAGTCATCTTTGAGGGATGAGGAGAGCAATTTATACTATACTTTTCCTCAATTTAAGATAACTGGATGGGGGTGCCTGGGTGGCTCAGTCAATTAAGCGTCTGACTTCTGCTCAGGTCATGAGCTCACGGTCTGTGAGTTCGAGCCCTGCATTGGGCTCTGTGCTGACAGTTCAGAGCCTGGAGCCTGCTTCGGATTCTGTGTCTCCCTCTCTCTCTGCCCCTCCCCAGCTCGCTCAAAAATAAACATTAATTTTTTTTTTTTTTTTTTTTTAAGTACTGGATCACAGGGGCACCTGGGTGTCTCAGTCGGTTAAGCTCAGGTCATGATCTTGAGGTTTGCAGTTCCTGAGTTCAAGCCCCACCTCGAACTCTGTGCTGACAGCTCAAAGCCTGGAGCTTGCTTCACATTCTGTGTCTCCCTCTCTCTCTGCCCCTCCCCAACTCACACTCTGTCTGTCTCTGCCTTTCAAAAGTAAATAAACGCAATAAAAAAAAAAATACTGATCACAGAACATTTCTGTGGTGAAAGATGAATATTGATTAAAAATACTCTGGAGGAACTGATTTGCATTTATGATGGGTATTATTCTCCTTATATGAAATATTCATATATTTCAAGTGGCAAAACTTAGTTTTCCAATGTAGAAGCGGTTGTTTATATTATATGCTGACATGTCTTCTTGGTGAGAACTGGGTAAATGAACTAAAATTGGTTGCCATCTAAAAAGTTAAGTCACTGTTCAGAAAATAAACATTTGGATTATTTTATTTTGGAAAATAATTTGCTCTTAAACTATAAAGACAGATGTTTGGCATAACGAACGAGAGCGACGTTGGCTAAGAAGGAATGAAATGCCACCACAGTATGGAAAAAGTTAAGGTATACTTAGAATTCTTGAGGGGTGGCACCCACAGGTGAAACAAGAGGCTTCTTAAGGAATTAGCCAGGCAGCTCTGCCCACTCGAACGGGACAAGTAAGCTCAGGCAAATCTGTAGAATGCTAGAGAACAATATTTAAAAGAGCAAGAAGAAAAACAGCGAAACGCAGCTATACTTGGGAACAGAAGACTAGGGAGCATCCTGCTGAGTATGTCTATGGCTACGGAAAGGCGGGAGCAGACTCACAAAACCAGGAGCCTAACGTAATTGCCCAGCTGCAGGCCAGCATAAGCCTCTTCTCCTTCAGTAGGAATCAAAGGGCTCTTTCTGGCCAGCTGAAGCCAGGTTAGGGTGAGGTTATCTTGTGTGATTGTCAGGTGGATGCTAATTGTGCTGTAAGGGAGAGAGCACGTTGGACTTGGAGGTCAGAGATCTAGATTCTATTCCCTATTTGCCTCTTACCCTTTCAGTGACTTTGGACAAGTCTCTTAACTTCCGCGACCCTCCGTTTCTTCATTTGTAAAACATGAACATTATCTGCTCTCTGTAGCTCTCAGGCTTGTTGTGAGAATTTTATGAAGTACCGTGTGCAAGACCTTTGCAAACTGCCTCTTGGCAGATCGGAAGGATCCTAATCCCTTAAGCCGAGCCAGTTTATGAGCAGTGAGGGAGAAGGTAAGACAAAGCTTCCAGAATATTTCACCCCATGAAGCTTGGTTCCTTTGTTAATATTGCTTTAACGCATCTTTAAAAACCATTCCCTAGGCCATCAGTAATTGTAAGCGGACACTTCCTTTAGATTCAGGACTCACTAGGGGCTAGACATCGGGAAGATCAGGGTACACGGTGCCTGCTTCCAAACAGCTCGTGAGCTGGTTAGGGAGCCGACCAGTTAACAGTGTAACATCGTAGAGGTGAACCCAGGGTGCTGTATGTGCAGACAGAAAAAGGAGAGAATGGACGGCTCCCAGTTTTCCAGAAACTACATACACACTTGAGACAATGATAGGCAGAATAATCTAGTGCCCCAAAGCCCACGCTGTGGCGATAGACTGCTTGATTTTGAATTCTGGCTTCCTGTGTGATCTTGGAGACCTCCTTACCCTCTCTGTCCCTTGGTTTCTTCATCTGCAAAATGGATGCAACAGTAGACTATGCTCCATAGTTTTGAGAGCTGTGCACTAAAAACATGTTTTTATCATTTGATTTTTTTTAAGTGCATTGTGGAATTTAAATTAGTGTTTAAAATTCCTGCATTTCTAGAAGTAGAATCCTGACACACCACTGTTTTATATTTAGAATATAGTTAAGACACTTTTGGGTTTATATTATATGACTTGTTTACAAAAAATTAGTTATTAGGTTATATAGTTCATTGAATATGTTTATTTGCCGCATTGCCCTTTATCCATGAAAACAAGCTTGCAGAAGTAGCATCAGTAAACGCTAGGGAACCCCAAACCAGAACTGAGTAATACCTCTCAGGTCTTTCAGTAAGAAGGAGCTCGAGACCTCGTGTCCTGCTTCGCACTGTCACGTGCTTTCATGCAAACCCTGACTGGACCCCTTGGCCGTCCTGTGTGGACGACGCAGGTAGCAGATGTTGTAAAACTGCTGCAGGCCTCGGTTTTCTCTTCTGTGAAACTACATCTATGACTTGAGCAGGGTCACAGGACTAACATGTGATAGAGAGGATGCTGGAACCCCCTTCTTCTGATCGCCAATCCCTGCTTTTCTCACGGATCCGAACAAAACTCTTATTATGGTAAAACTCGGTCATCTGCAGTCATCAGGGAAGACGCCACTGCGGAGGATAATTTTCTCAGTAAACAGGGTACAGCTGTCTCAATCTTTTAATTTGCTGTTTTAAATGTAAGATTCTGTAATGACCTGTTTCTGTATTTCCTTACCACGGCCGACATGCCGGCAGGCTGCCCAGCTGCCCTCCCTGCCCCTGCTGTGGATGATGCGAGATCCTTGCCAGACCCCAGACCCCAGGGCACATGCTGGCTGTGCCCGCCGCCATGGCACCCCGTCCTTTGGGGTAGAGGTTCCGATACCTGGTGGGTGACCTTTGACAGTCACTTAGACACGCACACGGCATAGAGGCTCCTTATCTTTGGTTCTGCTGCGTCCAGCGGGGTACTGGGGCCTGTCACCCTTCTTCTGCTCACCCTCCCAGTCTCAGAAAATTCTTTCCAGTCATGGGCTGTTTTCTTGAGAATCTGGTGTTCTCTGCCTTTGCCACTTCTGTTTCTGATTCTGTTTTTGTCCTCTCTCTGCCACCCTCCTTTGCGTGATTTTGCCCCCTCCTCCTCCGATCCACGCCTGCTGAGCACCTCTCGTGTGTGTCCAGTCCGGCACGGGGGATGCAAGGTGAGGGAGGGACCTGGGCAAGAAAGTGCACAGTGTGGCACGGGAAGCGCAGGAAAGGGTGCGAACTGAGGGGGGAGAGGCTGCCTTGTGTTCAGGTACCTGGAGCCGTCCCCACGGAGAGGGCGTCTGTGCCTCTGTGCACTTGCCTGTGGGACACTGGAAGGGAATCTTCGCCAGCCCACCTCTCATTTTCGAGAAAGGAGAAGCAGCCTAGTAACTAGGGACCCAGAGATTCAGGGGAGGTGGGTGTGAGGCACAACTGAAAACAGCTGGGGGCCACATCCTAAGGGAGCTGTGTCACCACTCCTCAGGTGTAGGACGCGACCCACAGGGCCTGGCTGCCAGGGGTTAGGACCCAAGGGAGCCAAGACTGGAGGGAGGGCGCCAGTCAGGAAGCTTGTGCGGGAACTGGAGGGGGAGAGGAGGACCAGAGGAAGGTGACACAGAGAGAGGGGAAAGTTCGTAAATGTTCCAGGGGAGGAATCAGTGGGACCTGGAGGGGGGACGGCTGGCCCCCAGCTTGTAACGTACGAGTGTGTCACTGGTGGTGCGGGAACTAGAGTCAGGGCTGCAGGGGAGGGCGGGCTGAGCTGAGCGGGGAGATCCTGAGCTCTGTTTGCAGATTAAAGTGGTGGGGGTGGGCGGAGAGTGGTTCCAGGTGCAGTTGACCGGGAGGCAGCTGGGAATCAGATGTGGTGACTTTAGGACTCAGGTGGTGGTTTTAACCTTGGACTGTGCAAGGAGAGTATATATAGGGAATAAAGGAGCGAAGAGAGGGTGATTGAGGGCATGTCAGGGAATACAGCCTTGTATTACTGTTACTGTAGCTGGTGCTTTGTTAGGACACAGGGACTAGAACGCGGAACGGCAGACCTGTACGGGTCAGGAGGAGGACCAGCTGCCAAAGATGCCCAGGTCAGAAGAGTCGGGCGATCATAGAGAGGAGAACCTGTGTGGAGGGTGGCAGGTGGAATGGGGACAGGGATCCTGGGGCAGTGACCTCTGGGGCTCGCTGGTGTCAGAGGAAAGTCGTGTTAAGTTCAGTCTCTCCTGCCTTCCGAGAGGCCTGCTGCTTCTCAGTGTTTACACAAAAAGATTGATAGTTATGGTATGTTTATTGATAAGTATCAGCTAATCAAAACATCCTCTGCTCTCTCATTGGGAAACTGAACTGAGTAAGAGTATAAATTTTGTCTTTCACTGGTTTGACTGTTCTTGTGTGCGCTTCAGAAGGCTTTCTTTTTCTCCCCTTCAAACAGCCGATCTTGTTCTGGATGTACCCAGCCTACAACATATTGGAAAGTCCCTAATCAAAAGTTGTGCTCTACATGGATTTGGTGATACTAAGGCCTTCTGATCTGAACACCTGTTCATGTGTGAACAGTACTGTTCACCTCCGGTGTCCGTGGCTCATTGTACATGTACTGAAAGCATGAGGCTCGCAGCGCGTTTGATGACTTGGCCTGCCCTGCATGGGGCTGGAGTGGGTGGAAGTCTGCTTTTCTCTCCGTCTGTTTCAGTCCCCAGATACCTCGCATGGTATCACCACCTCTCCAGAGAGATGACGAATCTGGAATTTACAGAAGTGTGTGCACGCATGTGTATATCTTTGTGTGTAATATAACTTCTTTACGTGAACAGGCCATTGACCTGATGCTGAGAACTAGCCATCCATTCAGTCCTGGAGGAAGTAAGTTGTTTTAGGCCCACTGGGAAGACCCACTGCTTCTGGGTTTTCTCAGGGCTTTGCAGCGGTGTTTTTTGACTATATACTCTTCCCCATACCTCCAGACTTTGAATCCTAGCCCTCACAAAAGATGCATTTCCATAAGTCAGTACTCATAAATGAAATGCACATTCCCTCTCCATTGTTTTTTGGAGGGAACACCAATACTGTGGTAAAAGGACCACAAGGGCCAGTTCAGAGCAAAGAGGACAATTTGAAATCTTTGTTATCCTGACTTCCGGCAGAGGGCTTGGCCTCCTGGTGAGTAAGAATAGGAAGGTGATGTGAGTTGGGGTACTGAAAAGTCATTGAGGTGATGGGCTGTCAGGGAAGCGTAACATGTTGGAAGTGGTTGGAACCTTAGCTTCTCATCTCAAAGTCTCCAGGCACAGCCAAGAGGAAAGACTCCACCTCCTTTGGCCTTACTTTCACGTGAGACGGGATGACTCTGGGTGAATCTGTTCTGGAGGAACAGAGGGAACAGGTGGACCAATCAAAGAAAGGGAAGTCGTTCTGATCTGCTTGAGGTTCTACTTTGTATGACTTGCTGTGATTATTATCCTGTTAGTAAGCCTTCACCTAGGGGGAAACGGCATTATTTAGATACTTTTGCAGGATCTCCAGGGCTGAAGAAGAAGGAAGAAGGTGCACTGATATCAGTGTAGTTCCCCCGGGGATGGTTTTTGCACTGGATCAATGCCTGTTTAGGTGACTTGACTCCCTTATAGCATATGTAGAGTCATATATGTGTGTATGTGTGTGTATACATACATACATACGTATATATATGTATATAGTATTCATTTTATATATACTTGCTCTCGATTCATTTTACCTCCCTTCTGTCCATCAGTCCAGGTCCTATATCACCTATAAGACCCAGGACTGGGCTCTTACAGACACTTTTCTAACTATTCTGATTAACAGTAATCATATGTCTGTGGCGTTTTCTCTTTGTACCACACAGAGTAGCAATTGTCAACAATTTTTACTGATCGTTTGTATGTAGCTGTTCAGTTCTGGGCACAGAATTATAGATTTTTTTTATTCTCTTTTTGTTTTATATATGTGTTATCTGTGACCCCAGCTAGCATATAAGTTTCTTGATAAATACTGTTCTTTTTATTTTGTGTCATTTTCTTTTCCTGTAGAGCTTTCATTGTTGAGGTTCCTCAGTGCTGAACTAACAAGAGGGTACTTCCTTGAACATAATGAGGCCAAGTATACAGAAAGAAGAGAAAGAGTATACACTTGTATGCGAATACCAAGAGAATTGGAAAAGGTACTATTTTTTTTTTCTTTTACTAGACATCATTTTGAAAGTTATGTCAACTTGTTAATTATATGAAAATAAACCGTGAATACCTTGAGTTGAGTTTTTTAAATATCGGGAATAATGCGATCATAGGTAATTAAATATATTGGGGAGTAGGAATTCCCATGTAGGAAGAGGCTTTAAAACTTACATTTTTAGTGTAAGTAAGATTCAGTGTTTCTTTACTTTGCTACATATTAAACTTAACCATATTTCCACTTGTGTCCCATCCAGATCACTTCTGGGGAATTCATTTCCACCCACTCCTTAGCTCCCATCAGTTTTATTGTAGTAGGAGCAGCATTTTTCCCATTGGGCATGGGAAATTACTTAATTTCAGCCCTTTTAAAGGTTTCAGTTTCTCAGAAAGCCCTCATATTTAAAAACACATATGCCAGTCTCTTCAAAGAAAAAGACGATTCATTTCATCATTGCCACACAAAACCTCACATCCTGGGGTGGGCACAGCCACAACAGCACTGAATGCGTGCACACCGCCTTCCCTTGGTTGTGTCTCGAGTCCGTGAAGACCAGTCAGATGTGACAGGAAGGCCTCTCTTTTTCCTCTGTGTTGCTTCAGTTGGTAAGTCTGGGCACTTCCAAGATTTCTTGCTAGAAAGAAAGGATTAAGAAATAATTCAGCTTCAGCTTTATTGGAATACAGTTTCGTACTTTCATGGTAACGTAGAACTTACCAATGGTCTGATCACTTCCTTAGAATCATATTTTCTGGCGGAGTGGCTTTCAGAAGAGTTTTGTTGGTTAGCTTGACCAGAGTGTTCTATAATGGGGTGCGGTCGACGGTGAGAAGTGAGGACCCCGCTGGCTTGGCTGATGGTCTTTTATTTCTGACAGTCCATCAGTGTGGTAGAGGGAAGGGAGTCAGATGTCACGTGACAGTTTGAGAAGCGTTGCTTCACCTGGGTTCTTGGTGGCGCATGGCAGGCTGACGTTTTAGGGGGTTCTGTGTTCGGGCGGGGAGCAGTGGGAGCGAGCGCAGACCAGAGAGAGAGCAGTCGAGACAGTGAGACGGTTGTTGCCTGTGGTCGGGATCCTGATGCCCAGTTATGATAGTGTGGCTGCTTTTCCAGGGACTCATAGGGCCCGGTGGGTGAGACAGAGGAGGGTGGGGTGTGCTGTGCACCACTGCGTCCCCAGGGCAACGGCACCTTGATTTTGCACATTGGAATTTGTTTAAGATTTTGGCCAGGGATGGGGGGTAACGTTTCTTCTGCTTGCCAGTAATAATACTAGTAATTATTATTATTAAATGTAAACATATAAATATTATATTTATAATAATTATAATTGTAGGCATTATCATTATGTCTTTGTTTTCTGAGCTCACTTTTTCCTTCCAACGATAAGCCAAGGCAGGGGAGTGTGAGGACACCGCAGAGGCAGTTGGAGAGATGGTCAGCCTGTGCCTGTTTCCTCGTCCAGGACAGTGCGGCCGTGGTCAAGGTTTATCTACCTGGTCTCTTCGAGGGAAAGTTCTTCTTCCACCTGTCTGAATGGTTGTGAATTCCCATTTTTCTCTGGGGAGAGATTTGCCTGCAATCCGCAGCCAAACTGTAGACACGCCCAGGGGGTCGCTTCAAAGCAAGAAGTGTGTGTCTGACCCCTTTTATTACCTCTCCTGTAGAAGAAACGGTGAGCAGCAGTAACAGCCCTCATGATTATTAGTTCATCAGAGGCAGGTTCAATGCACACGTCCTTCTCTCTCCTTTACCAGCCCTGTTGAGATGCCAAGCAGTTTCTCAGTAGATTTCTCGTAGAAACTTGCAAGCATTTCACATTTCTTATTGTGACTGTTGTCTTCCAGGGCAAATGCCCGCAGGTCTTGGTAGGACTTCAGTATAAACCAGTGTTTTACACACCATGGTGCATGAAGGGACCACTGACGGGTTGGCTAACCCACGTGGTAGGTTGCAATCAATTAGGACTTGTTTCTAAAGAAAAGAATAGAAAAGCATCAGTGTCTGTTGCCTATAGGAGGGTATTTTCTCATGAAACTTTGGTTTTATTTGTGTGCACATAAGATGTGTAACGTCTGGAAAGTTGAATTAACACTGCTCATGCACGACTGTAGAAATTTTCTAGCCCTGTTTCCCATCACAGAGACTTTTGCTTGAGGCCTATTTAGGAAAATTTGATTTAGTCTCTTAGAACAACACTTCAGAAGCTTTATTGCCTCAGATGTACAAAAGGATGTGCGTTTTTCGGTTTAGAGAAGTTTCTTCTTAACATCTCAGAGTAAGTGAAACGTAGAGGGAAGCAGAATTCGATTTCAGTTTAATCATCGGCATAAATATCTCTTGTAACAGTGCGAGTTCCCTCTGGTGTCTCAGAGGCCTTTATTTTATGGGTAGGGTTTCACTTCAGGCTTTTATTACAAGAGTTGGGGGGGCTTTCTAGACATTCATGTCAATAAATTCATTGTCTGATATGTACTACCTAATATGTAATACCTTTCCCTAATACAGAACACTTCTGATAGTTAACACTTTATACATTTTTTTTTCTTGTGTTCTGGTAAATGCTGTGATATTTTCACCAACCTTTTCAGGATGAGAAACTTGATAATTAAAGAGCATTTTGCTTCTACAAGGGTTGCACATGCTATAAAACAATTAATGTTTATACTTTCAAGTCAAGAGAAAGGTCAACTCAATATCTCTTACTGAACCTTTTTACTTAACATAAAAAGAAAAATCCCAGAATTTTTGTGTAATCTTATCAGTGGATAAACCCATTACACTTGATATTCAGAAAAGGTGAATCGCTTATATATGTAAAATCGTATTTCTAGTGGTTGGCACTTTTTTCACATTTGAACTTCTCATTCTGATGTAAGGGGATAAAATTTTAGAGTGTTTCGTTCGCTTTGGGGAGCATTTCTTTTTTTTCTGCCACAAACTCCTTCCCCCTGTGCCCACACACCCCTTGGGTTCTTGTCCTGGTTCTGTTACCATAGGCACGTCTGTGTGGGGGCTGCGTTTTTCTCTTTATACAGTGGGGGACACTGAACTACACTTCGTCTGCATTCTGAACTGAGAGGCAGGATAGTGCAGTGGTCAAGGGCACGAACTCTAAAGCCAGCCTCCCTGGATTTGCATCTTGACTCCACCATTTATTAGCTGTGAGGCCAATTTACTTCTGTCCATTTGCCTCATTTTTCTCATCTGTATATTAATTGTGTGGTATCCCCTATGTAAGTGTTTTAAACTGGTTTACAGCCCTCACTTCAGCAAGTTGGGGAATGCCCTGCCTTAGGAGAACAAGAGACATTTTGAAAGTTTTCTTATCTTCAGGTTGCATTCCAACGGATGTCGCCTCACAGTAGGGGTTGCTGGTCTACTTGGGCCCCCTGTACGGTAGGGTGTATATAGATACCGGGAGATGTCTGGTGTCCATGGTTTCCCCATGTCCCACTCTGATCTTATATGATACTTTTAATCTTCCTACTTCATTTGCTGCTAAATTTGACTTTTCTGACCCAGCAAAGGGCATGATTTTCTGACTCTCTGCCTTCTTGGATTGCTGACCACAGGCAGAAGGAGCCTGTGGGAGAGAACTGTTTCCTTCCCTCTGTCTTTGTAACCAGGCTGTCTTAGAGTAAAGCATGTCTTTTTCATGAGGGATTTAGCTGATGGCCAAAAGAGGTAACACATCCCATCACCCTGACATTTTCTGTCAGGCCCTCTAGAGTCTGGCCTCAGCAGGCACATGACTGGAGTTTATGGTTAGGTCGGACCACACGGCTTTAACCAGAAGCCTTGTGAAATCAGGGCAGGGTCACCAGTTTCTTAGAAAATTCCTAGTGGGTAAGTGCTCACTGCTCCATAGCCCCCCCTTGACTTGGCCACTTACATCCCACCTCTGGCAGCTGTTTCTGTGTTAATAATAAAGCAGATAGGGGTGCCTGGGTGGCTCGGTCAGTTAAGCGTCCGACTTCGGCTCAGGTCATGATCTTGCTGTCCGTGAGTTCGAGCCCTGCATCGGGCTCTGTGCTGACAGCTCAGAGCCTGGAGCCTGTTTCAGATTCTGTGTCTCCCTCTCTCTGCCCCTCCCCTGTTCATGCTCTGTCTCTCTCTGTCTCAAAAATAAATAAATGTTAAAAAAAATTTTTTATAAAAATAATAAAGCAGATAGTGGATATCAAATAAGAATTGGGTGCCAGGCACTGTCCTAGGCACTTTAAGTGAATTAGCATTAAATCTCCCCCACAGCCACATGTGATACATGTTCTCATAAAGTCCCATTTTCTTCGTGTGGCCTGACATGGCGATCTTGGCTGGTGTCTGTGCTGCACTTGGACCCCCTGGGAGCAATTTATCCTGTACCACATACAAAATTAGCCCTGGGACAAGGATTCATCTGTGTGAATCCCAAACTGCAGGAACTAATAAGGAAATGCTCACGAAAGTATTCTTTAAGATTCCTTAATAATATTTAAATGCTAATTTAAAGAGATACAGGTCACTTGTTCACTGATTTATCGGTTTTCTCAGTGTGTTTTGAGTGCTGTGTTCAGGCACACTGACGGCAGAAGCACAGCCCTCCACCCCAGACCTGTGAAGGTAATGGCAAGGTGATGAGAAAAGGGGGTGGATTTTGCACGTGCATTTTAGGGCTGGGGGGTATGGGTGGGTATGTAGGAAGATCCAGAGGTGGGAAGTCATTAGGGACAGGAGGGATACTGGGAGGGTAGGCCGGACCCAGGAAACTGTGAGTGGGCAGACTCAGCAGTGGAAGCTAGCTTTGGGAGGGTTTCTCAGGAATACTTTTACCTATATGTGTGGTAGACCACCTAACAGAGGCTTGGACACATTTCAAAAAAACTTTTGAGGAGTCTGGAGGAAAGATCTCAAGGGCTCCAGCCGACTCATGAAGCCAGCCCGGGTCCTTTCTGTGTCTCCATTCTGCCATCGTTGGCAAATTGGCTTCTGGTCCTCGTGCTTGTTGCCTTTTAATAGACAGATGGCAGCCGCAGCCTCAGGCGTTGCCTCTGTATTACCCTCCGAAAGGAGAGGGGGGCGACAGGGCTTCCAAGGAAGGGAGAGGCGGATGGAGAACGGAGGCTGGGTTGGCCACCGGCCAGAGCTCTGCGGCTGAAAACCAGAGCGGTGTTCAACGTGGATTGGCAATGAGAGAAGCAAAAGGAGCCCCAGATCCACGTACATCATCTTCCTTCAGAGCCAAATAGATTGATTATTTGTGTTCCCTCTTAAGGAATGTAGTCCTTGTGTTGAATGCACGTCAGGTGTAGGTTGTGACGATTACAAAGTCTTTTACCAAAATTACTTCCTCCTGTGGCTACATACGTTTATGTGACTTTGCCTGTCATGAAAAGTAGAAGTAAAATAAAAGTGTATTTTTGACCATTCTTTGGTAATTCTATGCTTTTTGGAAGTCCTTTATTTCATTGTTACCATCCTTTGTACATTATAGTTATTTAATAACATTTTTTAAAAAAAAAATAGACCTCAACTGCTTGGTCTTGAATGGAACTACTTAGCTGTCTTAAAAATCTAGTCAATTCTTCTAGGCTTTAAATTTGTCAGCTGTGGGTACAGAATATTGTTGTTTTTCCACATAGGCTATTGCTGTGATTGAAAGTGAGAAAGAGTAGTGTCACGCAGGATAATTTGGGGTCAGAATTCAGTAATGTTAACTTTTCTTCTCAGATCTGCAGGTGACAGCCGAGTGGCCTGATCAAGGTGTTGAACCTCCTCTGACTTTGACTTTCTTTGTCAAAGATCAGGCGGTTGGACTAGGGCGTCCCGAGAGTCCGTGACTCTGAATGGGTTTGCATATGAGGAACAGAGGAAACAGGAGCGAAGGGAAAGATTCACAGAAAAGGAAATTTTACTAATCTAATGGAGGAACTTAGTTCTGCTTTTTGGAGGGTCCAGGGGTGTAACATTTAGAAAAAATAACACGTTGTTTTCAAAACTACGAACTTACTCAAAATATCACATAAAGCCTTTTCGTTGTTTCTCAGTGTGAGTGTTCAGAAACATTAAGAAAATGTCACAGCCATTTGTGTGATCTTTATGTCAACAGAATAGTCCTGGGGTTTCATGGTGAAACGAATAGAGAGTACTTACCCAGACCCATGTTTATGGCAGCGATTTCTTGGACATCCTGCTCAGTTTCTAATTTCATGGAAGTGTGTTTGGGGAATCACCCCACTAAGTTCTCCTCGTGATGCAGCTCTCGTTTGTGACACGACCTGACTCAGACGCCCCACCACGAGACTGCTAAGAAGCAGGAAAGCCGCGGGATCCACAGTTGTCAGAATCCAGCACCTCGGCAGCCTAGGCTGGTGCCCCTCTGGTTCAGTCTGAGGCTTGTTGCCCCTGATTGGGGTGGTGGTGACGGCAGTCCCTCACTCCTTCTGCAACGGTCTTACCTTTTTTGACTCTCTTTGAAGACAGCCAGCAGCCCCTCCAGAAGTGGGGCTCGGAGGCAGTGGGGGAGCACCAGGCATCCAGGGCCTCTCAGGCCCTGCTACCTATTGGGCATAGGGGACGCATCCGAGTGTTCTAGATAACCAGCCAAAGACTTCCCGCTTCTGCCCGGTTCACTGATGTAGTTAAAAGACAACTTGTGAAGTTGGCAGTGTGGGGCTCTGTTGATCTTTTCGAAACAGTAACTTATTTCTTCACATTGGCTTTAGAAACAATTTTAAATCTCTCCCTTCCTGTCTCTTTCCATTGGGTTGGATCAGGCCTTGTGATCTCTCATTGAGACTGTCATTCTCCTTACCTGTCCCCTCGGCTTCTCTCAGCCTGCTGCAACGCTGCTGATCCCTCCCTAAGAAAGTAGATTGGAGCCAGGATGTGGTACGGTGTTAGGACCAGCCGGCAGCAGCTGCTAAGACCTGTTCCTTAGCATGACTCTCCCTTGTGCGTTGCAGCCTTGTTTGTTTTTGCAGATGCCAAGTCATGGTCCCTGCCTCAAGGGCTGTTGTGAGGAGTAAACAAGTTAATGTGGGTCGAGGGCTTAGAATGTAACAATATTCAACGTGACTTAAAGAGGGGCAAGAAAATCCAAGACCTTTCCACGTATAGAGTCTTTTTACAAATGAAAACCTTCAGTTCATTTACCTCTTAAGAAATGTATTCCTCGTGTTAAAATATATGTCAGGTGTAGATTCTGATTATTATGAAGGCTTTCATCAAAATTACTTTGTTTTCCATGGTTACATATGTATATGTAATGCTGCTTGACATGAAGGTCCCAGGTGCACGGTGGTAATCCCATTGTCGGCCTTCCCCTGGAGTGCAGACTTCCCGGGGGGTGTGAATTTTTTAATTCAGGTGAATAAAAGTTATTATAGGGATGACCTTGAAGCAGTAATTGCTTTCAAAGTCAGTCATTTGTAAACTTTTTCAATTGACAACTCATTCTCCTAAGAATGATAATCCATTCTTCTCATCATGGATCCCTGCATGTGGGTTCGTTGAGAACTTCTGGAATGTAGGATAAAGGTATGTGCTCCTTAGTGATTACTGGAGATGGGTTCTGTCCCTCTTGTAGAGTGATTACATCCTGGCCATGCAGGCTCCTGCTCACACTGCACCCGGGCGTGCCCTTCTCTTTCTCCAAAATTCTGTTCCTTCCTGCCCTGCCTGCCAAAATCTAGTGCCCATCATGTCTCCCCTGTGGGAGATCCTTGCTGACTCTGTTCCTCCCTCCCCTGGGTGTACTTCCCCAACGCCACTCCCACACGTGCCCACCCTGCACAGACCTAATCTCTTTGCAGTGTTCCCAGAGCACATCATTCACCAGCACTTCCTACCTGGCCTGCGTCCGGCTCACTCGATTGTGAACTCCCTGAGGAGCGTGTCCTTCCTAATGACCTTCTATCCCCAGTGTAGAATTAAGCCAGATACGGTCTCCGCTCTTGCAGGAGGAGACCCAGAGCTCTATAAATTGTGAGACCAGGGAAGAAAAGGGAAACACCGCTTCCCATTTTCCTCGTTTCCAGCTAACAGTCCAGGCCCGCCACCCTCCACCTGCGGGTGCGGGTGCCGTGCGGTGGTCGTGGTGGAGGAGATGGTGTTCCGAATTGCCACAAGGTGGTTTGTGTCATTCAGAGAGGCGTATTCCAGAATGTGCTATTTTAGTGTTAGCCATAGAAGTTTATTTACTTCGCAATTTAAAAAGGAAGGCAGGAGAGTTTTGTCAAAAGGGGACAGATTCTAAAAAGGTTAAGAAACCGTGCTCCATTCTCCATGGAGATTGGCACTTCTATTTACTTCTTTTGAGGTGAGTATTTTTCAAACGATGAAGGGCAACAGTAGTAGGTTGAAAACGAACGTGGGAAGAGCTGGTTGTATAAGTTTTCACTAGCATGTGGCGGTGTGTTGACCAATACATAGTGTTACAGAATCTCTGCCATTTTGTAGTTTTCTTAACACTCAAGTTGAGATCTTAAAAACTCTGTTAAATCTTTTTTTTTTTTTTTTTTTTTTTTTAGGAAAATTTGTATAAGGCCAAATCCAGTAGCAAGGTTGAGTCTGGAAGGATGAGTAACAGGGGTCATTAATAGAAACAGTGCTTCCGTTTTCAAAGTTCCGTGTTCTGCAGATGGACTGAAGTCTGGCCCTGCCTCTCCTCACAGACCAGGCCAGCTCCCGAGTCTCAGCACAGAGCAGGGGGTGAGGGTGGTGGTTCTCGCCTCTCAGAACAGAGCGGGGCATGGACTGAGGCCCCGTGCATAGAACCCAGATGCACCGCACAGTACCGGGAGAAGGCTTCCGAAGTCCTTCCAGACAGGAGCTCCTGCAAGACAGAAAGGCCAGCTAACATTTCTGTCCATTGATTATGTCTACTTACAGGTTTTTTATGCTACAGATTTGTAAGAGCTACCTCATTAATCCAGCAGATTATTTCAAAATCTATTTCCATGTAAATTTTAATAAGTCTTTACTTTGAGAATGAATTTTAAGAGGTATTTTCAAATTGGGGCACCTGGGTGGCTCAGTCGGTTCAGTGTCTGACTCTTGGTTTCAGCTCAGGTCATGATCTCACGGTTCGTGAGTTCTAGCCCCACGTTGGGCTCCGCGCCGACAGCACGGAGCCTGCTTGGGATTCTCTCCTTCTCTCTCTCTGTCCTTCCCCTGCTTGCTCTGTCTGTCTGCCTCTCTCAAATTTAAGTAAGCTTTTTAAAAAAAAGATCTTTTCAAAGTGAATATCTGCAATTTGTCTCAGTGCTTTTCATTTATTTTTGTACAAAGAGCTTCCCAGCTTTCCCCAAAACTCTCTGCCAAACTACCTGTAGCCACTTTGAACTGTCTTCACTGCCCCTGTGTCTGTCCATGAAGGGAACTGAGTTCCAACCAGCCTATCCCTATAGGTACTTGTGTTTCAGAGAGTGCATTACCATCCTTCAGCGGGTTGGGAATTCAGGGAGACCAGTACTGCGTTATAAAAGGGAAGTAGAGGATATCAACCTGTATCTTATGGAATAAAAGTGAATCTTACTTTGGCAAAACTTTTCTTTTGGGCTTTTGCATTATATGAATACGTGTGTAGTGAATCATAACAGTGTTTCTACTGGTGGATCCTGGTCACAGTTTGGTTGCTCCTCTTTGAGCAATTTGCTCCCTTACAAGACTTGACTTTTTTTTTAAGACCGACCTTAAAATAGTGGTCATATATTTGATTCAGCTATCACAGTCTCTGCCACATGAGAGCTGTTCAATATTTGTTTGATTAAGAGGAAAGGAGGAATAACTCAAAGAATGTTAGCCCTGAGAATGTTTCACACAAGACCATGTATAGCGTTTTGTCTTCTTTCCCTGGGCAAATGCACAGAATGGAAAAGCAAAAGCCAAAAAAAAAACCAAAAAACAAAAAAATTCCAGTGTCTGATTTCTTCTCGGAATATTGTCATCATGCTTTGGTTCTTTGCCGTATTTTCATTTTCTGCTCTTTGTTATTTATGTAGTGGTCAGTATGAAGAGGTGATGTATTCATTCTAAGGGCTGCCCTGTAAAGGTGAGATGGGTATGAAATGAGATCCAAATCCACAAGACGGTAAAGCGTGCTGAGCCTGGGGTGGCGGTGCTGCAGAGGGTGAGGACGACGGAGAAATGGGTGAGCCCAGCGAGGGTCCAGTGCACAAGGCATAACTGCTAGCTGGTGGGACAGATTTGCACCCGGGCTGTAAAAAGAGGCACAGTCAGAAAGCCTTGTGCTGTTTAATTTCAGTTAGAACCTAGTGGGGTTTTTTTTTGTTGTTTTGTTTTGTTTTGAGTCTGCAAGTGGCATTTAAAGGAGGGCAGGAGGCTTTTGTGTTTCTCAAAAGGGAAACAGAGCGTGGTATATGGCACCGATTCCACTACAGTCATACCTTGGATATTTCGGAGGGATTTTCGTTAGGCGTTGCTTCAGACTGCTTGATCACTCTGGGTCCAAAGAGAGAGGAAATCGGAAGGGCCTATTTTACCAAGATGCCATGCAAAGTAACTGAAGGTGTGAAAGTACACATCATTCCCTTCCTAATATATACCACACCCACTGCTTTTAATTCTTAGTAACGTGTTTTCAAAGTTAGCTATAAATCTCAATACGTGAAATTTATTTGCCTTTTATAAGTTCGAGTCATTAAATGTCTTATTTGCATTTTTTAATGACACTAGGTAAGTTAGCAGAAGAAAAGTTAGCACCAAGAAAACCGTGTTAATCCGTAGGTCTAGTGAAAACAGGGTGTAAGTTCTTTTGGCTCTGCTCAAACTGCTTCGACCAGAGCGTGTAGGGCCTTGGGTCAGGACGACTCGGGCTTGAACGCCAGTTCTTTTACTCTGACCCGCAGCCTTGGGCGAGCATTCAGCTTCCAGAAGTGGGGTTTCCTCAAGTGGCCAGTAGGGATGGTAATAACTACCTCAAAGAGCTGTCAGGAGGATGAAGTAGCAGGCTCTTACCACTGTGGCTGGCCGGTGTGAGCACGGGTGACGTTGCTGTCCAGCCCCCTCAAACTCCGGAGTGGCCGCGTGAATTAGCTGAGAAATACCCATGCGGTGAGTGTCCCGCGGGGCTCCAGGCTCACGCTGCACCTCGCATGCTGGCTTTACCTCCTTCGAGGATGAATGGTTTTAGGATCACATCCTGTTTATTAGGAAGTTTTCTCGTAAGGAATTTAAAAGAATCTTTGCTCTCTGAGAAAGTGCAACCTCCAAACAGCAGGGACAGTAGTTGAGTCCACTCTCCCACATTTCCAAACCCTGAAAGGCATTTGTGTTGCTTTTCTTGTGCATTGTGTGTTCTCACTACAGGAGTACTTTCTCCCCACCCAGCTGAAATTTCCTTAGACCACAGCCACTTGCCCTCCTTCCATTTTTCTGTTGCAGTCTGTTCATGTCGACAGCTCCAGACAGTCCACGGTTAGCATGCTGTGTGACATTATTGCTTGCCCGCTTGGTTTGCTGGGCTGGTTTAAAATGCAAAGAGAGGGGCACCTGGGTGGCTCAGCCGGCTAAAGGTCCGACTTCAGCTCAGGTCACGATCTCGCAGTTCCTGGGTTCAAGCCCCACGTCAGGCTCTGTGCTGACAGCTCAGAGCCTGGACCCTGCTTCAGATTCTGTGTTCCCTCTCTGTCTGCCCCTCTTCTGCTTGTGCTCTCTCTCTCAAAAATAAATAAACATTAAAATATATAAACAAACAAAACAAAATAAAATCCAAAGAGAAAGGCCAGTAGACCTCTGATACTCTTGCTCACTGTGAACAATTGTGAATACTAATTCCTCTAAGCCAGAGAGAGGTGGCTGCACTTTTTTTATTTTTTAATTAGTTTTCTTTATTTTTGAGAGGCTGAGAGAGAGAGACAGAGTGCATGTGGGGGAGGGGCAGAGAGAGAGGGAGACATAGAATCTGAAGCAGGCTCCAGGCCCTGAGCTGTCAGCACAGACAGAGCCCGAGGCGGGGCCCGAGCTCACAGACCGTGAGATCAAGACCTGAGCCACCCAGGCGCCCCTAGGTGACTGCACTTTTATTCTTTAAGAGAAAGTTACAGTCTTCATAATTTCTTTCCTCCTCTGTGCCCTTGCTCTGCTTCCTCCCTCTGGAAACTTCTTCCCCCTCCCCTCGCCGCCCTGACTTCTGCCCAGTGTATCCTCTCCATGTGGCAGTAGCCCTCATCTTCTCACACGTCTTTAAGGGTCTCCCCTGGAGTGTTTCCTGCATCTCCCCAAGTTTGTTCCGCCATTCTCTCTCCAGGGCTCCCCTGTTCCTAGTAAACTTGGTTCTGTTGTAGCAGCAGTCTCTGTGGGTGTCTGTGTGCTAAAATTGAGTAAGTGTAGTGAGGGCAGAAATCGTATCCTGGTGTCACGCCTGGCGGGCTGAGCTCGTTATGTGGCCCATATTCACAGCTTAGTGGGTGTTGGATGAATGAGTAACGTGCTCCCCCCAGTGTAAGGTCACGAGAAAGACGACCACTTAGTCTCCTGCCCAGCGTGCCGTCTCCTGAGTTGCATGCACACCGAAATTACCTTCTGGGATATGCAGGCTTCTAGTAGTTTCTGCCTTTGGAGGGCAACCAACGGTCCACCAGGAAACAGAGAAAGGCTTCTTTGCGACGAGAGAGCAGTAAATAAGGGCCACGAGCTTTACGTGGACCGTGCTCAGTCTCCTACAACACTCCTTTGCACAAGGGGTGAAACAAGGAAGCAGATGCAGGTCAGTGCTGGCAGACAGGACACCTGATGGACCAGCTGCCACGGAGGGAACCCTGGAACGTGGTTCGCAGCACATGACTCGGTCCTCCCCTTGGTGTTCGTAGTGAGCCTACATTGTTTTAAAAAAACAGAACAGCTGTTAGGGTGTCTGTATTCTGATTAAGAAACCTTGTCCGTATATGTATATATTCTTTTGAGACATTTTGCAAAACATTAATGTGTCCTTTCTTCTTTTAAAGGTTTGCTAGGGCTTCTTTACGAGAGCACCACAGACCTGGGGGGGGGGGGGGGGCTTAAACAACAGGAATTTTATTTCCCCACAGTTCTAGAGGCTAGAAGTCGAGATCAGGGTGTGTGTCCGCAGGGTGCGTTTCTTCTGAGGCCTCTGTCCTTGGCTTACAAAATGATGTCTTCTCCCTGTGTATTTGTATCATCTTTCCTCTGTCTGTGTCTGTGTCCAGATTTCCGCATCTAATAAGGACACCAGTCATACCGGATCAGGACTCACTGTAATGACTTTATGTTAACTGAATTACCTCTTTAAATATAAAGAACCTACCTCCAAACATGGTCACCCTCTGAGGTCCTGGGCATTAGGCTTCAACATAGGCATTTGGGGAGGACACAGTTCTGCCCATAACATTGTGAATTTTAAACTACTTAATGTATTTACATAGGATAGTTCATTACCTCAGGTTTCATGGAGTGTTAACGTGTGAGGACATTGGGATCTCACCGTGCTTGTGTGTCAGACCCAGAAAGTCACCGCTCCTACAAGAGCAGAGTTTGGTCTCCTAGGTGTGGCTACTTCTCCAAGCCATCAAAAAACTCCACCTTCCTACAAAATATGTCATGCATTTAACAGGACAAATGCATAACATTACTAAAAAATAGGAAGGATGTGGCAAGGGAACAAGAAAGAGGAAGAGATGCAAACGTTAGCTACTCCTCCAATTAAGAATAATGCCTTCTAGGGCGCCTGGGTGGTTCAGTCAGTTGTGTCCGACTTCGGCTCAGGTCGTGATCTTGTGGTTCGTGAATTCGAGCCCCGTGTCGGGCTCCGTGCTGACAGCTCGGAGCCTGGAGCCTGCTTGGGATTCTGTGTCTCCCTCTCTCTCTCTGCCCCTCCCCCCACCTCGTGCTCTATCTCTGTCTCTCAAAATAAATAAATGTTAAAAAAAAAAAAAAAAAAGAATAGTGCCTTCTGGGACACCTGGGTGGCTCAGTCAGTTAAGCATCTGACTCTTGATCTAGGCTCAGGGCATGATCTTACAGTTCATGGGATCGAGCCCCACATGGGGCTCTATGCTGGCATCGAGGTGCCTGCTTGGGATTTTGTCTCCCCACCTCTGTGCCCCTCCCCCTCTTGTGCTGTTAGTCCCTCTCTCTCAAAATAAATTAAAAAAACTTAAAAATATAATGCCTTCTAAGTACAACAAATTTGAGTGCATGTGAAATTGTGTTAGAATTAGTAATCCCTTTACACATTTGTGACATAAAGACAGTATTTTAGGGGCACCTGGGTGGCTCAGTTGGTGAAGTGTCCTACTTCGGCTCAGGTCATAATCTCACAGTCCGTGAGTCTGAGCTGTCAGCATGGAGCCCACCTCGGATCCTGTGTCCCCACCCTCTCTCTGCCCCGCTCCCACTTGCACTCAATCTCCCTCAAAAATAAACATAAAAAAAAAAAAAAAGACAGTGTTTGGGCCCAGTATATGTCCTAGTCTTTCCCCATCCACGAAGCACTCTGATAAACAGGAGACAGCAAAATCAGAAAGAGTAAAGTTAAAGACTTTATCTGAAAGATTTTCAACAGTATCTTTAAAGTCTGAAGAGGTGCACGTCAGGCGTTTCATAGTCGTGGTCGGAGCAGATTGTCTTTTGAGTAATTGACTTCTCCAGGTGGTACACCAAAGGTTCTGTGGGGAGAACTACAAACTTGCACTTTGAAAAGGGATTCATCACTAAATGTGGCTCATGTACAATGATTAACTTGTTATTCGCATAGCTGAGTTATGAGTTCCGAATCTCCGACCGAGTTTACAAATTCCTCATTTGAAATTTTCATCTACAGTTGTTTGGAGAATATTTATGGTTTTTTTTTTTTGTTTTGTTTTGTTTTGTTTTCTTCTCTCCTTTTAAAATCCAGCTCATGGTTTTTGGAATCTTTCTGTGCCTGGATGCATTTCTGTATGTGTTCACCCTGCTTCCTTTAAGAGTTTTCCTGGCACTATTCAGGCTCTTCACTCTGCCTTGCTATGGCTTGAGGTAAGTTGAAGATCGTGAGCTATTTTAAATGTTTAAATTATTTTTGCTACTTATAAAGGTGGTATTTTACTACTTGTAGTTGTTAAAGTAAATAATCACTTGGATAGATTTTGCAGAATAGGGATAATTCATACAGTTTTCAGTTATACTTTGGCCCTTAATGCATTAACTAATTCTGTTTGTCTTATTAATGAATATTGTATAATGTGTTTATATAATATTTGTACTTTTTTCGTGCACGCTTTTTTTCCAAGTGGTTTTGAACTAGAAATTTGCTTCGGCTCGTGCAGTAATAATAACGCAGATGGCTACATAGGAGAGTGGGAAGGCCTGGGGGCTGAGAGCCAAGGACCTTGTGGCCACTGTTGCTACCTTGCCCAGTACCTTTGGGTTCTTGAAGTCCCTTGACTTCCTGGGCATCATTTATAGGGTGAGAACTGGGTTCTGGGCTGGCAGTTACCAGGATCTCCTCAGGAGCTCTTACTTCAGGGCTTCCTCATCCTCTCATTTAAGAATCACTGTCTTAGTGGCTGTGGAGCCTTAGTTGCTGACTCCTGTTGATTCTGCCTCCAATTTGTGAGAGGGGGGAACTCTCGGAGAGCATTGTCCTAGTGGGAAAGCGCAACCCAGCCCAACGTTGATTAATTGGTGAGATGTGGGGAACTAACTTCTCTGTTCTCTAAGCCTGTTTCCACATCACGGTAGAAAGGGGATGTTGAGAGCCCAGCATCTTTTACCACAAAGATTGGGAGGCATACAGAGAATACCCAGCATGATGCCTGGTTCATAGTAGATCAGAACAAATACTAGTTTCTTTCCTTTCTTCTTTACCAAAACTAGGAACAGTCAGATGAAAATGTTAAGCTTACATGGATCTTAATGCTTTATTGAGGTTAGAAGTTTGGGTTTTACAGATTTCTCTTTTTGTACAGATACACCAACATGTCTCCACTCTATGGAGTCGTTCTCTATAACATCATTTTACGGTTCTTAGCAGAGTTGCCCAAGTGACGTTTCTCACGTGGATCCCTTTTCTAAACACATTTCATTCTGAAAAAGTTTTAAGACACTGAAATGGACAATAATAATAAACTTCATTTAACTATAAATTAGGTAGTGATTCCATGATATATAAAAATATGATTAATAAAATTATCAGTAACTTAACCATGGAAGCTGAGGTACAAAATTAATGGTCGATATACAGAATTGTGTGTTGATTTTTTTTTTTTAATGTCTAAAGTCATGGAAGATTCTCTTTTAAAGTAGTAAATGGGCATATACTTCATACTTAGTAAGCACTGAATAACACATGTAGTCCGTTTAGAAATGAACCTTAATCAGTTCCAATAAGGAAGAAATCATTCCAGTATAAGTGGGAAGAACTTATTGGTCATGATGACCATGTTGTGGAAAGAGTAAAAATTCTTTGCCACATTACATGGAGTAAAACAATGATAAAAATTAAGATCGCATCACTGTTATATGTGATGCTTGACATTCTGTAACCCTACCTACCAGAACGAGAGAATTGTGTTACAAATGGAAGATTCTTTTTAGAAATTTGATCATCAGCTTTCAGAATTCAGGTTCATTCTTTACACCT
This sequence comes from Acinonyx jubatus, assembly GCF_027475565.1. Classification (NCBI taxonomy): domain Eukaryota; kingdom Metazoa; phylum Chordata; class Mammalia; order Carnivora; family Felidae; genus Acinonyx; species Acinonyx jubatus. Next base: position 189,455,963 of record NC_069382.1, read on the forward strand.
TTGGGAGAATTTTTAATGCTTCATTCTTATTAGCAAACCTTTTTGAAGACATTTATAGCATGGTATTTTAACATCAGCAAAGCCTAATCTCATATAGCTTTTTTCCTTTTATCACTATCGGGGGCTCAGTAAAATTATGGTTATTTTAGTTTTCAGAAGACCAGAAAAAAGTATCTAATGAAACATTACTGAATATAAGTCTTCATATGGACCGCATAGCCAGGGTGGACACATAGAAATTCAGATAGAGCCACGTGAAGCTACCTGACATAAAATAACTAATGCCATGTAGAGATGTTCACGTCTACACTGTGAGCTGAATTAGCTTTTTAGTTTTTCTCTGATCAGCAATGAGGGAAGTTCGTGTTCCAGCCATCTTTAAGTGAATGGCTTTCAAAGACATAGTGTGTTCCGTATGGCCGTTGGCATGTGATGAGATAAAACAGTAGAGGGAAATACAACTTAAAGACTCTCTTCCTTCTAGAGTGGGTCCTTCCTCGGGTATGTTAGCACACAGTGGAGGTTCACGGAATGAGTGGCAGTGGAGATTTGTCAGTGTTTTCCCGAAGGCCTTTTTTAGGTTCTGTTTGAAGACCCATCTTGTTATTGTGCAGGCATCTAGAACTGTGTCATTTCTAGTGTTTCTTGTCACTTGGGGGAAGCAGGACACCAAAATAGCACGAGAGTAGTCTTTCAGTGTGTGTTCTGAAAACTAAAAGAGGTGTTGGCAGAGAGCTGGCACATTTTCGTTCCTCTCCTCCCGTTGGCTTTGTTGTGAGTGGCTGATAGTCCCTGGAGCCGACCTTTACTAGATATTTGAAGATTTTTCTTAGCACATAAAGTAGAGATGATTGCTTTTGTGTATTACTTTAAAATACTTCCAGTGTAAATTAATTTGAGTAACATTTCAAAATCAAATAAAAAGTGTTCTATTTTCAAGGTTTTAGAGCTAAAATGACACTAGAGGGCAGCGCGTTACCCTACATGCATGACTCCGTTAAGTTTCCCAGTGCAAACCCTTGCTATTTCTGCAATGTGGACCAACTAAAAAATTACATTTTATGCTCTCTCTAATAAATATTATATACATGTATACATATATATGTAACTAACGTGAAATGCAGTTAAAATTGTGTAATAGAACTTCAGCAACTTTCAGTGTTCTGTGTGAATGTAGGCCAGATTACACAGAATATGAAAATACTGCCTTACTGTCTTAGTACCTTAAGTATGCCTTATCCAAATTGAGTAGTTTGTACTTCCATTAGCGTGCATTCCAATTTATATTCTCTTGGAACAATTTAGAAAACAGTGCCTTTTGGGGCATTATTTTTAAAAGCACCAAAGTTGAAGTGTTTAAAACTTGAACTAGGATAAGAAAAGTACATTAACAAAGCTATTGTTAATATTATGCCTAAGACCTCTTTGATTTTTGAAGAATAGAAAAATACATTTGTTTTTACAGAATTACTATTTAGAAATAGCCAAATTCTGCTTTCTCATACGTTTTCTTCCAACATTCTCTACTTCCATTAAAGGTTGATTTGTCTTCACCAGTAGCTGTGTTATGTTCCAACTTTTTCAGCAAGCAAAAAGTGCTCTTTCCTTCAGTCTGACTTTATTTTTCAAAGGGATAAAAGGAAATTCAAAAGACCAATAAAGAATTCGATTGTGAGGTTTTTTTCTGTTCCCTTATTCTTATATTCCTATATGCCAGTCTCTTTTCTCTAAGAAAGTTGCTGTCTTCCTAGTCTCTTAGTTCTGTTGAATTCTTCCCCCACAAAGCGGGGAGAAGGATATTTGTCAGGGTAATCAGGATGCTGACATGAACACAGTGACTTTGTGGTCTCCAGTACTGTTTCCAGATCACGTCAGTAGTTGTGTAACGTTGTTGCCTTCTTTCCATATTGGAGATCAGTGTGTTTGCCTCCTCCGCTTGCAGAGCTTATCTCCGGCAGCGCTGTGAGATGCTTTTGAAAGCTGACAGCCTCCCGGATTTTCTGCTTTAGAAATTTACTCTTTGAACCGATTCCTAAATATTCTATAAACCTCCCATGGTTTTTGGTTTGGGTTTGCTTTTTGCCTCTACTGACATCTCAGTACACGAGGACTCTGCCCTTCACTCCGGCTGAGGGCCAGGGCCATTCTCCACGCCCTCAAGAAAACCCAGCCTTCATTGCGATGTCCCCACTGGCTGGCATTTTGCCAGCTTTGGACCCTGTTAAAACATTGTTCATTTTGAGAAGTTGGCAGGGTAATTATCTTGACTTGGTGGGTGTGTTTGTGTTGCCTACAAAGGAGACACTGCTTCCATAAAAAGTATAGTGATCTCAGGAATACTTATTTGACAACTTTTTGCTAATGAATTAACAATCTTGAAAATTTTTTGCCCCCAAATGTTTTGTTGGAGACTAAAATAAAAGAAAGACATCTGGATTATTTAAAAAAAATTTTTTTAATGTTTATATATTTTTGAGCGAGAGAGAAAGAGCACGAGCTGGGGAGGGGCAGAGAGAGAGGGAAACACAGAATCCCAAGCAGGCTCCAGGCTCTGAGCTGTCAGCACAGAGCCCAACGTGGGGCTCAAACTCCTGAATTGTGCATGAGATCGTGACCTGAGCCAAAGGCAGAAGGTTAACCGACTGAGCCACCCAGGTGCCCCAGACATCCAGATTATTTAAAAGCAGATTCCTAGGTTTCTTCCCTTTTGATTGATTGTGTGAACTATCTGTTTCTTGGAAGAATGGAAGTATTTCATTTTTTAGAAAAGTGGACTGCTCTATATTATGCAAAAGAGATATCAGACCTCATTTTTCCAAATTTACTTCTAGAGTAAATATAGAATAACCAATTGTGGAAGTGTTTTTAATTTACCTGACATTTTTGAGAACCCTCTTTCCTTCTCAAACTTGTGACTCCATTTTGTGTTTTAGAATTCTCCATAACATTTGAGCTAAAGTTGAGGGAGATGATAGAGAAAAACCATGCTCTCTGGTGCCAAGAACTGATTGGTATTTTTGAAAACTTTGCTAAACCATTTTAGACGGCAGTAAGTATAGAGTAGGCTTAGGTGATAAATGCCAGTGTGTTTTTCTTGTATTATCAGAGCTAATAAAATATGTGCAAGCAAATTTCCCGGCCTCACTTTGGTTTTAGACAGAACTCTTACTTGAGGTTTCATGGACTTTTTTGTTTTTAAGAGGCAATAGTGTCTTTTTCCTCGGGAGAGTTTATCCCCTAGGAAGGCATTCGTCTCTCAGAAGAATTAAGAATATCGAATGCTTGAGGGTTTCTTAAGCTGTTGGGTTTCCTCTATAAGCCTTACCTCCTTCAAGATAATTCACCCCAAATTCACTTCACAGACACACACGCGCGCGCGCACACACACACACACACACACACACACGACTTTTCTCTTCTTAGGCCTGAGCCTCAATTTTGCCCTGAATGGTTAATCTACCCCCTATAGCACATGGAGGGAGAGCTCTTGGTAGCTCTGTCTGGGGAAACAAGTATGTTTGTGATTTCCTCTTATCAGGGTTGATCTGCGTGGCTGATGTGTCGAGAGCAGTGTACTTGTTTAATTAGAGAGTCCTCTTAAATCGGGTTTGTTGTCCCGTCTCCTCACCATGGCACTCTGAGTAGTGTAGCGACATGACAACCTTCTCTCTCTCTTTCTCTCTCGTAAATCAGACCCAAGGGAGGAGCACTTTCACTTCCTTTATAGAATGGAATGTGGTGTCACAGGGACTCCTTGTGGTGAGTAAACCCTGATTTTTCCTTCTCTACTCTTGGCCAAATTGACATCAGTGCAAACGAATATTAATTATAACAGAAACGACAAAAACGGCATAGGCAGACGTAAACATTTGAAGATGGCCACCTGAAGAAAACATGGTTCCCTGTCCTTTATTGGTCCTAAAGCTCTGTCCACATTTTTGCAGGCTTTGACCATGATCTCACCCAACATAGAAAAATCACCAGTAAAATGATCTTTAATTACACTTGTTCAGACTTGACAGCAATACTTCCTCCTCGATGCCACAGCAGTCAGCTGAGCTGCTTAGCCACTTCCATCTAAACAGTTTGTATTTTGCATTATTCCAAATAGTGAACATAGCTTTATTAAACGAGTTGGGTTTTCTCCTAGGGGAGTTTGAAAGTATTTTGAAACCCAAGGAAAGACTTATAATCATTCAATTTCAGCATTTAGTCATTATTTTCCTACTGTATGTCAAGAGAATTTAAGATTTAAAATACTGTTTCCTAATTAAGGAAAATATCTTTTTTAAATAAAAGAAAAATTTTTAATGTTTATTTATTTTTGAGAGAGAGACACAGAACGTGAGCAGGGGAGGGGCAGAGAGAGAGAGAGGGAAACACAGAATCCGAAGCAGGCTCCAGGCTCTGAGCTGTCAGCACAGAGCCCGAAGTGAGGCTTGAACCCACGAACTGCGAGATCATGACCTGAACCAAAGTCGGAGGCTTAACCAACTGAGCCACCCAGGCGCCCCAAGGAAATTATCTTAATCGCAATACTGTGTTTGAATTTACTTCTAAATTATAAAGGGACTTCTTTTTTAAAAATGGGAACCATATAATATTTTACATTTTTTAAAAATTTTGCATTCTTTTAGTTATACTACAAACAGTTAAAGCGTTCAGAGAGAAAGAAAGAAAGATTCACTCTATGTATTTTATAATGAAATATCTCGTGCTGATAGCTCGACACCTTTCTACACCAATTTGAAAATCAACCAGGCAGGAATTATCCCATTTTTCTTGCTCATTTGTGTTACCTTTTCTTTTTTCTTGATCTTTCTGTATGCTACCAGTTTTTACTTTAGTCTCAGCACGTTCCCTTCTGCCATGGAGCAGAAGGAAGAAGCCTACCTAGAGCATCTTTGTCCACCACCTTGTTCGGTTCCCATGAATCTCTGAGCCCTTTGAAACAACGGTAGTGCTTCCATAGACAATTGCGCATGTCCAGTGGAAGCGTCCGAATGAGTAAAAGGTGAAATTTAGAAATGAGAAAATGTGGTTTCTGTATGAGTGGCTTGACATGAAAATTTTAAAAATATTTTAAGTTCTGTTGAGTATCTTGTTTAATGTTACTCGTCTTGCAGTAACTCACAACCAAGCCTATACTTTAGTGGGTTTTTCACTTTGTCGAACAGCTTCCTCCGCTTATTTATGTGTTCGTGTAGGATTTTTAGCATTTGCCAAATGAATAGCCAGTAACTACCACTTCACAGACATTTATAACGGAGAACATGAACCTGAAAGTATTGTTTGAAAGCCCATTCCAAGTTGATTGGCAAGGCTATGGATAAGCTGCTTTTGGAGTTGGAAATGCTTATCAGATAGTCGTCTAAAAATATCTTGATGGAGAAGGAAACCTATATTGGGACTGGTTCAAGTTCTTTTAATACTGTGAACTTATTTTGAGGTTAGGTCTTTGCTTACTCAGAGATGCTGTGATAGATAAAGATACCTTTTAAGATGCCACCTTAGAAATAATTTTAATTTTTGCAATTTTCCTTTTTTACTAACAGGGATATTTATCTGAAAATAAGAGTCTGTTTCTTAGGAGGTCTGTTACTTTTATTCTTTATTTAAATGATACTCCTTCATTTTGAAAATCAAAGTTCTCTCTGGAGCAACCACTTATGATACTAGCAGTGGATATTTTCACCAGAGCAGAGAGCACACAGAAAGCAGTGGGTCCGGTGAAATATGGTCCTGTTTTTTTTCTTTTGTTAGAAATAACAAAAATGATGGATATATTTGCCGTTTAGCACAAAATTTTTCCAAATGAGATGTCAGGACAGTGATAAGTAATATAGAATTAAATTATTATGCTGAAAGAGAAAGGGTACCATTTTGTTGATTTATAAGTTCTTTTAAAGAAAAGTCTAGAATGGTAATAGAGACTACCATGGTAGTAGAGAACACGCCTTCCGAAGCCAGACTGCCAAGGTTCAAATCCCTGCTCCTCCATTGCTTGACTAGTAACTGTCCAGCTGTGGGCACATTCTTGACTGTACTTTGCCTCATTTGTAAGACTGAGGTGGTGATAGTACCTTGCCCATAGGATTATTGTGAACACGGAAATGAGTATATTCCAAGTGCCTAGAACAGTGCCTGCCGCATAGTAACTGAACTGTCATATAAGGTGTTTCTACAACTTTTCTGTCGTTTTTACAACCTGGTTTAATCCTAGGCAAGATAAAGCTAAATTAAAGTTGTTTATGCTTAATTGTGAGTTATTATCATCTTTGTTCAAAATGTGTCATATTGTGTTATTTTGGGATATAGTTTTCCCATGTTTGGTAGCTCTGATTCCCGACAATGACTTGTAATTAGTGATAGTATTCCTTCATAGATATACCAACACATTGGTCCTTTGCTGTAAATGTGTATGAAGACACATAATTGGGTGGGTGGGTGTGTGTGTGTGTGTGTGTGTGTGTGTGTGTGTGTGTAAAAGCCCTTTGTCTCTTAAATAAAATTACTTTGGCTGAGATCACTTAACTAAGTAGATGTCAATCTATTACCGAAAGCTCTAAGTATAGTTTCCTTAGTTTAATTAGTAATCAAAATCACCTTGGTAATTAATGCACATTAATTAATACTGCCCTACTTTTGGTATCTATCATTTTCTTTAATTCATAAAACATGACCTATAGTTTCTAAATACAGAGACCCACGGCTCTTGGCGATTTGTGATATTCAGTGTATGCAGAGCCGCACCTGCGCTTCTGGGGAAGCGTTGGGAAGTGAACTCCATACCATTGCCGATTTGTCCCCTGGCTGTCGCAGGGGAGGCAGTCACACATAGGCCACCTGTTCAAACTCTCCTCTTCTCATTGCCTGAATTAAAAATATGTTTAGTTCCACCTCTCAACAAATGTAATGCCTCTTCTGTTTTTAATCTTGTGGAAGTAGTGGCAGGGAATTGCCTTGATAATCGAATAGGCCTTGACAGAGATCTGTGTTCTGGGCTGGGTGCTTGGGAGATGGGCCGCAATGAGAAACAGCCAGACTCCACATGGGAGAGAGGAACGGCACTGGAGAAAAGAGTCAGGGAGAGAGGGAAATAATGATAGATCTTCATCAGCTTTGTCCTTGAAGCAATTTTGCCCAAAACTTCAGCTGCTAAGAATAATTTCCCCTGGCATGTCAGTTTATAGCGCTGGTCTCAAGACCTACGGTCTGACACAGACACATTCTGACCTGTCTCCCCAGTTAGACTCCCTGCTTCAGTTCGGTGTCTTCCCATCTACTTGGAAACCTTTGTAGACCTAGTTCTCATAGAATTTGCCTCTTTTCAGGACTTTTGCAGTATCCCATGTTCTATGAACAGATCGAATTCATATCTGGCTGAAAACTACGTGTGGTGTGCATTACAGGAAATAAGAATGAGGTCCTGTATCAACTGCTCGTGGAGCTGATACCGCAAACCTCATTTGTAAGATGATGTTTCGCTGTTTGTGTAAAACAGCGTTTCAGGTAACAGTTGGGAAGGCTTGCAGATCCCTTGCTGATCTCTGCAAGACTCTGTGAAAGAAAAGAGCCCCTGATCCGAGTGGGGACAGTGGTTGGGAAAGAGCCTCAGAATAGGTCAGCAGGCAACACCGAATATACGGAGACCTTAGAAGGTAGAGGGCCAGCTGGAAAAGGAGCCGACCCCTTAGGCTGGTGCTAGAATGTTGTCACTGGGGCGGAAATGAAGAGATTCTGTAACTCCTGAAGAAAGTACTCAGGGCTTTTGTTGATGACACTGGGCAGAACAGCTGTGCGAACAGGAGGGGGAGCATTTCCTGTCGTGAGGAATTCGCCTGCGGACACAGAGCCGCTTCCGTTCCTGTCACGGGAATTTCATAGCCACTGAAAGAAATCTTAAATTTCCTCTCTTCTGTGTGTGTGTGTGTGTGCGTGTGTGTGTGTTTTCCCTTGTGATTTAGTGAGATGATTCCATGCACAATTTAGGTTTAGCTCTTTATGCTGTGATCTCAGAAGTGTAGGGAAGGAAACTTTTTCTTTTTTCCTTTCTAGACTCTTTGGCTGATCCAATAATTAACCTGCCATAAAACAGACTAACAGGAGAAAAATTTGATTTCATATGTACAGGAGCTTATAAAAATATTTGAGACTCAAAGAAGTGACCAAGCAGGAAGCTTTTATGCCTTTAAGACAAAGAAAGAGTAAATTTGTGAAGAATTAACAAGATCCAGGTGTTCGGGCTTGGGGTAGCAAGTTAATGAAGAAGTGACAAGGGTTGCTTATACAGCCTTCTCAGCAACGGATTTCTTATCTCTGGTGATCAGGATGCCTTCTATGTCACTCCGGGTGCAGGGAGGGTGCCATTCATGGAATTTATCTCCTGCTTTCAAGGGGACAGAAGAGGTCAGAGTGTCCTTGTATCAGCTGTTTCTTCAGTCACTTTAATTCAAAATAATATGCCACATTGGCATACTTGGGGGTGGATTGCCTTGAATCCCATGGGAAGTAAACAATGATTCTGCCCATATTAATTAGTAAAACAATTTGCAACTTGGGTCAAGCGAGTAAGAAAAAGATACGAGGGGAGAATTCACAGAAATGTAAATAACTTAAATATATAAAGAAATGCACTTTTCCATTGGGAAAAATCAGTGGCCACTACGCTAGATGCCATTTTTCAGCAGTGGGATTGGCAGAGATCCAGAAGTTGATCTATCCCTAGATTGATGCACTTGGGCTACAGGCTTCCTCATAAGCCACTAGTGGATATGAAAATCGGTACAGCCATCAGAGAGGGCAGTTCTGCTGCTTCTGTCCAGGGAACATGCCCTTCAAGTCCAATTTTAGGAGGTTATCCTGCAGGTATACGTTAATATGTGAGACATGACATGTACATGGCGTCACAGTTTGTGGTTGCAGAAAACTGGAAATTTGCCAGTGGTGTCCGGTAAATTACGGCACATCCACACAATGGACCATGACGCCATCATGGAAGTATGAACTCCTTGCGAAGAGACATGGAGAAGCCGCCTATGCTAGAAATAAAAAGTGCCGAGGGCTACCGTTGTACCGCAGGGGCTGAGCCAGCGGGCTGCAGGGCTTTGAGGTGAAAGTCTTGTGTCGAAATCATGGAAATCCATTGCTTCAAAGTACTTTATCAGCAGATGCCCGCCCTCTGCGTTTGCTTGTTAAGAGGGCCCACTTCTAATAGTAATTCTGGTTTCACATCTTTATATTTTGTACTCGACAGAAAACTTCACACTGCTGAATAGTCAGTAGAATTTGTTGGTTCTTAAAATATCAACGTAATTCTCATTTTTATTTTTGTATGCCAGTGCATGTTCAGTAAAGATTATTTTGAGAACACATAAAATAAAACTCATGTTTTTATTACTTCTTATGCATTTCAGGGACAGACGTTTGCTTCAGCCTGCTCAGGTGTGTGACATCCTGAAGGGTGTCATTTTGGTAATCTGCTATTTCATGATGCACTACGTTGACTACTCCATGATGTATCACCTGATAAGGGGGCAGTCAGTCATCAAGCTGTACATCATCTACAATATGCTCGAGGTGAGTTAGGGCACTCACACGGTCGGTCTAGCTTCCCAGACCGTGACAGGCTTGGGTGATGCACAGACTTGGGGCCTTCTGATATGGAATACTTGTCCGCCGACTCTAGTATTAGGACTGTTGTTGGCCTTGATGTTTATAGAGTCACTTAGAGACCTTGTTAAAAATACAGGTTCTGATTAAGTGGTTCTGGTCTGAGGCTGGAGAATCTCATCCTGGCGAGATGGTGCCCACTGCTGGTCCTGGGTCCCCAGGGTGTGTATTGTCCTCAGGTGGGAGAGAAGGGTGCCTGCTGCCTGGAGTTTAGTCAGAACCCCCATGAGAATATAAGTTGTCAGTTGTTAGGGAAATTTGTTTGCAAATTCATTGGAAACCCACGTATACTTTTCACTGGACCTTTAAAAATTATGGAAAAATGATAGGATTGTATGTGTTTGCTATAATAGATTTATATTTTATTTAATTTTTTTTTTAATTTTTTTTTCAACGTTTAGTTATTTTTGGGACAGAGAGAGACAGAGCATGAACGGGGGAGGGGCAGAGAGAGAGGGAGACACAGAATCGGAAACAGGCTCCAGGCTCTGAGCCATCAGCCCAGAGCCCGACGCGGGGCTCGAACTCACGGACCGTGAGATCGTGACCTGGCTGAAGTCGGACGCTCAACCGACTGTGCCACCCAGGCGCCCCAATAGATTTATATTTTAACGTGCTTTGGAAGCTTTTCATAGAGCAAGCAAACAGAAGTTTCCCAATTTCTCCAAGTACTTAATATTTTTAATACAATATATTTCACTTTAAAGCAGTCAACCTATGAAAATCTGCTTTCATACAAAAATAATTAGCTACACAAAGCAAAAAAAAAAAAAAAAAAAGGCTTTGCTTTAATAAATTCTTAAAATAGTAAGTAAGCTACCCTAGGTGATACAGTAAAACTTTTGAGATTCAAATGCATTTTCCTGTACTACTTCTCAGGGACACAAGTAAAGTCTCCTTACCTTTTAAGTGAGCCAAGAAAGGACTTTCCCTACTGAGTTGGGCAGATGGAGTGCTGTGGGGACTGCCGGCCTGTCTGCTCTGAGACTGCATTGCTGTGGTGGAGGAGGGTTCTCCGTATCGTCACGGAAGCCACGGACCTCTGGCCGGTCCTGGTTACTCCTCAATTCATTGACCAGCATGACTTAAAACCACACCCAGCTTCCTGATTCTAGGCTCATTGCCTGTGCTCTCGTTTCAGCCCCACCAAGCAGGATGCAGATGGTGGGAGTGGGTTTTTGAGGCAGAGTAGCCTCCCCACTCTCCCCTCCCTCTCACATACAGAAAAGCCCGGGCTCATCTCCTTCCTTCTGCCGCGTGAGTGGCTCTTCCTGCCAGTAGCCTACTAGTTCCCTTCCCTGCCTTCCCTCATAGGGGATTGTAGGTGCCGAGGGCTTCTACCTACCCCCAAACGTAATGCGCCCCCTAGTATACGAAGCCCTCTACGGGGAGGCCTCAGTACTATTATTCGCGAATAGGCCTTAAGGAAAAGGGTCCATAAATTGCTGATCAGAACGGCTGAAACACATACTCACTTTGCAGACTACGGTTGATGACGTGGCTTCAGCACAGTGGACAGGAGTCCAGACTCTCATCTAGAGATAAACCGTCTCTGACCGAACCCTGCTTCTCCACTTACTGCCTTGCTGTCCTGAACTTGGCTGCAGGTTGCCAAGTGTCTGTAACTCTTACTGTCTCACCAGTGAACCGCGGGTGCTAGTGGAATTAGGAACGTTCAGTGAGGCAGTACGTAGGGCTTAGCACGGTGCCACACATGCGTTGAGACTCCCTGAACGGTGGGTAGCTCTTATGTCTTCCTTTAGCAAATATTTAATCAACAATTTCTGCATGCCAGGCACTGCCTTTAGACTCTAAAAATCCAGAGGTGAGCAAAGCCTGTTCTCATGGAGCTTATATTCTGCAGGTGGAAAAAAGACCATAAATAAGAAGATACTAGGAAATGATAAATACCATGGTGAAAAAGAACAGAGTGATGGGTTAGAGACTGTGGGAGTCCAAGGCTGATGATCTGGGTGTGGCTGCACATGACAGCTGAAGCCTGAATGACCTATGCCCTCCTTTTTTTGTTTGTTTCTTTTGTTTTTAATTTCAGTGTGCTTCCGGTTATTTATCATACTATATTCATAGAGATCAGTCCCTGAAAATGTTTTTAGGATGCATATTATATACTATGTAATTAATCCAAAACAAGTTACAGCTACCATTGTTTACAAATATTATATTTTTCCAATTATATATTTGTCCTAAAGGATTTAAGTTCAGACCCTGAATCCGAATTTAGAGAATTAAAACTGGAGGACCCATGATTTTCCTGTGCCTCTCCCTTTTATCTTTGCCCCCATGTAAGACACTCCTTGTTATAAATATAGATAATGAGTCTAAGTGTACAAGAATTTGAGCACTCACTGTATGTGAGAGAATAAAGAAACACCCCTGCATAAATAAACAAAGATCTCTGTTCTTTTATAGCTTGCCTTCCAGCGGTATTTAAAAATCCCAACTCAGTTGGGATTGAGTTGCATCTTGAGTTATAGTAACATACTTCGGTGGAATATTAAGAAACACGTTGCAGAGAAAAAAAAAAAAAAAGAAAGAAAAGGAAACACCTTGCCAATAATTTTTCTCCTCAGGTAGCAGATCGTCTGTTTTCATCATTTGGACAAGATATATTAGATGCTCTCTACTGGACAGCAACAGAGCCTAAAGAAAGAAAAAGAGCCCATATCGGAGTGATTCCTCACTTTTTCATGGCCGTTCTCTATGTCTGTATCCTTTAAACTTACTGGAAATTTCAAGTCAGTGCATATTGTACATCATTTTATTTGGTTAGCTGCTTCTCAGATTTAAAGGGGGAGGAGTGTGTATCCTGAAGATTAGTGTGAAATGTCTGCTTTCTTTTGATAAATTGGCTGTAGTAGTGATTATAAATTAAAGAGACTTGTGTATGCTTGCTCCCTTTAACTGGGAAAAAACAGCTCTCGTCTCAGTGTAACTGATTATATGGAAGAACTTGAGAATGAAGGGTTTATATTTATACATACTTTATGTGATCTGTATAACTTTCATACCCACACTGGAATTGTGTGGAAGTTATCTTTAAGCCTGTGAATTCTTTGTTAAATCCTAGGGCTTAAAATGTATACGGCTCATCTAGAGGTAGAATTTGAAATTGGTTGAGAGGAATTTTGGAGGTTTTATCTCCTCTGTTCCCCACACCCCATCTTAAAGCTTTTCTTTTGAGGAGCAAAGGCTTTACTAGATAAACTTTGTGTGCGCGTGCGTGTTTACCCATACGTACATTTGTACACACTCGTGAGCAGCTGCACTTCAGTTCCACGTGGGGTCAGGGCTCCTTCACGGGAGTTGTACTGTCTCTGAAAGAGTGAGACTTGAAAGGATTGGATTAACACTTGGAAAATGAAGGGACTAAGTGGGAAGACTTCTGTAAGCATAAAAGTTTGTTCCAAGTATAGGAAGTAAAATAGCTACTCTTTTCATGTAAACGAACTAGTCCAAGCGTAATACAGATATCATGCCTGCAACTTGTGGATGTTTTCAAAAATGACATGTAAAGAATCTTCATTATTAGACATTTCTTATTATCTTACAGTCCCCATCCCCTGCAGAACTACAGAGGTGAGTTGCTTCCAGACTTTTACTTTGTGTGCTTTTCTGTTTAGAAGGCAAATTAGCTAAGTCTCTTTTCTCAGTATTTATCATAATTTATTCCATATATTTAACAAACTGTTTTCAAGGCCTGTTTGCCAGGCCTTGTGCCAAATACCAGAAATCCAGAAAGAACCAGACAACCATCTTCCAGGACTCAACGGTCCAAGTGAATGGATGAGCAGAGGCTCATTTCTGCTTTCGTTTCATATGGGTCCCGTACGTCTTACCTGTCAAATTCGTATCACCTATAGCTAATAAGAAAACAAAGCATGAACGCAAGACTGGATTTAGAAAGCACAACCATGCCCCCCTCCACATTGTTCACTTTCAAAACTGTATAGTTGTATCTATTGATATGACGTGAAAATGGGCTTTTTCCTTGATGTCACTCCCCACTAGTTTTGCATGCAATTCTCATCATGGTTCAAGCAACCACTCTCAACGTGGCTTTTAACTCACACAACAAGTCACTGCTCACCATCATGATGTCTAATAATGTAAGTATGAGGTTTCATTTTACATTTTTGAGGTCATACGGCACTTTAGTGGTAATATTCTGGGTGGGACAAAGTTATTTTTTTTCATGTTATCTACTCTCCAGGAAGTTTTATATGTAGCATGTCCATTTTTTCATCTATTATCATGATAAAAGTCACGTTTTTGTTTACTATTGCAGTTTGTTGAAATTAAAGGAAGTGTTTTCAAGAAGTTTGAAAAGAACAATCTTTTTCAAATGTCTAATAGCGGTACGTACTCTTGGCTTCTACAGGCAGCTGTATGCAGTATTGTTTCGCAGTTCATTCTGAAACTGGGGTGTCACATTGCCTCCAGGTTACGGTTTCCTATACTTAAGCTCTGCTTTCTCTTACTCCCTCAACACGTGCACCGAGTTTTCTATTCTCCAGGTTATTGTAATCTCAAGATGTTTAACATCGTAAAGGGTAAAGAATGGCATAGCACCTTACAATACTTTCAGAGTTCCCTCTTCATCCAGAAATTTCTTTGTAACAGATGATATTCCCTTTTATAGATGTGGAAACTAACACAGAAAGTAATTTGACTTCCCCAAGGTCACTCACACGGACGGTAAGAGCAGAGTTACGACGTAACCCTCAGATTGTCTCTCTGTTCTCAGCTTTTTCAGTTATGCCTTACTGCCTCCTTACTACCTTGAGAAGCCTGAAGGCACAATATCTATCCCTGGAATTATCTTTCATAGTTATGAAAATCAAAGGAGCATAGTGGCTTGGATCTCAAAGTATAGCCCAGGGAACCCTGGAGGGGTATTCCTGAGACCCTGGAAGAGAGTTCACAAGTCAAGACTGTCTCATCAAAATATGAATATGTGATTTATCTCTCACCACATTGACATTTTCACTTTGGTAAAAAATGGAGTTGAAAAAGCCCTAAGGAGATGCCACTGCACACACCCCAGAGTGGCTGCTCCTGTGGTGTGACAGTGCCGAATGTCGGCAGGACATGGAGTGATGGGCATTCTCAGGATGTGGTAGTGTGAGTGGAAGACGTTACGATTGCTCTGCAAAAACTTCTGGCAGTTTCTGATACATTGAAGTATTTGCCTGTTATGCAACTCAGCAGTGAGAACACATTTTCACAAAAGACTTGTACCAGAAATATGGCGGCTTTATTCATAGCAGCCAGAGACTGGAAACAACCCAAATGTCCATCAGCAAGAAAGCAGATAAACAAATGGTAGTTGAGCCATTCTGTGAAACCTTCCTCAGGTATTAAAAAGAAAAAAAACACTGATCTGTTCAACCATATACAAAACTGGAATTTCCATACTAGAATTAAGTCAGTGAAAGATATAAATGCCTTACCAATGTAGCATCATCTATATATAAAATAGTGTATTTATTTTACAGACATTTGTACATAATAATACTTTGATCACATTCCAACTAAAAGAAAATTATACATGCACTATATTACTATTATTTATATGCAGTGCAGTATTTATGTTAATTTTTTCCAGATATTAAGGAACGATTCACGAATTATGTGCTTTTGCTAATTGTGTGTCTACGAAACATGGAGCAGTTTTCTTGGAATCCAGGTATGTAACTCAACGAATATAGTGCCTTCGAATTTTACTCTTGAACCAAAAATCATTCTTTTAAGTGAAATAAGATGAATATTGCAGAGAGCTTCAAAAACATCAGCCTTCAACTCCTCGGGTATTGAAAATACCTGTTTCAGTAGGAGGGATTGAGTGTGTTCTCTGAGGTGTGCCAGGATGCCGCGTCACGGGAAGCAGTCTTCGGCCGGCATTCCCTGTGAACCTCACGGTGTCTCTAGAGCGGTGGACTCGGTGGTGGGCGGACCCTGCTGGGCACTGCAGCCTCTTTGTTTATTTATTTAACGTGCTGGCGTTATCTAAACATAGCTCTTTTCCATTTACAGGGTTCACCAGAAAAACTTTTGTTCTTTATTAACATTTGTCTCTTACTCGTTCACTGCCTATTGGCATTTTGAATAAGGATAAATTGAAGAAATATAATGTAAGGCAGTAAATTTGGTTACTTATACACCTTAAATCAGGGTTAACAGGAAGTTGTGAAAATTCTATGAATTTTGGGGATACCTGCGTATCTCGGTTGAGCATCCGACTCTTGATTTCGGCTCAGGTCATATCCCAGGGTTGTGGATGGAGCCTCATGTCAGGCTCTGCACTGGGTGTGGAGCCTGCCTAAAATTCTCACTCTCAGCGGGGAGTGGATAGAAGCCAGAGACAAAGGAGTGGTGCGCGATTGCTGATCGGGGAGAACAGACTTTCGATACTAGAGACTGGGTAGCTGGGTGACGCCATTTTCACCCATCTGCACATGCGCATACACACCTACAAGTGCCATGACATCCACCTCAGTAGGCTGAGGAGCGCCATCTACAGCGCCGTTACACTAAGCCCCACTCAACTGAGCCACCCTTGCTCTTCAGGAACACCATTAGTCTCTCCACCTGCTTAGTTTATGGACTATAAAGTGCTTCAGAGTTTGACTTCTAGGGGAAAATGTTGTAATTTCAGTCGTATTGCAGTCTGTTCGCTAATACTCAATTTACTTTTTTTCTTTTTTGTTGCTTCTTGAATACAGAGAGAGAAAAAATTTATTTTCAAGTTTTCAAAATATTTTTCTTTAATTTTTCTATATTTTTTATTATTTATAAATTTTTCAAATTCTATTTTACTTCCATCCATTTCATTTTATTCTGTTTCACTGTATGCATTTTTCAAATTTTCAAACGTTTTCCTTTTTTCTTTTTTTTTTTTTTGTTACCTTTTTTCTTTAATCTATCAAGCTCTTTTCAACAACCAGACCAAAACACACCTAGGATCTAGCATCATTTATTTGATTTTTTGTGTGTGTTGTTTTTAATTTTTTTTATTTTAATTTATTTTACCTTCTTAATTACTTTTCTTTCTCCAAAATGACAAAATGAAGGAATTCATCCTGAAAGAAATAGCAGGAAGAAACGACCACCAGGGACTTAATCAACACAGATATAAGCAAGATGTCTGAACCAGAATTTAGAATCACGATAATAAGAATACTAGCTGGGGTTGAAAATAGATAAGAATCCCTTTCTGTGGAGATAAAAGAAGTAAAACACAGTCAGGATGAAATAAAAAATGTTGTAATGAGCTGCAATCTTGAATGGATGCCGTGGCGACAAGGATGGATGAAGCAGAGCAGAGACTCAGCAATATAGAGGACAAATTTATGGAGAAAAATGAAGCAGAAAAAAAGAGGTAGACTAAGGCAAAAGAGCACAATTTAAGAATTAGAGAAATCAGTGACTCATTACAAAGGAACAACATCAGAATCATAGGGGTCCCAGAAGAGGAAGAGAGAGCAATAGGGGCAGAACGGTTATGTGAGCAAATCATAGTGGAAAACTTTACTAACCTGGGGAAAGACACAGACATCAAAACTCAGGAAGCACAGAGGACTCCCATTAGATTCAACAAAAACTGACCATCGATAAGGCATACCCTAATCAAATTCACAAAATACTCAGGCAGGGAGAGAATCATGAAAGCAGCAAGGGAAAAAAAGTCCTTATCATACAAGGGAAGACAGATCAGGTTTGCAGCAGACCTAT
The DNA here is from genome assembly GCF_027475565.1 of Acinonyx jubatus. Taxonomy (NCBI): domain Eukaryota; kingdom Metazoa; phylum Chordata; class Mammalia; order Carnivora; family Felidae; genus Acinonyx; species Acinonyx jubatus. Next base: position 189,473,387 of record NC_069382.1, read on the forward strand.
CCACAGAAACGTGGCAGGCCAGAGAGGAGTGGCAGGATATATTCAAGGTGCTGAATCAGAAAAATCGGCCAAGAATTCTTTATCCAGCAAGGCTGTCTTTCAAAATAGAAGGAGAGATAAAAAGTTTCCCAGACAAACAAAAATTAAAGGAGTTTGTGACCACTGAACCGCCCTACCAGAAATTTTAAGGGGGACTCTGAGAGGAGAGGAGACGAAAAAAAGAGAGAAAGAAAGAAAAAAGACCAAAGGCAACAAAGACTAGAAAGGACCAATGAACTCTACCAGAAACTCCATTCTACAGGCAACATTATGGCAGTAAATTCATATCTTTCAGTACTCACTCTAAACGTCAGTAGACTAAATGCTCCAATCAAAAGACATAGGGTAACAGAATGGATAAGAAAACAAGATCCATCAATATGCTGTTTACAAGAGACCCACTTTAGACCTAAATACACCTTCAGATTGAAAATAAGGGGATGGAGAACCATCATGCTAATGGTCAACAAAAGAAAGCCGGAGCAGCCATAGTTATATGAGACAATCCAGACTTTAAAACAAAGACTGTATCAAGAGATGAAGGGCATTATATCATAACTAAGAGGTCTATCCACCAAGAAGACATAACAATTGTAAGCATTTATCCTTCAAATGTGAGAGCACCCAAATATATAAATCAAGTAATCACAAACATAAACTCATCGATAGTAATACCATAATAGTAGGGGACTTCAACACCCCACTCACAGTAATGGACAGATTTCTGAAAAGAAAATCAACAAGGAATCAATGGCTTTGAATGATACACTGGACCAGATGGACTTAACAAGATATATTGAGAACATTTCATCCTAAAGCAGCAGAATTCACATTCTTCTCCAGTGCACTTGGAACATTCTCCAGAATAGGTCACATTCTGGGGCACAAATCAGCCTTCAACAAGTACAAAAAGATCAAGATCGTACCGTGCATATTTTTAGACCACAATGCTATGAAACTTGAAATCAACCACAAGAAAAAATTTGGAAAGGTAACAAATATTTGTAGACTAAAAAACATCCTACTGAAGAATGAATGGGCTAACCAAGAAGTTAAAGAGGAAATTGAAAAGTACATGGAAGCCAATGAAAATGATAACACCACAGCCCAAAACCTCGGAGACACAGCAAAGGTGGTCATAAGAGGGAAGTATATGCAATCCAGGCCTTCCTAAAGAAGGAAGAAAGATCTCAGATACAAAACCTTACCTTACACCTTAAAGAACTGGAAAAGAAACAGCAATTAAAACCTGAAACCAGCAGAAGACAGGAAATAATAAAGATTAGAGCAGAAATCAGTGCTATCGAAACCAAACAAACAGTAGAACAGATCAAGGAAACCAGAATCTGGTTCTTGGAAAGAGTTAACAAAATTGACGAACCCCTAGCCAGTTTGATCAAAAAGAAAAAGCAAAGGACCCAAATAAATAAAATCAAGAATGAAAGAGGAGGGATCACAACCAACACAGCAGAAATACAAACAATAATAGAATATTATGAACAATTATATGCCAACAAAATGGGCAATCTGGAAGAAATGGACAAATTCGTAGAAACATACACTACCAAAACTGAAACAGGAAGAAATAGAAAATTTGAACAGACCCACAACCAGTAAAGAAATCAAATTAGTAATCAAAAATCTCCCAAAAGACAAGAGTCCAGGGCCACATGGTTTTCCAGGGGAATTCTACCAAACATTTTAGCAAGAGTTAGCACCTATTCTCTTGAAACTGTTCCAAAAAATAGAAATGGAAGGAAAACATCCAAACTCTTACTATGAAGCCAGCATTACCTTGATTTCAAAACCAGACAGAGACCCCACTAAAAAGGAGAACTACAGACCAATTTCCAGGATGAACATGGATGCAAAAATCCTCAACAAGATATTAGCCAGCCGGATCCAACAATACATTAAAAAATTATTCACCACGAGCAAGTGGGATTTATACCTGGGATGCAGGGCTGGTTCAATATCCACAAAACAATTAACATGATTCATCACATCAATAAAACAAAGGACAAGAACCACATGATACTCTCAATAGATGCAGAGAAAGCATTTGACGAAATACAGCATCCTTTCTTGATACATACCCTCAAGAAAGTAGAGATAGAAGAATCATACCTCGAGATCATAAAAGCCATATGTGAACGACCTAATGCTAAAATCATCCTCAATGGGGAAAAACTGTGAGCTTTCCCGCTAGGGTCAGGAACAAGACAGGGATGTCCACTCTTGCCACTGTTATTCGACATAGTATTGGAAGTCTTAGCCTCTGCAATCAGACAACACAAAGAAATAAAAGGCATTCAAATCGGCCAGGAGGAGGTCAAACTTTCACTCTTCGCAGATGACATGATACTCTCTATTGGAACACCCAAAAGATTCCACCAAAAACCTGCTAGAACTGATCCATGAATTCAGCAAAGTTGCAGGATATAAAATCAGTGCACAGAAGTCAGTTTCATTCCTATATACCAATAATGAAGCAACAGAAAGAGAAATCAAGGAATTGATCCCATTTACAATTGCACCAAAAACTATAAAATACCTAGGAATAAATCTAACCAAAGAGGTGAAAAATCTATTCTGAAATTATAGAAAGTTTATGAAAGAAATAAGTCACACACGCACACACCATGCTCCTGGATAGAAAGAACAAATATTGTTAAAATGTCAATACCACCCAAAGCAATCTACATATTCAATGCAATCCCTATCAAAATAACACCAGCATTCTTCACAGAACTAGAACAAACAGTCCTAAAATTTGTATGGAACCAGAAAAGACCCCAAATAACCAAAGCAAGCTTGGAAAAGAAAACCAGAGCAGGAGGCATCACAACCCGGACTTCAAGCTGTACTACAAAGTTGTAATCATCAAGACAGTATGGTACTGGCACAAAAACAGACATTCAGATCAATGGAACAGACTAGAGAACCAGAAATGGACCCACAAACATATGGCCAACTAATCTTTGACAAAGCAGGAAAGAATATCCAATGGAATAAAGACAGTGTCTTCAGCAAGTGGTTCTGGGAAAACTGGATAGCGACATGCAGAAGAATGAATCTGGACCACTTTCTTACACCATACCCAAAAATAAACTCAAAATGGATGAAAGACCTCAATGTAAGACAGGAAGCCATCAAGATCCTCGAGGAGAAAGCAGGCAAAAACCTCTTTGATCTTGGCCGCAGCAATTTCTTCCTCAACACATCTCCAGAGGCAAGGGAAACAAAAGCAAAAATGAACTATTGGGATCTCCTCAAAATAAAAAGCTTCTGCACAGCGAAGGAAATAATCAGGAAAAATAAAAGGCAACCGACGAAGTGGGAGAAGATATTTGCAAACGACATATCAGATAAAGGGCTAGTATCCAAACTCTTTAAAGAACTTATCAAACTCAACATCCAAAAAACAAATAATCCAGTGAAGAAATGGGTAAAAGACATGAATAGACACTTCTCCAAAGAAGACATCCAGATGGCCAACCGACACATGAAAAAATGCTCCACATCACTCATCATCAGGGAAAAACAAATCAAAACCACAGTGAGATACCACCTCACACCTGTCAGAGTGGCTAATATTTACAACTCAGGCAACAACAGATTTTTGCGAGGATGTGGAGAAAGAGGATCTCTTTTGCATTGTTGGTGGGAATGCAAACTGTTGCAGCCATTCTGGAAAACTGTGTGGAGGTCCCTCAAAAAATGAAAAATAGAACTACCCTACGACCCAGCAATTGCACTACTAGGTAATTCATCCAAGGGATACAGGTGTGCTGTTTCGAAGGGACACATGCACCCCCATGTTTATAGCAGCACTATCAACAATAGCCAAAGTATGGAAAGAGCTCAGATGTCCATCGATGGATGAATGGATAAAGAAGATGTGGTATACATAGACAATGAAGTATTAGCAATCAAAAAGAATGAAATCTTGCCATTTGCAACTACGTGTATGGAACTGGAGGGTATTATGCTAAGTGAAGCTAGAGAAAGACAAATATATGACTTCACTCATACGAGGACTTTAGGATACAAAACATGAACAGAAGGGAAGGGAAGCAAAAATAATATAAAAAACAGGGAGGGGGACAAAACATAAGAGACTCTTAAATATGGAGAACAAATAGAGCATTACTAGAGGCGTTGTGGGAGGGGGCAATGGGCTAAATGGGTAACAGGCATTAAAGAATCTATTCCTGAAATCGTTGTTGCACTATATGCCAACTATCCTGGATGTAAATTTAAAAAAATAAATTTAAAAAATTCTCCCTCACTCTCTCCCTCTGCTCCTTTCCCCCCACTAACATGCACCGTCTGTCTCTCTAAAATAAAATAACATTCTATGGATTTTCATCATCCATTCATAAAGCAGACATTTACATAAGGCTGGGCACTGTGGCCCGCATAGACAGTACTGAGATATGTGTAGGACTCTCAGGCTAATAGTGAAAATAGGTAGTTAAACACAGTCTGGTAATGCTGAAGTGAGCTTGGTGGGGAAACAATCATGTGCTCAGGTGTCTCAAGTAATTAAGAGTTTTTTTGTTTGTTTTTTTTATTTCTGACATTTTTATACAACCTTGTTCTTAAGGAACAAGCTTATTTTTTGCATTTTATTCATTACCTTCAATGCGATACACTTTCCAGGCTTTTAATAACTTCTTGTTAATTTATTTTGATTCATTGCTAGTCTAGTCTTCGGGCACCTATGAGAAACCAGAAACAGATGTTAAGTGAGATATATGATCTTGGAAATACATTTCCAGAAGTAATTTTCTTGTGGAAAGCATAAGATGAAATATATTTTACGGTGGCTTGCGTTCCTGTCTGAATAGATCCAAAGTCTGCCTGAGTTGTGGCAGCAAAGCCGTGCTCCACACACTGGGATTTTCTCTGTGTAGCTGCGTTCTTGGTTTACAACTACGGCAGCTAATATGGTGTCTGCATGAGGCTGGGTAGAGGGCATGTGTGGCTGGTCTCAGCAGAGCCCACATGGGATCAGCAGTCTTGAAGCAAGCTGTTGTGCCAAAGGACAGTAGTCCTAAGCCTGCTGACAGCTGGAGGTTTGAAGTCATATTCTCATTTGTCCTGGGACTTTCAGCAAATTGCTTGGGTCTTCTTTATTACTGCTATGGCGGTGTGATGAAAGGATCACTTAATGTTGGTGAGTCATCATTCCTTTACTCTCTCTTTAGTTTCTTTTTGTTTAATTTCTTTTCTTAAAAAATGCCATTTACGGAAGCTTCCTGTAAGCCTGCAAGATCATGAATAACATGAGAGTAATGCTAGCTGTTTTGTGTGCCAGGCACTTTGCGCTGTCCGTCTTTATTCTCATAGTGATGAAATACAGATGCTTTTTATTTTGTAGATTAGGAAACTGAAACTTAGGTCATGAAGAAACTTGCCAAAAGTCATGTAGCTAGTTAGTGGCAGAATTTGACGTGGAAAAAAGTTTCCTGATTCCCAAAACCTCAACGCAATGCCAGGCCCACTAAAACCGTCAGCTCGGATGGCCTGAGCTGTATTCTCTCCACCCTGCCCTCCAGTGCCCAGATCCCAAACTGCCTAGGACCTTGTTGACATTTCTAACCTTTTTCTTGCTCTGTCACACTCTCACATCCTTCTTCAGGGTCTTAGGAGGTTACTTGTTTGCATTTTTTTATCAGGTACTTGGTACTGAATTGACATTTTAACAAATAATGGTAAAGGTGCGCAAACTTGACAGATTGCATCTGTGGGATACTGAAATAACTGATCAAAATCTTTGAATCTTAGGGAGCAAAGAGAGGAAGATCGTTCCATTGACTCCAGCACATGTCCCAACTAGCTATTTACTAGCATACCAGGCAGCTATAGAATTAAAGGGTTTTATAACAAGCCTGCTCAATTAGTCGTCCTAGCAGCGTGTTAGCTGTGTGAAGGAATTCAGGGGCTCCACTCACCTCTGTGACCTGCCCCTGAAGGGCTTGGCACAGAGAAAATACAAAATAGGTTATCTATTGAGTGTATTATCCTTTAACTTGTTAAAATAGAGGTTTTTTGATAATTAATTGAATGCTAGTTTTGCCTCGGTTATCATTTATTGGCAGCATTATATTTGAGCCATGTGGAGATTGCAGATTTCTGTAGCTGCCTGTGTGATACTATTATGGTACATGATACCCCGTTCCTATGAAGAGATTCAACTGTCTCTTTTTCCCTGCACTTTCTAGATCACCTCTGGGTGTTGTTTCCAGATGTCTGTATGGTGATTGCATCAGAAACTGCTGTGGATATTGTAAAACATGCCTTTATCACCAAGTTCAATGACATTACTGCAGATGTATGTATTTTAATAAGCAATTCAGTGTTTAATGTTGACTGCTGCTGCTTAATATTATGAAGTTGTAAAATGACGAGTCCAGGTTTACTGCGTTTATAAAGATAAGAGTACTACTACTTTAAATTTAGAATTATAATTTTCAATTTCTGAAAATTATAGTACAGAAAGTACACTATTTCAATGTTGAACAGTCCTGTTCCATACTTTTGGGTGGGACTATAGTTCGGCCAATAGTTCAGGTCAGAGTAGAGTGTCACTGACTCAGAATCATTATAAACTGTTAATAGCATCATAATTTGTTTACTTAAACTTATACAAATCCCATTGTTTCTATTTAAGCATTAGACTATCAAAACTGTTCCCTCTGGCTAGGTTTTTTTTTAAGTATTTTATATTTAAAAATGGATTTTTTTTCTGTGATTATAGATTTCTGAAAAGTTCTAGAAAACAAGAGCCTTATACTTTTTGGTGAAAGCATTCGAGAGATTTGTTTTGTGTTTCAGCCAGCTGTTCTGTGGAGTTTCCAGAAATAGACATGTGCTGTAGGCTCAGGGTACAAAACCATGGGAGTTCCTAGCATCTTCCCCATTCCTGCCTCAGGCCCAAAATAAACATTAATTTCATCAGTTTCCTACATTTTATTTGGTTTATACTTTGTCTTGTTATAGTACTGTCTCAGAAGGTACTATTTCAGAAATCTAATGTGGTTGCAACTGCTACTATGTGATGATTTGATATATATTTAAATAAGATTTTGTATTCTTTTGTAAAGCAGTGATCGAGTCATTTCACTGTTTACTCTCTTGGCTTCCTCAGTACAGAATGGAATCGTCTTCTCAGCATCTGAAGTCAAAATTAATAAACTTGATTCAGTGCAGTTTTTAGTGAAATGACAGTTTACAGTCCCTTCATAACTTCTATGTTCTCTCAGTTTTATATCTTGCAGAGCATCCATTTTTTGAAGAAGGCATCATTATCGTTATATATAGACAGTCTATGTACATATATATATAGAGAGAGAGACAGTCAATAATTTTTTAAACTTTTCATTTAAAATGTCAAATTTATATATATATATATATTACACTACTTAAAATAGCCCCTCTTCCCCAAATTCTAAACTCTCAGTGTCATAATCATTGACTATTGCTCTTTGAAGGGAAATGTTTGAAAGGCTCGTAAACATAACAGATGGGGGAATTAGGACTATTTTACCCTTACTCTAGGAAGATAGAGAAACACTACCCAGATGTCTGCTTGGTGATCAGCACCTTTTTCCTGGTTAATTATTAAACATTTTCATCTACAAAGTCTGAATCTGTGCACATTGTATATTTGCACTATATTACTTAATATATCACTTTTATTTATCTTTAGGTCTACAGTGAATATAGAGCCAGCCTTGCTTTTGACCTTGTTAGCAGCCGACAGAAAAATGTGAGCATTATAACAGAGACATAGTCTGAAATTAACAGTGGTTTAATTTAGCATGGAATATTGGTTAAGGGAAAGGTCCATAAATTTCAACTTCCTCTTAATCTCTGTTCTCTACACTGTGTTTAGTAAAATAATAATAGTCCTTAATATTAAACAGGGTATGATTTCTGTAGTATTGTAATAGTTATACAACTTTGGATTTAAAACTTCTTATGAACATTTAGATAATGTTCACAGTATTTTACTCAGTTACTCAATAATAGGTGCCGGCTTCTGTTTTTGTGCATAGTCTTGCCTGTTGAGAACATTTGCTGTTGATGAGTGGAAGCGAACCTTTTAAATGCCGTAATCCTTCTCTGTTTTCTCTGTCCAGGCGTATACTGATTACAGTGACTCTGTGGCACGGAGGATGGGGTTCATTCCTCTCCCACTAGCTGTTTTAGTAAGTTCATACTTTTTTCCCTTTTTTTGTGATGAGAGAGCCATCATTACAGAATACTAATAAGTGGATTATCATTAAGTTTATTTCAGAAGGACATGATATAAAATGGGAAGGAAATTTTAAGTTGTGGCATTATGTTTTTGGATTTTGAACTGTCCAGTAGATAATTTTAACAAACCATTTTATGTAATGGCTTTGCTAGCAATGGGAGTACTCATTTTTACTTACTCATTTGGCAAAGATTTTTCTTTTTGAATGGAGATGCCTAGTGGTAGGCATTGGCATGGCCACTGTAGCATGTATTAGCGGAAGTATAAGAAGTCGATCCAACGTTTCTAAAAGGCAGTTTAACAGTATAATGCTTTGATGCAGCAATTCCAGTTCTAGGAATCTATCCTAAGAAAGTAGTTATAAAAGGCACATGATGGTTTATAGGCAAGATTATGCATTGCAGTGGCACTTATAGTAGTAAAATTTTGGAAAGAAATGAAATAGGTTCAATAAATTATGGTATGCTCAAATGAAGAAGTAGTCTTTATCCATTATAGTCATTACTTTTTAAAATTTTTCCAAAGTCCTTACAATGAAAATTTTTACTGTTATGCCCAGAAAATATCATATATATATATTTTTTTCTTTTTTTTAAGTAATAGCACTGAAATGTATTAGATCAATCCAAGATAATGTCACCAACCTTGAATAATTTAATGAATTGCTCAGAACAGCCTTGTAGAAAGTTACTAGCCACATCGGGCTGTAATAATATTAATTAAGAAGATTTTCTGGCTAAACCTGTATTTGATTATATTCCTTGTTGGCTACCTAGTCTCACATCAAAACAAATGCAACCATCTTTTTGCCAAAGGACATCTAGAATTCTCCTGTAGATGCAAAGTGTCATGGAAGTCAACTAAGAGATGTAAAAAGAGATGTAAGTGATACCAACTGTATTTTAGACCAGTTTGCCTGACCTTTTTTTAGAGGAAGGGAGATTGATAAATTTAATGTTATGTATATTTCATTGTAACTCTCCAGACAGCCACATCCCAAATGTTTTCAATTCTGTTAGTAACTTGTTTATTATATAATAATATAGTTTTATTTTGTTTGGGAAGAGAAACTCCTAGAATTTTGGAAAAACAGGATATTTTAAAGAGTAAAATTCTTTATAAGAGATTGATAAAATACTAAATTTTTCTACATGTGTTTCCTACAACTGGAATCATGATACATGTAGTATAAGGATAAACCTAGGTTGCCTGACTGATTTTTTTTTTTTCTTTTAAGGATTGGTTAAGTGATTGGATTTAAATGTGGCCCTTCTTTGCAAATAATAATTGACTATCTAATAACTTATTTGCCAGAAAACTCTATTCATAATTAATATAGATTTTTTTAATTTAGTATTTTTAAATTTTTCTCCAGCCTTTATTTTATTCCTTAAATGAGTTTTTATGATTGTTATACCGAAAGATTTAAGTTTAACTAATAATTGATCAATGAAATGCTTAGGGGGTTATTTTCAGACGGGGTTATGCTGTTATGCAGGAATCCAGAGGGTTTTCTCCTCCAGTGCTTTTCTCACAGAGCTCCAGAGTGAGCCAGTAGCTTTGGCAGATAGCTAGGAGCCTTGAGGAATATTCCAGGGCCTCAGCAATCCCACACATTCTTTAACTGAGGCCCACGAGTGACAAAATTTCTCTCTAAATGCTACCTTATGTCCTAAAATGCATTTGTGTCCAGGAGAAGTAAAAGAAATTATTTATTAAGGTCTTTTTTTTTTTTTGCAAGTAAATTTCTTTATTTATAGTAACTGCTTTTGAAGTCTCATTTAGGCATTGTGCGGCTTCATGCATATTATTTTTTTAATATGAAATTTTTTGTTAAATTGGTTTCCACACAACACCCAGTGCTCATCCCAACAGGTGCCCTCCTCCGTGCCCATCACCCACCCTCCCCTCCCTCCCACACCCCATCAACGCTCAGCTTGTTCTCAGTTTTTAAGAGTCTCTTATGGTTTGCCTCCCTCCCTTTTTTTTTCCCTTCCCCTCCCCCATGGGTTTCTGTTAAGTTTCTCAGGATCCACATAAGAGTGAAAACATATGGTATCTGTCTTTCACTGTATGACTTATTTCACTTAGCATAATACCCTCCAGTTCCATCCACGTTGCTACAAAAGGCCATAGTTCATTCTTTCTCATTGCCACGTAGTATTCCATTGTGTATATGAACCACAATTTCTTTATCCATTCATCAGCTGATGGACATTGAGGCTCTTTCCCTAATTTGGCTATTGTTGAAAGTGCTGCTATAAACATTGGGGTACGAGTGCCCCTATGCATCAGCACTCCTGTATCCCTTGGGTAAATTCCTAGCAGTGCTATTGCTGGGTCATCGGGTAGATCTATCTTTAATTTTTTGAGGAACCTCCACAGCGTTTTCCAGGGTGGCTGCACCAGTCTGCATTCCCACCAACAGTGCAAGAGGGTTCCCATTTCTCCGCATCCCCGCCAGCACCTATAGTCTCCTGATTTGTTCATTTTAGCCACTCTGACTGGCATGAGGTGATATCTCACTGTGGTTTTGATTTGTATTTCCCTGATGAGCGACGTTGAGCATCTTTTCGTGTGCCTGTTGGCCATCTGGATGTCTTCTTTAGAGAAGTGTCTATTCATGTTTTCTGCCCATTTCTTCACTGGATTATTTGTTTTTCGGGTGTGGAGTTTGGTGAGTTCTTTATAGATTTTGGATACTAGCCCTTTGATATGTCATTTGCAAATATCTTTTCCCATTCTGTCGGTTGCCTTTTAGTGTTGTTGATTGTTCCCTTTGCTGTGCAGAAGCTTTTTATCTTCATGAGGTCCCAATAGTTCACTTTTGCTTTTAATGCCCTTGCCTTTGGGATGTGTCAAGTAAGAAATTGCTGCGGCTGAGGTCAGAGAGGTTTTTTCCTGCTTTCTCCTCTAGGGTTTTGATGGTTTCCTGTTTCACATTCAGGTCCTTTTTCCATTTTGAGGGTTTTTTTTTGTGAATGGTGAAAGAAAGTGGTCTAGTTTCATCATTCTGCATGTTGCTGTCCAGTTCTCCCAGCACCATTTGTTAAAGAGACTGTCTTTTTTCCATTGGATATTCTTTCCTGCTTTGTCAAAGATTAGTTGGCCATACTTTTGTGGGTCCAGTTCTGGAGTCTCTATTCTATTCCATTGGTCTATGTGTCTGTTTTTGTGCCAATACCATGCTGTCTTGATGATTACAGCTTTGTAGTAGAGGCTAAAGTCTGGGATTGTGATAATATCACAATGGGGAAAAACTGAGAGCTTTCCCCTAAGATCAGGAACATGACAGGGATGTCCACTCTCACCACTGTTGTTTAACATAGTGTTGGAAGTTCTAGCATCAGAAATCAGACAACAAAAGGAAATCAAAGGCATCAAAATTGGCAAAGATGAAGTCAAGCTTTCACTTTTTGCAGATGACATACATGGAAAACCCGATACTCCACACCAAAAGTCTGCTAGAACTGTTATGTGAATTCAGCAAAGTCGCAGGATACAAAATCAATGTACAGAAATCAGTTGCATTCTTATACACTAACAATGAAGCAACAGAAAGACAAAGAAACTGATCCCATTCACAGTTGCACCAAGAAGCATAAAATACCTAGGAATAAACCTAACCGAACATGTAAAAGATCTGTATGCTGAAAACTATAGAAAGCTTATGAAGGAAATTGAAAAAGATGTGAAGAAATAGAAAAACATTCCATGCTCATGGACTGGAAGAATAAATATTGTTCAAATGTCAATACTGCCGAAAGCTATCTACACATTCAATGCAATCCCAATCACAATTGCACCAGCATTCTTCTTGAAGCTAGAACAAGTAATCCTAAAATTTGTATGGAACCACAAAAGACCCCAAACAGACAAAGTAATATTATGTTAAGGTCTTATGGAAATTAAACTTTAGACCTATGTATCTTAAAATTACCTAAGAATATATTAAATAAAAATGAAATTACTTAAGCCTTGAAGGGGGCAGATGGCTTGCCTTCCATATTCATGAGTCAAATCCTAGAGCCGTCTTAACTTGCATCCCAAGTGTGTGTCCAGGGGTCGTCTCCCCGTCACAGCCTGCATGAGAGATGGAGACTTCCATATCCGTTTTCTCCTAAGGGACCTTCACTGGGCATACTACAGTCCCTTCTGTCTGCACCCAGCTGTTGTTTTACTGAAAGCATTTGTAAATAGTGTTTAAACTGTGTCTTAGGATACTTAAGACGCTCTAGTAGACTTGATTTGATGATAACTTCACATTGTGGATATCAGTTATTTTCCCTGACTTTTCCATTTCCACGCAGCAGTCCCCCTAGACCCTGATATGCGGGTACATTATGAAGCCTAACCTGGAATGTGTAAATATTTTTTGGTGACAGATCCCACCAGATTCATTCTACACATTTCCAAGGACAGTGCTGTTCAGCCTATATTTCTCTGAGATAAGGAAGAAAATATGTGTTTAACCATAACTATCCAAAAGAGATAGAAAACGTCCATCCTTTATAATTAATTTTGTAATACTATTCAGGTTTTTTTTGGTAACAGTACAAAACTCCTAAGGCTCCCTTTTCTCTCTCCTCCCTGTAGGTCCCTTTGGGTTCCTAAAAAGAGTCCATGAAAGACAAAGCAAGAACAAGGGAAATGCCCACCAAGTGGTTCTAGCTCTGGTCGGGGGGATACATGCAGTAGGATGAACCCATTTGTATTTCCCAGAGTGACTTTTCATTTAAGGATCAGCTGATTTGCATCTCTGTGAGGTACAACTAAATGTGTCACTCATGAACCTGGATGTAGTGCCCGACTTGACACTCACCAGCAGCTGAATGTGGCATCTTAGGTTTGCCTGAACAGACCCAAATCAGCCGCAGGAGTTGTCACAGGCAGCCAGATTGTATAGGAATTGTCAAAGCTGGAACGACATACTTGGTTCAGACAGGGGCCACAGGGGTGCACCTAAAGTGTTAAAATCAGCGTGAACAGGTCTTTAAATATTAACTAATAACTCTGTGATTTGTGTGTTTTGTGTGTGTGTGTGTGTTGTTTTGGTTTGTTTCTCACTAGCTCATCAGAGTCGTCACAAGCTCCATTAAAGTGCAAGGAATCCTGTCGTATGCCTGCGTCATACTCTTCTATTTTGGGTAAGATTAACTGTTCTGGAACATGTTTTTTGGTTATACAGTAAAGTACAAATACAGGATGTAATGGACAGTAATATCAACCACCTCACACTGTAGCCATTCTCACTGTCCCGGGGTCCCCTTAGCAGCACCTGCCTCCAGGTGTGTCCGTGACTTGCTGAGTGAGACTCAGTTAAATGTGCTGCTATTCGGTACTAGTATGAACAGCACTTTAGATTTTATTTTAATCTTTAGCGAAAGGAGTCCGTTAAAGCTCTTTCTGCTTAGGATTTCAGTTGTACCCGTATTTCCTCTTACGATAAAATCTGCCATCACAGTCAGACATTCTCCTGCGTTTAAAAACACCTTTAACTCCGTTAATCCCTGGGGCTCCCCGCACCGTGGCTTTGCTCAGGTTCTAGGAGGCGGATGCCTCCGCGTGGTTGTCAGGCCTCTGTCCCCGCATTGTCCCAAGCCGTATCGTCAGCACCTTGATTCGTGGCTTTGCTCTGACACGAGGCACGTAAGAAACTGCGTTGAGGCGAGGGGTCCGGGGTCTGGATTTCCCCTCAGGTCCTGCCCCTTCTTCATACTGCAGGGACTGACTCCCAGAGTCTGAAGCTCAGGGGACCACACACCTCTCTCAGTTTTTTGACATTAAAACCCTGAGCTCCTCCTCTGGTCCAGATGCTCACACAGCCCTCCAGAGTTCTTGGCATTGTGCCTCATCCTCGAGTGGTGTTGCTGTCATTGCTCCCATGTTTGTTTAACAGAATATTCTTGTATTTTTCTTGTGACACAACCCAGGAAGTGAAGCATGTGTGCACTACACCTAAAAACCTTCGTTTAGTGACTGTTGTGTGTGCGTAATTCACCAAAGTGGACGCGCTTCAATCCAAATGACTGAAAAGTCACGACCTTCCCCCATGTTCCCCCCCCATCTTGTCACTGTTCCCCCCGATAGCCCAGAGAGGCATACCTGCTCACTGATCTTTCCCCTCGACTGATGTGTCCTGATTCGCCTTGGATCAGGGTAGTGCCCGGATGACCCTCTCCTCCTCCAAAATCTTTCCCAAACCACCTTGTCCGTGAAGCCTTCTTTATTCCTTAACTCCACCAAGCCCAGGACTCTCCCTTGAGTACAGACCAGTCAGAATTCAGTTGACCCTCCTAGCACACAGTGCTCTGTCCCCACCCCCACCCCCCCCAGTTTCAGCCTCTTTCCCTCCAGGCTTGCTATGGCCAAGCTGCAGAGGGAAGGCTCGCAGCCTCTGCCCTCCTCATCTGGGCAGCACGCCTCAGTCAGAGCCCTCTAGGCGCCAGGTACTGGTCCTGGGGTGGGACCAGTGCCCTGCCTTCATGGCACTGAAACTCTAGTGGAAAAATAGCAACCAGGAAAGCAAACCACCGTAAGACGACAGTTGGTGGTCGGCATCAGGAAGTACGAAAGAGCAGCGTGAGGAGATGCGGAATGAGGGACACGGCTGCCTGTGAGCAGGCGGGGGCCTCCCTGGTGAGCTGGTGTTTTTCAGTGGAGACCAGACAGAGGGAAAGAGAGCCGGAGTGAGGGAGAGAGCCGTGCAGGTGCCCGGGAGGATGGCAGACTCACAGAGGGGACGCGGGACAAGTCTAACAGGAGCAGCGGCCGGGAGTGTGGCGGTCCCGACAGGGCACTGAGCGGGGGGACCCGGCAGCCCCACTGGGCTTCCAGCTGAGGGAGGGACCCCGAAGGCTGCCAAGCAGAAGAGCGTGCCATACCCGGCTGCCACGTGGGGAATGGGCTGGAGCGTGCGTGGCAGGAGAAGCAGACCTTAGGCCCAAGGTGACCGTGGCTGCTGCCACTGAGGTGGTCGCGGCGGAGTGGTAATGATTTGTCCGCTGGCGTGTGTTTGTTTTGACAGTGGAGCCAGACAGGACTTGCCGAGCGGTGATGGGACGTGAGGTGTAAGGGAATAAAAGGAATCCGATGTGATTCCAGAGTTTGGGGCCCAGCAGTCAGGGTAGTAGAATTACTGTGACAAGGGAGCCTGTAAGAGATACACGGGGGTGTGATTTTGTTTTGTTTTCTTTTGTTTTTTTGGAGGGTTGGATCGGAATCAAGAATTCTGGCTTGGCTTTAGTAGGTTTGGAATCCGGTTAGACTTCCCCAAGGCAGTGTCAGGGAAGCGATGGAAGGTAGGAGTAAGGAGTTCCCGGCAAAGTTGGGCCTGGGGCTGAGCCGGGGGGTGTTCTGCACGTGTAAGTCCTCGGGGCCAAGGATCTGTGTGAGGCCCTCCCTCGTGGTGGCATTCTGAGCTCCTGGACTGGAGAGGCTGGGGACGGTGAAGGAAACCTGTCTGCCCCTTGCTCTGACCTCCTGCCAGGCCCCTTCTTGGCGTCACCCCCACTGACTTGCCCCTTCCTGTCATTGCCACGACCTCCCCTCAGCCATAAGAGACGGCAGCCGCCTCTTCACTCGCTGGCAGTGACGTCTGTGCTTCTTTGTCGTTTGAAGAACGTCACGTGAGCACATATCAGCGCGAAGAGCAGTTTTTCAGATTTTTTTTGTCAGATTTGTATCAAGTACCTGAAAATGCCATGCACATTTTTTGGCCCAGAAATTCCACTTCAATAATTATAGCTATCTAGGAATTTATCTTAAGGAAATACAGATTTCACCTATGTTTTCCTAATTAGAAACTTTTAAATAGAAACAAAATACTGGAAATAATCCAAATATCCAAAAGTTAAGGGCTTTTGGGGGCTTTGTTATATGATAACCTAAACAGTGATATTTTAAGGCCATTAAAATAATGTCACTGAGGAACATTAACTGGTAGGGAAAATATTCATAATAATAATAATGATATTATTGTTATGTAAAACAACACCAGCATCTAATGAAATAACATTGGTTGACATTTCGGTGTGCCAAGTACTGTTCTGAGCACTTAACTAGAATCATCTCTTACTACTGGGTAAGAAACTCACTCAGGTCCACACGGGTTCTAAGCAGCGCATCAGGTTTGAACTCAAGCGCTTGATGCCCAGAATCAGCTCAGCCTCCAACTCCATCCGCTTGTGCCTTGTAAAATAGGCCCAATTTCTGAACAGTGGGAAGGTACAAATTAGTATAAAGTCATAGCAAACACTACCAGGACATAATCTACCAAATGTCCCAGTGAGTAGCACTGGGGTATGGGATTTTAAGTTCTTTTTGGTTCATCTATCTGTATTTACTACACGTACTGGTTTTGCATAAGAGAGTAAATGCTAAATAACTCGGGACCAGGTAAAACTTGTAAGTGGTACAATTTTTCTCTTGTACTGAGGACTAAGGAATTTACCAAGAGTTTTCCCTTATGGGAAAACAGCCTCAGGAATTCGGGCTTTCACGGGAACCTCGTCCACCCCAGATGCGAGCCTCCGACCCCCAGGCCACGCTCCTACCCAGGCCCCACACCTCCTCGGCAGCTGTGGCGGGATATGGCGTTTGTGGTCATGGAGATGAATTCCAGCTGTGGTTGTTTCTTTCTTTCTGGTTCCAGGTTGATCTCCCTGAAAGTCCTTAATAGCATCGTGCTGTTGGGGAAGTCATGTCAGTATGTGAAGGAGGCCAAAATGGAAGAAAAGTTGTTCAATCCTCCTCCGGCCAGCACATCAGGCAAACCACCCCATAAGTCACAGAACAAATGTAAACCCTCTCAAGGTACGTTCTGTTCCTTTCATCACTGTGTGAATCGTTTTCTACAGAGTTAATGGTCTGAATTCTCCCTAGTGAAGAAATCCCTATTCAGTTGATGTTTGACATTGCTTTCAAGACTTGATTTCACTTTGCTGAGTTGTCTTCAATGTTTCTATTTTAGATCTCATCGCGGATACACCCCCATGCCGTGCTCTGAGTTTTTCCATGTGTTCATCATTCAGTAGATGATTTTTGAGCACCTGGTACATGACAGGCTCAGGGGATACATTGGTGGGGAAGACAGAACTGGTTCTGACTGGGAGACAGAGAGAGCCAAGGGGCGGTAGTGCTACAGAGAAAACTCCAGCGGGTCCACCAAGGGGAGTGTGAGCGGGAGTCAGGAGCTTCCCCAGCCAAGGAGACAGAGCCTTCCCGGGCTCAGTGCCAGCAGCCGGTGCGTGTGAGGGCCCGGGGCAGGAACCTGCCGGGCGTGTGGAGGGACAGCAAAGGCCAGGTGGCTGGAGTGGACCCCTGCCATGGGTGAGGGACTGGAGAAGGCATCGGAGAGGCCACCCTGCTGCCTGTTGTGAAGAGCGTGGCTTTTACTGTGGGGAAGGGGCCGTTCCAGGGTTTGGAGCAGAGGAGGGACGTGATCCAGCTGTGAGCTTTGTGGAAAGTAGACTCGGGAAGAGTGAGCCCAGAGGCGGAGGTCAGCAGGGAGACTGCTTGGCTCAGAGCCGGGGTGAGTGGTGTGAGCCAGGAAAGCTGGCCAGATTCTGGAAAGGTCTGGAAGAACACAGGATTTGCTGATGAGTTTTACAGTGTGGGAGAGAAGTGGAGGATTCCAGGGCTGCTGGCCTGGAATGTTTGGAGGAAGAAGCGGGGCCCTGCCGTCAGATTTGTCATTAGATGGCAGTTCCCGGTTCTCGTGGTACCTGTTCATAGGACTTTGCGTTCATTGACTTATCTTTAAATATCTTTAAATATACTGAGCCACCGTGTGTGGGTGATATGGGATCCTGGAGATACACAGGTAAATAAATCGTGCCGCAGGGCCTCACAGACAGAGGAGATGGTAAAAGTGGATAATCCAGACACGTGAGCGGGTTGGAGACAGGTGTGGAAGGGACAGGACGGGGTCCCTTCCTGGAGGTGGTGAAGCCTGGGCTGAGTTTCGAAGGATGAGAAGTGGCCCCAGGCGAAGATGGGTGGAGAGGGCACTTCAGAAACCTGCCGGCCTGAGCCGAGTCTAGAAGCCTGAAAAGCAGCCAGGAACTAGCAGCTCAGTATTCCGGGTACGACGTTTGCTGTGGGAAGGGGCCAAGTCCAGGCTGAACGGAGTGCCGTGCTCATGCGTGCTTTCTAGGGAGCCAGGAGGAAAGTGAAATCTTGTCCAACAACCGGAAAATAATGTTTGTCATAACAGAGAGCATGTAAATACTCTTCGTAACACGGGATTGCGTGTGTTTCGACCGGGTCAGTCATAGTGGCCAACACGCATTCTGTCCCGCTAGGCACCTTCCGCACATTGACAGATGAGTGTCGGTCATGCAGTCGGGAGTCCAGTCTGATGGGGGACGCAGGAGGTGAAACCTTTAAGTGCACACCTCAGTTCGAGGCCATTGGCTCCAGAGCCACGTACTAAGAAGTGCATTTGGGACGAGAGTGTGAGTGTCCATGTAGGGTGTTTTTGGAGATCAGGAGACCACAGGCCAGACAGACACTGTTGAGGAAGGTGTTGTAAGTCAGGTGGCTCAGGTTCAATTCAAGGATGAAAAGAGGGGCAGCTCTCAAAACAAGCGTCATGTTCGTCATGCTCTTAAAGAAGCAAAGGACAGCAGTGGGGGTGGGGGCAGCAGGGAGGGCAAGAAAATAGACTCCGTGTTCACGGTCGATCGTGGCGGTGGTTTGTACAGATGTATGCGTGTGTCCACACCCATCAGATTATTCATCTTAAGTATGTTCAGCTCACGTGCTGTCATTCTTACCTTGATGAAGCTGCTCTCCTAAGGACTGAATGTGTGATGCAGAGATCGGTGGCTGCAGGCCCTGCCCGAGCCGTCCCGCAAGCCGGGTTCCAGGACTCCTGTGACCCAGAGTACACATTTGGGTCTCGTCGGTCGGTCTGTTTCTCCCTGTTTTGGACTTCCCGCAGGTGAACTGCTGAGTCGAGCTAAATCTTACAGCACCTCATTTCACAAATTGCCCACTCTGTAATAAGAATTTACTTCTAATTGACAAGTGACAGGACTGTCTAATTTGAATTCTTCTTTGGGTCTTAATGGTGGCAAAATGTTTGATTTTTGTCCTGGGCAGGGGGGACAAAAAAAGGGCTGGTGCCGGTACCCAGGAGAGGTAGGATGTGTTAGAGTCGGCTTCTCCTTGACGTCTTGAGCGCAGGAGCCAGTGTTAACTGTTGAAGCAACAATCATATTAGGACCTGGTTATGCAGGGAGGGAGTTTGTTAGAGAGGAGTTCTGATACCAAAGTCAGGTGGTGGTATTATTTGTGTGATGCTATCCACATAATATCCCTCTGTGGAATTTTTTTTAATATGGAACTTATTGTCAAATTGATTTCCATACAACACCCAGTGCTCCTCCCAACAGGTGCCCTCCTCCGTGCCCATCACCCACTTTCCCTCCCCCCACCCCTCCATCAACCTTCAGTTTATTCTCAGTATTTAAGAGTCTCTTATGGTTTGCCTCCTTCCCTCTCTGTAACTTTTTTTTCCCCTCTTCTCCTCCCCGCCGGTCTTCTGTTGAGTTTCTCAGGATCCACATAATAGCCCTTCTGTAGAATTTTATTGAGCAAACAGAAATGGCATAGCCACTGAGTTTCATGATAAACCATGGCCGCTGACATGCCACATGCTATTCGGTTATCACTCGCTCTACCTAGAA
Source organism: Acinonyx jubatus (assembly GCF_027475565.1). Lineage (NCBI taxonomy): Eukaryota > Metazoa > Chordata > Mammalia > Carnivora > Felidae > Acinonyx > Acinonyx jubatus. The sequence continues at coordinate 189,493,388 of NC_069382.1, forward strand.
GATGAATGGGGACACCTTTTCTCATTGCCACTCTGTTGGTATGCTTGTATTTATTATAAATTGAGGGGAAATCCTTTTCTAAACAACGGCATCTCTTTTTCCACAGAAGAAAACTTGTCTGCTTCGGTCACCAGCCAGCCTGTTCATCCGAAAGAAAACGTCATACCCTTACTTGTCACAAGCAGTTCTGATCAGTTTCTGACGACTCCAGATGGTGATGAGAAGGACATAACGCAGGAAAGCTCTGAATTAAAGCACAGATCCTCAAAGAAAGATTTGCTGGAGGTAGACAGGTTCACAATCTGTGGAAACCGAATCGACTGAGCTCTGCGGCCAAGTCCTGGGGCGGGAGACGCTCTGCTACTGGGCTGGACAGATGCAAAAACTGGCACTTAAATATTTATTTAAAAACTTAAATTATTAATGGAAAGCGAATCTTAATATCTTTCTTCCGGTGACGTGGTCTGGCTGAAGGTCAGGTCACAGAACAGCAGCGACCTCCAGCCTGGACTCTGGAACCTGACGGGTGAGGAGGAGCCCCCGGCTTGGCAGAGGGCAGTCACTTCCGGGCCTCACGGGGGCCACCTCCCAATCACTTTGCCGTATCCGTCCGCGCTTCCAGAACCTCGAATTCTCCCTCGAGGCCTCTTCCATACAAGGATACACCTGGAAAACTGTGAAGCTTCTGCCATGACATTACCTTTCCAGCTCATACTGTTTTCACAAACAGGTTTCAGACTTGACTTCATCTGCCAAAGCATTAAAAAAAAAAAAAAAAGATTAAAACTTAAGTCAAGATAAATGTTCTTACCACCAGAATAATCCTTGAAGATGTATCTGAATTAATCAGAATAAAAGGCTACCTAAAATAATTCATGGTGAATAGTAGCATTTTATAGGAAGAAACCCTAAGCCAGTTTGTTTATTTACAAAATATTCATTAATGAAAGTTATGCATCACAGAGAAAACGTTTCATGATTTTTCAGTTTACTCTTTAAAGCAAAATGTGAGCTGTGCGTTGTTCAGTTGCAATGGAGAGAATAGAAATACCCTTATGAAAAGGCACTTTTTATACTGAAAAAGCAGAGCAGTGTTAACTTTCATGTATAGTTAACCAGTTTCGCTTTAAAACTAATTGCTTCACAAATTGTTACAGTTAAAAGGATCGGATGTCGAGTGGGCTGCAGGATTGTCATTGTATAAAACCCGAAGGTTTTTAAGGTGTCCACTTGAACTGAGTTTTTAAAGTGACAGTTTTAAAGTAAATATTCTAAGCGGTTTGGGCAGCATCTTGCTTGGGCTTAAAAAACGCGTCAGTCTTTCTGACTGGAGTGTCCGTGGGTGTGCCCGAGCTGGGGGTGCCCATGGGCTCGGGGCCTGTGGGCCACTGTGTGGGGAGACCTTTGTGTCTGGACGCTGGGAACAGCAGCCAAAGGTGCTTCTTGGCTTTGTTTGAGATCAAGATTCCATTTCTGTTTAACTACTAGTTTGTGGCCTACAGCATAGGACAAGTTATTCCCCACCAGTTTTATCTCGAGGAACCTTTCTGCATTTTTATAAAAATTTTACAGCGTCTCATTTCAAAATGTCCAGATGTTCTACTGTTCACTATCATTTCCTTTGATGTTTTCATTTTGAAGTTCAGCTGTTGTGCTGATATTTCAAGCATGTGACCTGCAGAAAGTAATTTTAGGGGATTTCTCTATTTCCTGGGCGAAATATAAAGCAAGCTTTAACATTTGACTTCTTCATGAGAAATATGGAAGTGGATTTTAATGTTTTGCATCAGCTAAGGAAATCTGAAGGTTAATGTTCACATAGGGTAGAAAAGAAAGTCCTACTGAAATACTTCGGTGAAACCAGGATGTATTTTAAGTTAAAAATGAAAAGACTTTTGTATACGTTTCAATGAAGCCCCATTTTAGAATTATACTTTTTTTCTATCCCCTCTTCACCACCAAAAGGAACAGTGTCCATGTGAATGGAATAGTTTGGGGGGGAACTTTGCCAAATGTAGCCCTGATCCGTGCGAGAATATGATTTGGGTATATCCTTCCACTCAGCTTGAATTAGCCTGTTATTATTGTGCTGTCATTTTCGGAAGATTTCATTTCCTTTGCAGGATATATTGGGAGTTGGGAATGATGTTCATTTCTTCTGCTAAAATGGCATTCGATACTAATTTTATAAGTGCATCTTGTGTGAAACTCAATAAATTCAATTTTGTAATCTTTTTTAAAAAGGTCACTGAATTTATTTTAATAAGGTTTGTTGCTATATTTGCTGGCATAAATTTCCCACTCTGTAATAAGAATTTACTTCTAATTGACAAGTGACAGGACTGTCTAATTTGAATTCTTCTTTTGGTCTTAATGGTGGCAAAATGTTTGATTTTTATCCTGAAAAAAAAAAAAAAAGGATGGTACTTGATCATAGATTGTTTAATATCTCTCAGCCGATGAAGATACTTGCATTTTGCAGGTGTTTTGAATGTCACACAATGTGTTTTTCACATCTGGGAGTCAAGTTCAAGACAGTACTTCAGTTTGTTTTTTTTTAAATTAAGATACAACGTAGGTCACTCTAATGAGCTTTTCCTTTCGAACAGAAGTGGAACAACCAAGGGTCATTCAGGAGCTTGTCCAAATTTTCTTTGTGCCTTGCACCTCTGTCCTTTGGCTAGCATTTAGACCTCATACCCATTATCCATGTACTTGGAAGAAATGTCTTCTCATTAGATCCTCCAAAATGTTTCTGCTACCCCTGGTAACTCAGCAGAGGAGGCTATAGATTCACAAAATAATTTAAAATGACAACATTTTGATATGTTTCAGGTTCATTTATCTATTCTTTCAACAGAGATTTATCCACACCTTCTATGTGTCAGGGACTGTTCTAGATGCTGGGATCAGCCCTGAGCAAAGCTCTTGCTCTTCTAGGAAAGGGTGAGAGCAAACACGTCAGTGGAATAACGTCTGCTGGAGACACATGGCCTAGTGACCAGGGAGAGGATCTTTCAGGTTTATCTCAGGTCTAAAACAAATCTAGTTCGTTAACACTTCATGGCAGTCTGACTTGTTTTCCTATTGTATTCGTGTAAAGTAAGAGAATTATGTAGCGGTTTCACAGTACTTCTATAAAACAAGTAAGAAAATACTTTTTTTCTTTTTAATACTGAAGACTGCCAATTGTCCATCAGAATCTGTTCTGCTCCATGGACACAGAGTTACAGCTGGGCACATAGCTGGCGGCAGTTGGGGACTACAATCCCAAGTCCTTCTTGCTGTTACTTGGGGCCTAGTGGCGTTCTCACCAAGGGATGTAAGTCAAGGGATATGTGCCATTATGGACTCCCCTCCACCTTCTCTTCCCTTCCCACCGACTGGAACCCAGAGAAGGTGTGACTTTGCCCCAACCAAGCAGGTCAACACGGTGCCCACAGGACAGCAGAGCCACGGGAGGGACGGATTCCGGGCCCCTGAATGCCTCTGTGGAGCAGAGCCGCCTGTCCACTAGGAACACTCAGCTTAGACCGAGAAATAAATGCCTTTGTTCCTAAGCCACTGAATCCAGAAGGTCAATGTCACAGCCCAAATTAACACACTAAGCAATCTGGAAGGGTCTATTTAGAGATCTTTACACAAATGGAGTGAGGTCTAAGACCTCAAAAACACACACTTCTGAAAACACTCTGGATTCTCATATGTACTCTGTTGTTTGTAGGGAAAAGATAAAGATGACTACGTCCCCCTCATTCAGAGGTGGCTCTCCCAGCACCCTTGGCCATCTCGAACTCAACTTTAAATTTGCTCATCAATTGCGAAGTCCTGTTTGCTCATATACTCTACCGAACAGATATGCGTTGTCCCTTATCTCTCAGGAAACCGTGTACAGGAAGAGTAGATGATGAGGATAGTCTAACAGCACGGAGAAGTGGAGGCAAAGGAGTGAATATATCAAGAGAGCGGCAAAAATACGATCATCTGGGGCCAATTTGAGGCAAATGGTTCCGTGCAAGTGATTGCTCAAAATAGCCCTGTGTTCTGCTTCAGCATGATGTGTGTGGCATTCATGAGTGCCGGAGACATCTGGGACGGTTTCGCTTATGTCAAATCTGATCCGGTAGGAACGTCTACAGTTGAGGCGGAAGGGGTTAAAGAAATTGGCATTTGAAGGGAGTTTTTGTGATCTGAAAAGTCTGCGTATAGGGAACACCTGATATTCAGCAGTGGGCCTTGCTGTCCTAAATTTCAGTAAGAAACGATCATTAACACATATGCACAAGTCAGTAAGACTCATGTTTTGACGTCGTGTAGTAAGGTTACATTTGAAGTTGTTCGATATTTAATGAAAAGAAAAGGGGGGTAGGCATCCACACAACATATTTCACTGTCAGCTTGCAACTCTCTTTTTGGCAGTGGGAAGGTAAGGGTGGTGGGGGGAGGGGGGTCCTGGAGTGCATGAGGCACCTCTTAAAAAAGATTGGATCAGGAATTATAGAATGTCTAAGCTCTTGAAGGGTGGCTTGCCTGCAATTGTTTTTGAAACTGCCGCTATTTTTAATAAGCATATTCTCATTTCGTCTTAGATGTGTCTATGTAAGAATGTAAACACTGGGAAATTGCTGCAATGTCAAGGTTATTAACCAGATAAAGTGAGATAGAAGAAAAATGCATAAATATCTCGTAGGGCTTGATTTAACGTATTAATTGCACAGTCACTGTGGAAAGCACAGAAGTGGATAAGCGCTGATCACAGAGCTCATTGAAGGTCTAGTGGGCAGACAGATGGTTGAACTGACTTGGCAGTTACAGTCCCATGAGTCAAGTGCTACCATAAACATGGGGACTGGCTGCTGCAGAGCTTCTCATTCAGATGGGGTCCCGCTGGGGCCCTAGCGTCTATCTTGTATGGTTCCCGGCACGTGCAGGTGGCCAATAAACATTGGATGAATAAACATGGGACTCTTCGTGGAGAATGTGCACGGAGACTATCTTAAAAAGAGAGAAGGAATTAGATGGATAGGAAAGGAAGGGCAAGCCAGACACGGACGAAGGAGGAAAGCACACATGACAGCACAGGCTGCGTCCACTCACTGGGTGCATGTCTGAGTGCCTGTCGAGCGCCAACTGTCGCGCTCAGAATACGAGAAGGAATAGCTTTGCTCCAGGGGGCAGTTGGAGAAGGAGGCAGGGGCTCGATCTGGAGAACTTTGCCTTACAAAGAGTCTTGGACTTGATCCTGCAGGCAACGGGGCTTACTTGGGATCTTACACTGGATCGTGGGAATTCTCAGATGAGAGGATAAATGGGGAACAAAAAGCTACTTGTAAACCATAAAGAGTTAGGTAACCTGTCCAAGGTCACATGCGTAGCGCATATCAGAGCAGAAAGCCGAACCCCTTCCCGGAGAAGCCTGTGCCCTCTACCTCTGGGCTCTCTGCTGCTTGTGAGAGGAGAGAGAAGCAGAAACCATGAGACCCTTAAGGGGGCCACCACGGTCCTTCCTGCCAGAGGAACAGGACCTACAGGATGTAGGCTGTGGCGACCTTTGGGATGTTGGGTGTTTGCCCCTCCGGGAAGTTCAGGGAGAGCCAACCGACTGCGTGGGGTTGGAGTCAGAGGGTCGTTCCGTGACACTGCACACCTGCTTAGCTGTCGATCGGGCTTGATAACACGCACTCGGGGCGCCTGGGTGGCGCAGTCGGTTAAGCGGCCGACTTCGGCTCAGGTCACGATCTCGCGGTCCGTGAGTTCGAGCCCCGTGTCGGGCTCTGGGCTGATGGCTCAGAGCCTGGAGCCTGTTTCCGATTCTGTGTCTCCCTCTCTCTCTGCCCCTCCCCCGTTCATGCTCTGTCTCTCTCTGTCCCAAAAATAAATAAACGTTGATAACACGCACTCCTCAGGGTCGTTGGGAGGAACGAGAGGGCATCTGACACTCGGTTTGTAAATGATGCAGCACTGTGCGAATCGAAGCTGTTCACTGTCGTCACCCAAGTCCTCGTAGCCTAGATTATTGGCCCTCAAGGTGTGGTCCCCAACCTGCAGCATCCATCACCCGGGGACATGTTAGAAATGCAGATTCTTGGGGCGTCTGGGTGGCTCAGTCGGTTAAGCTTCGGCTCAGGTCACGATATCATGGTTCGTGAGTTCAAGCCTGGTGTCGGGTCCTGTGCTGACAGCTCAGAGCCCGGAGCCTGCTTCCGATTCTGTGTCTCCCTCTCTCTCTGCCCCTCCCCCGCTTGTGCTCTGTCTCCCTTTCTCTCTCAAAACTAAACATTAAAAAAAAAATGTTTTTAATAAAAGAAAGGGTGGGTTTGCTTTCTTGAAATTGGACAGTCCGGGAAGACCTCTGTGTCAGCTGCAGCCTGAACGAGAAGGAATGTCATGGAGGCAGACAGCCAGAAGTTCAAAGCTGCTGGCATGAGAGCAAGCAGCGTGTATTCTACCAGCAGAAGGAAGTTGGGCAGAGTCAGAGGCCACGGGGGGGTGGGGTCCAGGCGGTCCAAGCCCAGGGACAGAGTTAGGGTACTGCTGGTCCGAGGGCCAGGGAAGGAGTTAGGATATTGCTTTTCTCTGACCTTGTGGAGACTGGGTCGCAGAGCAGCTAACGAGCGGAATCAGGGAGACCGGTGATGGCACTGTTTTGAAGGGAGTTCACTGGGCTCAGGCCGGCCTGGAATCACCCCAGGGCCAGGCCCGGAGTCCCCCAGACTTACCTGGCCCTGTCTGCACCCGGGAAAGGCAAACCATTGGCGCCTCTGCAGGAACCTCTAAACCTCCACTGGCAATGCAGTCACAGAACAGAGGGCTCCAGCTAGACCTGATCCCCTCGTTTCTTCCACACAGACACAAAATCCACTTTTGTCTGACTTTCTCGTTGGATGGGCGTGGTGACGAGCAGCCTCCAGAGGTGCTGCTCTGTAGAAATAATTCCCCGGGGCAGGCCGGGCTGCTCCCTGGCCCTCGACAGAAACCACGTTTCCTGAAGATAGTGGAAGGAAGCAGCGAGGGCCCATGCTGAGTAGCAGGGAACTGGGCTCAGCCCTCCCGCCTTGGACCCAGGCAGGGAAGAAGCCGTTGGCAAGTGAAATAAAGCCATGCACTTTCAGATTCTGTCCATCTTTAATTGCAAAACACAGCAGGAAAGAACATGACTTTCCCTTGTGAGTATAATGGGTTTCTCCTGCACCCCTGATAAGTTGTCATCTAGCTGGGATGGGAAATACCTATAGTAAGAATCCCATTCTGCAGATGTGGAAACCGAGGCTACGAGGCTCCTTTCTCAAGTCACCCAGCTGGAGAGGAGCGGGACCGAGATTTAAAGCCCGGCCCCTGTGACGGCAGAATGTCAGCTTGTCACCGAGGCACGGAGCCCGACACACACACGATCTTTTTTCCTTGCATCCAGGAGTTCTCTAACAAAAGCATGCGTAGTTAACGAACTTTCCACCCCCTCTGACCTCGTTTGGTTCACCTTTCCCGGACTCTCATGATTCTAATGCTCCACAGATTGGCGCGGCTGAGTGTTATTTTTAGAATTTGGATTCTGAATGGACTGTTCTGGTTCTCCTTATTGGCGAATCACCTTTTTTCTCCCTACTGAATCATGACGAGGCATAACAGCGCGGATTTATGTGACGCCTGGCACTTTTCAAATAGTCTCTCCTTGGCTTCTTATTCACCCCTGCAAGGTGGGTACAATAGAGATCGAGATGTCCATGTGCCGACCAGGAAACCAGGGCCCTGAGTTTCCAGCTGCTTGGCTGTAGTGCCTGGTCCAGACAGGAGGACTCCCCACCCAACACGGGGCACAAGGTCACTCAACACATGGTCATAACACGCTTAGCACTGCAGGCCCCAGACTAAGGAGGGAGCATTGGGAGAGCATATCCTTCCTGGCTGGGACAGTGGCGAATGCCACACATTTGAAGCTTGTATTAGTTTTGATCCTCAAGTAATACGTGTTCATTGTTGGAAAATCAGAAAGCTGCTAAGAAAAAGGTGGGGGTGAAAGGAGGAGTTTCAGCATTTAATTTGATGCATATTCTTTCCAACTGTTCCTGCGACTATACACACAGGTACGGGTTTGTACACGTAAATATGTGTCAGTGACATTCCACGTGCTGATTTTCAGCACGCTTCATTTCCTTTACACGTGGTGGGAATTTTTCCGTGTCAACAGTGTACAATACTTTCAATGCGTGCATAGAATTCCATGTATGGCCATATGACAATTTATCTGATCAATTCCTTCTTGTTGTACATTTGTCTGGTTATTTCTTTGGGATACATTCCTAGAGCTGGAATTGGGCAAAGGCTCCAAACCACCTTTGATGTGTTGCTCCAAAATCACCTTCCAGAGACACAGAGTATATGAACACTCTCACCAGCCCTGGGCCGGGTGACTGTCCTCACCCTGGTCAATTTGATAAGTGGTTTAAAAAGGGGACCTAGTTTTATGAGTCTGATTAGATATTTTTAATATATTTATGAAATATTTTTCATTTTAGTGACATGCATATTTGTACCTTTAATATTTCTTCTCAGTGGTAGCTGGAAATAGGACAAAGAAATGGGGACCTGAGAACCTACTGATCGCCCTAGACCCGCGTTTTTCAACATTTTGGATAGATACCCATAGTAGGAAGACCCAAATAGGAAGGAGACCCATAATATATTTTACGTCAAAACCCAGTGGACACACACATATATACCTGAAATGTAAACTTTTACCAAACAATGCCTATCTTTACTCTGATTTTTTCAAATATTGTCTCTCTATATCTATTTTTTAACTTATTTAAATTCAAGTTAGTTAACATACAATGTAGTAATAGTTTCAAGAGTAGAATTTAGTGATTCCCCACTTAGATATGACACCCAGTGCTCATCCCAACAAGCGCCCTCCTTAATGCCCATCCCCCATTTAGCCCACCCTAAATGGGTTGGGGGGGGGGGAGCCCACCCCCACCCGCCTCCCCTCTAGCAACCCTCAGTTTGTTCTCTGTATTTAAAAGTCTCTTATGGTTTGCCTCCCTCTCTGTTTTTATCTTATTTTTCCTTCCCTTCCTCTGTGTTCATCTGTTGTGTTTCTTAAATTCCACATATGAGTGAAATCGTATGATATCTGTCTTTCTCTGACTGACTTATTTCATTTAGCAGAACACACCCTACTTCCATTGTTGCAAAGGGCAAGATTTCATTCTTTTTGGTCACTGAATCGTATTCCATTGTGTATATATATACCACATTTTCTTTATCCATTCACTAGTTGATGGGCATTAGGGCTCTTTCCATACTTTGGCTATTGTTGAAAGTGCTGCTATAAACATGGGGGTGCATGTGCCCCTTCAAAATAGCACACCTGTATCCCTTGGATAAATGCCTAGTAGTGCAATTGCTGGGTCGTAGGGTAGTTCTATTTATATTTTTTAAACGCTAGTCATTACATATTAAATTGAGTCCATAATCTTGCCATGGATTGTGTCCCATAGTTTGAAAACACTGGCTTAGACCCAACAGCGTCAGCTGCCTGAACATATTGGCCCTGATAAGAGGGAGGTAGACATCAAGCAGACATGTAACAGTCACCCTCAGACCTTAAAGGGTGGGCCGGGTATAGGCAGGTGAAGACTGGGAGAGCCCCGGTGACAGAGAGGAGGTCGGAGCAGGGAAAGTGTGCATGTGCCCGGCACCACGCCAGCTGAGCTCTGGGATGTGTGGAAGGAGGCTCGCTGGGAAAGTTGGTTGAGCCCTGCCTGCCACAGAGGACCTTGGCTGCCAGGCTCCAGGAGAGCCTCTTGAGGGAGTGACTTAGTGCGGGCGCCATGATCAACACCACAGACTGGAGTTCAGGAGGCTGCAAGTGTCGCCAGGCCCGATAACTGATGAGCACCCTCTTCCTGGTTTGCAGATGGCCGGCTTCTCGTGTCCTGGCATGGTGGAGCGCAGAGGGAAAGAAAGCAAGTTTTCTGCTGCCTGCTCATAAGGGAACTGTGATGGTCCATTTCACGCGTCAGCCTGGCTGGGCTCTGGGACCCAGGTAGCTGGGAAAGCATTATTTCTGGCGTGTCTGTGAGGGCCTTTCTGGAAGCCATCAGTGTTTGTTTCAGTGGGCTGAGGACAGATGTGGATGGGCATCACCTAATCCACGCAGAACCCAACTGGAACAAAACAGTGAAGGAAGGGTGAATTCTCTGTGAATTCTCTGTCCCTGAGCTTCGGTGTCCGTTTTCTCTCACCCTCAGAGCCCGGAGCTCGTGGTTCTTTTGGGCCCTCAGCCTCGGGGACTTAAAACCAGCAACTTCTTCAGTCCTCCGGCCCCAGCCTCAGACCGAATGATACCCTCGGCTCCCCAGGTTGTCCAGCTCGCAGACCAGACTGTGGGGCTTCCTGCCCTCCATTCCCAGGTGAGCCAAAGCCCAGAGTAGGCCTCCTCTTGTGGTAACTATGTATCTCCTACTGGTTCTTTTTTTCTGGAGAACCCCGACAAAGCCAGGCACTAATCCCATTCATGGGGCTCTACCCTCATGACCTAATCACCTCCCCAAGGCCCCACCTTCGGGGTTAGGATTTTGACATATGAATTTGGGATGGGGGAACACATTCAGGCCCTAACAGAGAGGGTTATCCCTGGGCAGGGATGCTCAGATGCCCGGCGGCCCTTCTTCCCAGGACTCATTTCTTTTAACAACAGGCTGACCCCGCTCGGGGCTGCTCTCCAGGTGCACTCAGGTTGGAACTCATTTGGTGAGTTATTTTTTTTTTCACGTGAAATACGCTTTCTTAATGTCTTTTCAACTGTATAGTCATTACAAAGGCTCCCCCGAGGTCCTCTTTAAACTCATCATCTGGCTGTTTCCCTAAGTGGCTTTGGACAACCCTGTGTCGTCCAGAACATGTGTCACCTGCGATGGGACCCGCAGCACCGGGAGCCACGGCGCCCAGAGTGTCTGATGAACCACACCGGCCTCTGGGACGTGGCGCTCAGCGCTCTCTCACTGCCCCTCACTGTTGTTGCCCCGGCGGGCTGAGGACCCAGAAACTGGGTACGAAGTGATCCCCGTGCTGTCTAGACTGGATACCAAATTCCCTTCCTCCCAAAAGGGCTCTGCTCAGTTTTCTTCGTGTTCAGAAATTAAGCATCTTTGTTTTTACCAGTGATTCTTTCCCATTCTGTTGGACTAAGGCTTCACCAGATCTTTTTTTTTTTTTTTTAATGTTTATTTATTTTTGAGAGAGAGCGCGAGTGGGGCAGGGGCAGAGAGAGACGGAGACACGGAATCCAAAGCAGGCTCCAGTCTCCGAGCTGTCAGCACAGAGCCCGACACGGGGCTCGAACTCACAAACTATGAGATCATGACCTGAGCAGAAGGCGGATGCTTAACTGACTGAGCCACCCAGGCGCCCCTTCACCAGATCTTTGATCTGATACTCGCCCTAATGAGAGTCCTGGCTCCTGTCCGTTTGGAGTGTCAGTTTCTTCATCATATAGGTGATGGCCAATGATGGCAGACAGAAAAGGGATGCCATTCCCATGATGCTTCTGTGACTGGCTTACGCTTAGAAGGCAGAGGTTATCCAACTGGTTATCATGGACTGCAACAGTATGAGCAGACGTACCTCGCTCGACTACACTTTGCTTCACGGATACTGTGTCTTTTTGCAAATTGCAGGTTCGTGGCAATTCTGCCTGGAGCAAGCCTATCAGCGCCATTCCTCCAACAGTGTTTGCTCGCTTTGTGTCTCTGTGTCACATTTTGGTAGTCCTTGCACTATTTCAAACGTTTTCGTCATGACTGTATTTGATACGGTGATGTGATTATGACTTAACTGAAAGCTCAGATGATATTAGCATTTTTTAGCCATAAAATATTTCTGAATTAAGGTATGTACACTTTTTAGACATAATGCAATTGCACGCCTAATAAACTACAGCATAGTGCAAATAGAACTTTCGTATGCATTGGGAAACCAAAAAAATAATAATAGTTTGACTTGCTTTATTGTGATACTCACTTTACTGCAGTGGTCTGGAACGAAACCTACAGTCTTTATGAAATATGCCTATATCCCTGTACAAAGGAATCTTACTAAAAGCTAATCTCAACTCATTGTTTTCCATCCATTCATTCATTCATTCCTTCAACACAGCAAGTGGGAAGAAGATTCCCAAATAATCACTTTTTCTGCACTGTCTCACCTGTAAGAAACAGCCTCCTGAAACCCACTCGGGCATTTGTTGGAATGATGCTGTATGTACTCCCTGTTTCTATGTGCCGCTTCAAGTCCTTGTTGGAAAATGGTGGTCAACAAAGAATGAAGGAACACAGAGACAAATGTCACCCCTCTCTGGTAACGCTGGGCTCCCCTGGACTGGTGACGAGAGAAATGGTGGCCACGGGATGGACTTAATACTTTCTGCAGTGGGTTCCCATCAGTTACCGGGTTTAATGGTTTAATGGTTAAATAGGTTTAATTGTACTCATTTTTCAGCGTAAGAAAAAGAAGACCAGCAAAGGTTGGAGAGCCTGACCTGGGTGCTCAGATGTGGCTGGTGATGGAGACAAGATCCACCCAAATTAGGTCTCTGACCTGCAGCTCTGACCTGTGTCCCTCTACACCCCTGCAGAGAGCACCCTACTGCCACTACAAATTAAATTCCTGTCAGTCCCTAATTAAAATGGCATTAATTAGCTGTCACTTTAACATAGATGACCCGATAGTGAAGTAGTCTTTCCTCCACTTGGCACATGTCCTTTTACTTCCAACTATTTAATTAGGCAGCAGGATCATCCCCCCTAGCAAGCTGCTGACCTGATTCAAAAAGCCGAGGCTGCATCTCAGTGTGGAAACAGTATCCCAACTGGGAATTAGAATCTTCTCTCTGTGCACTCATGAACTCTGGACGCAAGTTCAAAGGAGCACAGTAAGGGGCAGGCAGAAGCAGGATTCAAACCCGGGCAGTCTGCCTCCAGACCCCACTGGGACCCACAATGCCACTCGGCTCTGACTGTAGCGTTTCCGCACACCGGGCCCATATTTGCCGGTTGGATCACGGTCCTGTCCACGGCGCAGACAGGGCCAGCAGAGCAGCAGACGGTCAGAGCATCGTACCCTCCTAGGGGCCCCTCCAGATGGCAGGGACATCAGTTGGTGAGCACAGGGAGCCAAGGGGGCAGAGAATGAAACCCGCTTCTGTTGATGACCTACTCAACGCCTGCGAGAGGGCGGAGCACTTGCCCCACACCGTCTGGACCCTCACAGCAAGGAGGAAAGACTTATCTCAGGTTTATAACTGAGGAGTCTGTGGTCCACAGAGACCCCGCGAGCCCCTAGGATCACTCAGCAGCTGTGGAAATGTCAAACCACCTTGGCTGACCCCGAAGACCATGCCTTTGAGGCTGAATGAAAAACGGCAGCAGAGAAAACAATCCTGCCAGGCCTGGTGCTGATCATGAACGACAGTTAAGGAGCCTGTCGCCAGCTGAGGAGACTCCCAGTATAAACGGGGCTCAGCCAGGAGTCAGAGGTTCCTGAGTAAAACTTCAATAATGCCAAGGCTTTTGCTTCTCCAGGCTCGGGGTCCAACACACACAGTGGACGGATATGCCTTCCTCAAGGGAGGTGAGATATGGCTGTTTTCAAGAAAGATCGATGCTCACGTTGACCATGTTTCCTTCTGAGGCAGAAGTGTGGAACTCGGCCAGCTCTGTCCCGCAGGGAGACTGAACCTGGTTCAGAGGGACCCACCCAGGAGACCTGGGCGCCCAGCAAAACCAGGCTATAGACCATACAATGGGGGGTGGGGGGGAGAAAGCGTCTCCCACACAAAGAGGGTAGACTTGCCGGTGGGGCTGGAGTGCTGGAAGAGGTGGCGATGTCAGAGACACCCCTCCCCAGAGGCACCCCCTCATGAGGCACGGAAGCGGTGGGGATGCGGGAACAAAGGTGGCAGGTAGAAGTTCCCACCTCTGTCCCAGCAGCCTGCCTGGGGCACCCCGTGGCCTTCCCAGAGGAGTAGTGGGGACAGCAGGTCTGCAGGTTTCCGAGAAGGGGTAGCCACCCTTGCGGAGGGGAATGGGAGGGTCCCCAGAAGTCCCCCACCCCTGTGCCAGAGCCGAGCCCCCGTGCCCCGGGAGACCCTAGTAATTCCCTTCCCACCCTCCATTGGGTGAGAGGGACATCCCCAAAAGATCAAAGCAAGGGAGGCCCAGGAGCTGGTGGCAATTCTTTCTCCTCTAGCAGGATGTTTTAAACTCTTCTCCAGAGCCCTGGGTCCCCCCTTCCCCTGTAGGAAGTGAGGGTGGTGCAGGACATCCAGGCACAAGAGTCTCATCTGAGAATCTGTGGCAGGCAGATCTCCCCTGGGGGCTGCTCCTGGAGGGACCCCTCCTGGACCCCCTGTCACGTCCCCGCAGTCCAGCCACTCAAGGGCAGCAGCACCTGGCACAGCTAAGGCCTGAGTCTGTTCTGATGAGTGGGTGCCCGTGCCTTTGGTTTGTGAAATATTTCACATATCACCCTTGGTACTGATTGAAATTCTTTAAAATAATTTTTTTTTTTTTACCTCTCTGATCTCAGCCAAAGCAATTTCTTACTCGACACATCTCCAAAGGCAAGGGAATTAAAAGCAAAAATGAACTATCAGGACCTCATGAAGATAAAAAGCTTCTGCACTGCAAAGGAAACAATCAACAACACTAAACGGCAACCGACAGAATGGGAAAAGATATTTGCAAATGACATATTGGACAAAGGGCTAGTGTCCAAAAATCTATAAAGAACTCACCAAACTCCGCACCTGAAAAACAAATAATCCAGTGAAGAAATGGGCAGAAAACATGAATAGACACTTCTCCAAAGAAGACATCCAGATGGCCAACAGGCACATGAAAAGATGCTCAACGTCACTCCTCATCAGGGAAATACAAATCAAAACCACACTCAGATACCACCTCACGCCATTCAGAGTGGCTAAAATGAGCAAATCAGGAGACTATAGATGCTGGCGAAGATGTGGAGAAAGAGGATCTCTTTTGCATCGTTGGTGGGAATGCAAACTGGAGCAGCCACTCTGGAAAACACTGTGGAGGTTCCTCAAAAAATTAAAGATAGATCTACCCGATGACCCAGCAGTAGCACTGCTAGGAATTTACCGAAGGGATACAGGAGTGCTGATGCAGAGGGGCACATGTACCCCAATGTTTATAGCAGCACTTTCAACAACAGCCAAATTATGGAAAGAGCCTAATGTCCATCAACTGATGAATGGATAAAGACATTGTGGTTTATATACATGATGGAATATTACGTGGCAATGAGAAAGAATGAAATATGGCCCTTTGTAGCAACATGGATGGAACTGGAGGGTGTTATGCTAAGTGAAATATGTCATACAGAGAAAGACAGATACCATATGTTTTCACTCTTATGTGGATCCTGAGAAACTTAACAGAAACCCATGGGGGAGGGGAAGGAAAAAAAAAAAAGAGGTTAGAGTGGGAGAGAGCCAAAGCATAAGAGACTCTTAAAAACTGAGAACAAACTGAGGGTTGATGGGGGGTGGAAGGGTGGGGAGGGTGGGTGATGGGTGTTGAGGAGGGCACCTTTTGGGATGAGCACTGGGTGTTGTATGGAAACCAATTTGACAATAAATTCCATATCAAAAAAATGTTTTAATGTTGATTTATTTTTGACAGAAGAGAGACAGAGCACAAGAGGGGGAGGGGCAGAGAGAGAGGGAGACACAGAATCCAAAGCAGGCTCCAGGCTCTGAGCTGTCAGCACAGAGCCCCATGCAGGGTTCGAACTCACAAAACACGAGATCCATGACCTGAGCCTAAATCGGACACTTAATGGACTGGGCCACCCAGGCGCCCCAGTACTGAAGGCAACTCTACCTAACTGAAGGCAGTTTCTACTGCCTTGAAACAATTGAAAACGTTTCTATTCCACCAACCCATCTCCGTCTACGCCCAAGGTTCTAACTGGGGCCCACAGTTGGTTTTCATCTACAAGTGTTTTCAGTTGCAGCCGTCAAAAGGTGTTTGAAAAATCCAAAAGTTTTGCCTAAACATGTGGTTTCTGGTTTTTAACTTCCTCCAGTCCCATCCTCCACTCTCCAGCTCAACAGTAGCCTTGAAAAGTAAGTCCACGTTCCCCGTATTGGATGGAGCAGAAGGGAGCTGGAATTCTCCCAAAATGTCATTCCCAAAAGCATGTCATTATTTGACCTGACTGCTGGTTCCCTTGAAAACCCACTCAAAAGGATTGTCTTTATTTAAACTGACTCCGAGTTCATCCAGTAGAGAAGTCTCTCCCACGAGGATGGCTGTTACAAAAATAAATAAACCTTAGGAGTAAGTGTTGGCAGAGATGTGGGGAAATCGGACCCCTCGCACGTTGCTGGTGCGAACGAAAAATAGTGCAGGTGTTGGGGAAAACAGTCTAACAGGTGCCCAGAACATGAAACACGGAGTTACCCAATGGTGCAGCAACTCTACTGGCCGTCTACACAAGAGAAATGAAAACATGGGTCTGCATAAAAACTTGTACATGGGAAAACCTGGGTGGGTTGGTCAGTGAAGCCTCCAACTTCGGCTCAGGTCATGATCTCGTGGTCTGTGAGTTCGAGCCCCTTGTCGGGCTCTGTGCTGACAACTCAGAGCCTGGAGCCTGCTTCGGATTCTGTGTCTCCCTCTCTCTCTGCCCCTCCCCCGCTCGTGCTCTGTCTCTCTCTCTCTCAAAAAAAAAAAATAAATAAATGAACATTAAAAAATAATAATGATAGGGGCACCTGCATGGCTCAGTTGGTTCGAGTGTCAAACTCTTGATTTCAGCTCAGGTCATGAGACTGAGCCCCATGTCAGGCTCCACGTGTGGAGACTGCTTACAATTCCCTCTCTCTCTGTCTCTCTGTCTCTCTGTCTCTCTCTCCCTCTGCTCATCTGCCCCTCTCACAAGCTCTCTCTCTCTCTCAAAAATAAATAAACAGATAAGACACTGAGAAATAAAGATCTGTTTTGGGGTGCCTGGGTGGCTCAGTTGTTTCAAGCGTCTGACTTCGGTTCAGGTCATGATCTCATAGTCTGTGAGTTCAAGCCCCACGTCAGGCTCTGTGCTGACAGCTCAGAGCCTGGAGCCTGCTCCAGATTCTGTGGCTTCCTCTCTCTCTGGCCCTCCCCCACTCACACTTTGTCTCTCTCTCTCAAAAAAAAAAAATTAAAAAAATAAAACTTGTACATGGATTTTCATAGCAGCATTCTCCATAACAGCCAAAATTTGGAAACAATCAAATGTCCATCCATATTAAATGGATAGACAGCATTGCATAAGATGGAATATTATTCAGCCACAAAAAAGAAATGATGTACTGACATGTGCCAGGCACAGGTGGATGAACCTGAAAAACATTAGGCTAAGTGAAAGAAGCAAAATCCAAAGACCACATAATGTAGGATTCCATTTCTAGGAAATGTCCAGCATGGGTTAATCCATACAGACAGTGGATTAGTGGTTGCCAGGGCTGGACTGGGGGGTTTGGGGAATGGCCACTAATGGGTATGGAGTTTCTGGAGCCACGAGAAGTTTCTGAAATTAGAAAGTGGGGAGGGTGGTACAGCCTTGGGAATATAATGAAAACCACTGAAATTGACACTTCTAAATGGGGAATTTTATAGTATGTGAAATATCTTAATGAAAAAAAACCAGTTAGCAAATAAATGAGGAGGACTCTGCTGTGATGCGTGCTGTATTCTGCTCCAAATTTCATTTTTGAGAGAGAGAGAGAGAGAGAGAGAAAGAGAGTACTAGCGGAGTAGAGGCAGAGAGAGTATTTATTTTCTCTACACCAAATTTCAGCTCCAAATTTTTGTTACTGGCCTTCTATATCTGACATGTTTTCCGACCTTCTGTGACAGAGGGCAGAGAATATGGATATTTACTCTGGATTGGATCTCAGAGAAAGTACAAGCAGGGATGGATTTTAAAGCATTTCAGGAGGCGCCTCTGAGGCTGGGTCGGCTTTCTGGTCTGTGGGGCTATTGCCCCCGTCTCGTGCCTAGAGGGGTTAGTAAGGGGTTGCTTTCAAAGTCCAACCCTAGAATTTCAATGAGCAAATAATGGAAATTGTCAATGGAATTGTCAATAAAAAAGCATGAAGTGTGAAAAACATTTGGAAAGTACATGACAGCTGGGGTATGGCTAAGCAAATCAATGCAAAGAAGATAAATGGCCCATTGAAAGAGAACAAAGGCACATGAAAAATCGATTCTTGAGAAAATAAATACATACAGCCAATAAGTATCAAAATAGACAATCTCTCAAGTAACTTAAAAATGATAAATCGAAGGGTGCCTGGGTGGCTCAGTCGGTTAAGCATCTGACTCTTGATTTCAGCTCAGGTCATGATCTTGCAATCGGGAGATGGAACCCGGTGTCAGGCTCCGTGCTGAGTGTGGAGCCTGCTTGGGATTCTCTCTCTCTCCCTCTCTCTCTGTCCCCCACCCCCCCCAAAAATAAATAAGTAAATAAATAAACTTTAAAAAATTACAAATTGAAACAAGAGCCCATTTGTTGGCCTATCAGATTAACGCACATACTACAAAGAACTGTAACACAAGCGTGGATGGGGGTTGTGAGCACTTCCCTGCATTTTTCGTGGGGAGTATAGATTAGCATGAATTTTCTTGAGGGCTCTTTAGCAAAAGGTATGGATTAAAGATACAGGAACTGATTTGGTATGTTTAGGCATCAGAAATTATTAACAAGAATCAGATAAACTTAGGCAGCCTCGATCATTTGCTAGCTGTTTACCAGGCAAGTCGTTTCTTCTATCCAACACCAGCTGCTCTACCTGTAAAATGAGACTAATTATAGGACTTGCCTTCTGGGGTTCTCTGAGAGTTCCTGAATCCAGACATTTGTGAAGGACTCAGTCACTGGCTCTTAGTAACCACTCAACAAATATTCGTTATTTCATTGTCATTGAAAATTTACTCTAGGGGTGCCTGGGTGGCTCAGTGGGTTGGGCATCCTACTTCCGCTCAGGTCATGATCTCACCGTCCGTGGGTTCGAGCCCCGCATTGGGCTCTCTGCTGACAGCCCAGAGCCTGGAGCCTGCTTCGGATTCTGTGTCTCCCTCTCTCTCTCTGCCCCTCCCCCAACTCATACTCTGTCTCTCTCGCTCTCAAAAATAAAATGAAAACGTTAAAAAAAACTTAAAAATTTACTCTAAGAACATGTGATGTTTACCACAGTGTATTTATACTAACACAAATTAAGATGATGTCTGAGAATGTGGAGTGTTTAAATAAATTGTAGTTCATCTACATAAGGGATTTGCATGCAGATATCATAAAATGTAATAAAGTCTTTTTTGACCTAGAAAAATGTTTACAGCATGTTGCTGAGTGAAGAAAAACAGGCTAAAACCCTATAGCATGAAACTATTTATATAAGAAGTTTCTGTTTACAGAAACTGCATGCATATGGGTCAGACTGCTGAGTGATCACGTATGTGTGATCAGACTCTGATTTCTTTCCCTTATGTGATTTTTAAATTTTTTTTACGTTTATTTATTTTTGATAGAGAGAGACAGAGCACAAGTGGGGCAGGGGCAGAGAAAGAAGGAGACACAGAATCCGAAGCAGGCTCCAGGCTCCGAGCTGCCAGCACAGACCCCGACGTGGGGCTCGAACTCACAAAGCAGGAGATCATGACCTGAGCCGAAGTCGGACGCTTAACTGACCGAGCCACCCAGGTGCCCCTCCCTTATGTGATTTTTTTTTTTATTTTTTTTTTCAACGTTTATTTATTTTTGGGACAGAGAGAGACAGAGCTTGAACGGGGGAGGGGCAGAGAGAGAGGGAGACACAGAATCGGAAACAGGCTCCAGGCTCTGAGCCATCAGCCCAGAGCCTGACGCAGGGCTTGAACTCACGGACCGCGAGATCGTGACCTGGCTGAAGTCGGACGCTTAACCGACTGAGACACCCAGGTGCCCCTCCCTAATGTGATTTTTAAAATATAGGCCTTAATTTTTTTCTATTCATGTATCTTCCCTTTACTTTTATTTTTTTATTCAGGTATAATTAGCATACACTGTTATACTTTCAGGGGTAAATATGATTCTATACATTACTCAATGCTCATAATGATAAATGTACTCTTGATCTGTTCACCTATTTCACCCACCCCCTCACCCACCTCGCCTCTGTCAACCACCAACTTGTTCTCAGTATTTAAGAGTCTGTCTTTTGGGGGGCACCTGGGTGGCTCAGTCAGTTGAGCATCCAACTCTTGGTTTCTTCACTCTCTTGGGCTCAGGAGTTTCCTTGCGGCCTTCTGTTTCCTTGCCTTCCAGAAGGTTACAGAAGCCATTCCTCATCCAATCGGTCAGTTCTACAGAAATAAAGAAAGCCCTCCTGTATTAATTAAATCATTTTATTCTGTGTTCCTGATGCTTTGACATCGTGGCCCTGGAGGACCATTCCTCCCCAGCATAGCTAATTCCTGGAAGTATGAAATGGCTGACTTGTAAAAAAAAAAAGTCTTTCCTGTGCAAACCAACCAATCCAGAGCCCCTACCACAACCACCTTCTCAATAAGGTCTCACCTCAGCCACAATCTACCTGACTTAATCACCAGAGGGCCAGGTACAGACAACAAGGGTCAGCACCCATGCCCCAGAGTCCGCTGAAATTACGCACCCTAGCCAATCCCAAGCCTGCTTGTCCTGTAGCACATTTCTTCCCTGCAAACTATGAGAAGGGTTCTTGTCCACACTTCCACTTGCTCACTCTACCTCCCTACAGACCCAGACACTTCCCTCTGTGGCCCCGCATAGCGTGCTGCAGGGCTCTGTGACGATAACACGCTTCTTCCTCCATGACAGTCCCTTCTATGCCCATATGTCTCACCATACTTGATCGAAACAAATCCCAGCTACTCTTTAAACGCTCCTGGAAACCCAGTCTAGAACCCCTCACTCCTCAACAGCCTTCAGACGATTTTGTAAGCACTCAATTCCCTGTACAAAGTCTCTTTTTGCTTAGAAACCACTAGACGGTTTTTGTTTCCTACAGCAAATCCTGACAGTAAAGCCACTTACCCAGACTGCACAACTGGCCAGGAACAAAGCCCCACGCCATCCGCCTCAAACACCCAAGCCCTCACGCCAGAAGACTTGCTTGTTTACACTGGCATTTCTGTCACTATCTGCCATCTCACAGGTTTTCCCCCCTGAAAGCACTTCCCTGCCCCAGAGTGTCGCCCTGGCCAGTACATGACGTTCGTTGGCCAGCCTCCAGGTGAAGCTGTTGCCTGAGCAAGTGTTTGGCCATCCCTTGAGGTCTGGATCGTTTCCCTGCAGTGACCTGGGCTCTAGGTTAGGTTTCAGCTCTCAGAGTGGAGGAATCCGAGACTTCTGTGAAGCTGAACTGAGGAGGGTTCCTTCCATTTATGGAAAAGCCCAAGGAATGGCAGAGAATCCCAGAAAACCTTTGGCTGCCTCTCGCAGTCTGCTGGAGACAACTTCGGCACCGTGGAGGCTTGGGGCCCATCAGCTATTTCTACCTGCGTGTTTCCTGTGGGTTCTTTCCTAGTCCTGGCTCCTTGAGGCAGCTTCCCACATTAAGGTGGATCCTATGGCTTGTTCTGGTCATGTTCAGGTAGCAAAAAAGATTCCAGTCCAACTTAAGCCAGAAATTTCTTTTCCTTTCTTTTTTCATCTCACATCTCATTCAAAGCAGTGCCTCTCCCCCCAGCTCAGGCAGAAGAGCAGCGGAAATGGAGCAGGGGGGTGTCCTTCAGCTCATCTGTTTCCTTTCTTCTCCCCACTATGCCTTGTTATTCGGAATTAGGGGAGAAGGGTAGTCAGGGGGACAGAAGATGTGAAGACAAGCCAGTCCTGCTGGACTCCTATCGGATATTCCTCTGGCCACTGACACCTGCTGGGGTGGATCCCCAAAGGTTGGTCCTTATGTTAATTTCCTAGGGCTGCCATAACTAATTACCACAATCTGGCTTAATCAACAGAACAATCTGGCTTAAATCAACAGAGCTTTATTCTTTCACAGTTCTGCAGGCTAGAGATCCAAAATCAAGGTTTGGGCAAAGCCACGCTCCCCCTAAAATCTCTAGGGGAGGATCCTTCCTTGCCTCTTCCAGCTTCTGGTGGCTCCAGCCTCCCTTGGCTTGTGGCCATATCACTCCAGTCCCTACCTCTGTCTTCAAATGCCCTCTCTGAGTGTCCAAATGTCCCTCTTCCTATAAGGATACAGTGGATTAAGGGTCTGCCCTACTCCAGTATGACCACATCTTAACTAATTACATTAGCCATAACCTCATTCCCAAATTAGGTCATGTTCACAGGTACTGGAGGGTTGTGGACTTCATCATATCTATTGGAGGGACACAGGTCAACCCGTACATAACAGCCCTCTTTGTCCTCTGTCTTTTAGGGAGTGCTTTTGTGGGTTCAAAGATACCCACCTGCTCACTCCCATCCCTGAACCCCCAGGACCCCTTGGCATGGAAGATACATTCCCTGAAGTTCACCATGGAGGTCCCCTGCCTCAGCAAGCAGCCCCCAGGGCAGTGTCTTCTCCAGAGTGACTCTGGTCTGGGTCCTTCCTTGGCAATTGCTTGGCCACAAGAAGACTCCCATGATTCTGGCCCCACTAGCCTCCCGGAATGCAGGACGCTCTCTTTGCTGCCCTCACTGCTCCTTGTGCATCCAGGGAAGGGGTGCCACTTGTCACCACACTGTGCTCTGGTCTTGTGGTGGCCCCTGGCCTGCTCTCCAGCAGCTCAGGAGACATTCAGTGCTGAGTCCATCGATGCCAGACTGGCCCACTTGCACCCTTCACCTCTCCCAGGGTTTCTCCTCCGGTCCCCTGCCCCCTTTTGGGATGAGGAGCTCGCCTGTTTCTTTTTCCTTTGGGAGAAAAGGAGAAACACACATTCTCCACATCTGTGAATTTGCTTTAAGGGACAGACTGTGAGGGGCGCCTGAGTGTCTCAGTCAATTAAGCATCTGACTCTTGGTTTCAGCTCACATCATGATCTCACACTTTGTGAGTTCAAGCCCCGTGTGGGGCTCTGTGCTGACAGTGCAGAGCCTGCTTGGTATTCTCTCCCTCTGTCCTCTCTCTCTCTCTCTTTCAATAAATAAATAAACATTTTAAACATTAGAAAAAAAAAGGATAGCCTTTGATCAATCTCTGAATTGCTCACCCAGGAGGAGCATGGTGAGCCAGGGTCACAGGTTTTTGCAGATATGGGCATTCCTAGGGGGAATGTGACTACCACCCCCTTACAGGACATGTGAGAACCCATTACCTCCAATTGGAGAAGTTCAGGAAACCTCTCCAGACAGTAGAAGTCTTATCTAGCATGCTGGAAGATGGATATAGTGCCTCGTTCACACTACTCAATAACAGGCAGTCTTAAATGTCCAAATTCCAGCATCTTCCATGCCACTACTACCGTTTCATTTCTCATTGCTGTGCAGACATTTGCAGCCACAAAGGCTTCCCAAAAGCTGTAATCCTCCAATGCATGCTCTATAAAAGACAAGCTACCAAATTTTTACTTTCTCCGAGGTTCCATAATATTGCCTACCAGGCTCCTGGGCTTGGATAGGTGGGGGTCTGTGTGTGTGGGATTGACATGAGCCGACCACCATCCCTCTCATTGCATTGCATCCTCCAAGAAGACTCCTCCAACTACTTTATTTTGAAGAGATCACCCCCCCCCCCGGATCATCTCTGCCCCTTTACCCTTCCCAAGTACGCTTCAGAGTGGTTCTATCAGAAATTACATTAAATTGTAGTTTGTTTGTTTACCTCTCCCCCACCAGAATACAAACTTTGTGAAGCCGCACTTCCTGCTGTATCCAAGGTTTAGACAGGGTTAGAGTGTGTCACGTGGTAGGTATACTGGGTTGAATGGTGCACACCCTCCCACCACCCCCCAAAAAGATATGCCCACCAGAAACTATGTGTGTGGCCTTATTTGGAGAAAAGGTTTTTGCAGATATAATTAAGTTAAGGATCTTGGAATGAGATGATCCCAGATTAAGGTGGGCCTTAGGGGGCCCCTGGGTGGCTCCATTGGTTGAGCATTTGACTTCGGCTCAGGTCATGATCTCCCGGTTGGTGAGTTCGAGCCCTGCATCAGGCTCTGCACTGACGGTGCAGAGGCTGCTTGGGATTTTCTCTCTCTTTCCCTCTGCCTCTCCCCTCTCTCACTCTCTCTCAAAATAAATAAACATTTAAAAAAATAGTGGGCCCTAAAACCATGGCACATGTCTTACAAGAGAAAGGAAGGAGACACGGATGAGATGGCCACATCAAGACAGACGCGGTTCAGACACATGCAACTATAAGCCAAGAACATTGGGAAGCAGCAGAACCTGGAAGACACAGGGAAGGAGTCTCCCAGGGATCCCCCTCAGAGGGAACACGGCTCTGTGAGCACCTTGATTTTGGACTTCTTGCCTCCAGAACTGCACAAGAATAAATTTCCATTACTCTAAGACACCAAGTTTGTGATAATTTGTGATGGTAGCTCTGGGAAAAGAACACAGTAGACATTCAGTGTCTACTGAACGAATGCATGTATGCACCACCCACTGCAGGGGTACCCAGCCCCTTTCTGTGAGATCCTGGAAAGCCCACTGCCTCCAACAGTCATGCCTAAAGGAGGACTAGGCATCAGGAACATCAGCTTTAAGTCCCAGCTCTGCTGCTAAATGTAAGTTCCCAGTTGTGGCCTCGGTCTCCCCAGTGGGAAGAGATGGGTCTCAGAGATGCCAGGGTTTTCTCGGATCCAACAGAGCGTTGCAGAGACCAGGAAGCCTCTATGCAAGCAGCTCTCTCCAGGCAACCCTGCATGCCCCGGGTCTGAAGCCTCAGCTGGCAGAAGGCCCGCGGGAGTCCCTCCAGAGCAGGGCACAGGCTGTGTGCCCAGCCGTGGCAGCTGCTGTGTGTCTGCATCTGCCCACCCTTGGGGCTTTGTGGTTACCTTAGTGATCGTCTCTCTCCCAGGGCTCCACGCTGCAGATGGGACCAGCTGGCGGTAGGGCTGGGGGTGAATTGCCCTCCTGGCTAGGAGACAAATCTTGTGCTTCACGAAGGACTTTCACCTCTGGGTCAGGGTGGGGGACGAGTGGCTCAGGGAAGTCACCTAGTTGCTAAAGGCTTGTTTTCCATTCAGTGGATGTAGGATGCCCCCTGGTATTGCCATGTCTCCCAGGAAGACTGGCCAGCTTCCCCAACATAGAAAAGGGAGAGTATTTTTGGAAACTTGTAAATATCTACAAACTGCCTCTATACTCTCCTGAGAACACCAGTGGATGGCCAAGCCTTGGTTAATTTCAGCAGGCTTAGATGGGTTTTGAAACATTCACATCCTCTGGGAATGCAAGCTGGTGCAACCACTCTGGAGAACAGTATGGAGGTTCCTCAAAAAGTTAAAAATAGAACTACCCTACGACCCAGCAATTACACTACTAGGTATTTATCCAAGGGATATAGGTATGCTGTTTTGAAGGGACACATGCACCCCCATGTTTATAGCAGCACTTTCGACAATAGCCAAAGTATGGAAGGAGCCCAAATGTCCATCGATGGATGAATGGGTAAAGAAAATGTGGTATATATGTACAATGGAGTATTACTCAGCAATCAAAAAGGATGAAATCTTGCCATTTGCAACTACGTGGATGGAACTGGAGGGTATTATGCTAAGTGAAATTAGTCAGAGAAAGACAAAAATTGTATGAGGACTTTAAGATACAAACAGATGAACATAAGGGAAGGGAAACAAAAATAATATAAAGACTGGGCGAGGGACAAAGCATAAGAGACTCATAAATATGGAAAACAAATAGAGGGTTATTGGAGGGGGGTGTGGGCAGGATGGGCTAAAGGGGTAAGGGGCATTAAGGAATCTATTCCTGAAATCATTTTTGCACTATATGTTAACTAATTTGGATGTAAATTAAAAAAAAATAAAATTAATAAAAAAATAAAAATAAGTTAAGAAAAAAGAAAAATTCACATCCTCAGATATTTGAGGTGAATTTCAGATGACCTCCATCTCCTGACCTTTCCAATGACTGATTCTTCTTGGGCAGCTGCTGCCCAGTGGAGTAATTCCTGCCCCTGGGCCTCTAGGTGCAGCCAAAAGGACACGGGGCTAGGTCACCGGACATGACGCCTCCGAACGATCTGTGCGACTTTGGGTCCATCTGGGCCTCAGCTGAGTCATCTGGGAAACAGAGATCACAGCACCGGCTATGCTTACCTCAGGAGGCATCTAGAAGATCCAGGCAGCTAGATGCTTTGGAAGGGCTTCCCAAAAGAGCTTGGGGCACCTGGAGAAATGGATGGGAAAGCTGGGGACCGCGTGGTGTGCAGTAACTAACCTTGCCCAGAGAAGGGTGTAGCCTTTGCCTCTAGCTCCTGGGAGGTAACCACTAAGCCCTTGGGATGTTCTGCTCGATAAGAAGGTCTTTATTTACTGGGGGGCTCTTGAGCCGTGCCAGATGGTCTACATTAATACTGTGAACCCTGCCGGGGCCTCAGGCCACACAGTATCAGCTCAGACTCTGGAGGGACTGGATACTAAAGTCAGTCTTGTGGGCAGGGCAGTCAGCTGTGTCGACATGGTGAACACTCATAGAAACTCTGGCTACCAAGACTTGGGTGAGTGCCCTTGGCGTCAATACTCAGAGCATAGAATTGTCACACACGGTTGGTGGGAGAAGTAAAGGCTGCCCATAACTCCCGTGGGAGATGACAAGGGGAAGCTTGCTCCTGGAGCCCTCCTGGCCCCTCCACTGGGCTCCTTTTCTTAGTGATGATTTTAATCTATGAGCTTTCACGGTAGAAAAGCGTCAATGTGAGTATGTCCGCGTTGCTGAACCTGAGGGTGGCCTTGGGGACTCTCCTGAACTTACATGTTGGACAAGGGGCGACAGGAAGGAGTGGTCAGTAGCAGGGAATCCAAGAGCAGCTCCCAGCGAAACGTGGGATGGGACACTATCCCTGGTTCCCGCTGGACACTCACCTCTGCTCCGTCTGGATCCTCGCCTCTGGCCCGGCCTCTTGATTCTGCCACTGCCACAGAGAAGCATCTCTGGGAGTCCTGCATCCTAAGAGTAATGCAAAAAAATTGAAATCCCGTGAGGAAGCATCTGATGAGCTAAGCTTGGATCACGTGTGTCCTTGGATCCCTGGTGTCCTGGGGGCTGGGAGAAGGTTTTCATGGTGGAGGGGCCATGCCTCCCACCTGCACCAATTCAGTGGGGGAATCCCTCCATCCCCCAGACAAGAGGGGTGGTCTAATGCTGAACAGCAAAAAAAGAGCTATCCACTCCAAATGACTTGGATGGGGTAGAGCATCTCGAAGATTCTCTCTGAAATTAGAGGAGGAAACTGCTCGGAAGCAGGCGGGCTTCACCAGGCGTGCAACCTGTGCAGTCACACAGCACTTCACACATGTTCCAATGCTCCACTGTCACCATCTTGAAATTCTTAGTCATTTTTAAGCAGGGACCCACATTTTGATTTCGCATCAGGCCCTACAAATTATGTCGCCTGTCCTGCCCGGAAGGCACCAAGCATCATGCAAATGTAAGGGCTGGTTATAACCTTTGTTTTACTAGCAAATGGTCCAATCCATCAAAGTTATTTTCACAGCTGCCTTTTATTTATTTATTATTTATTTATTTATTTATTTATTTATTTATTTATTTTTACTGTTTATTTTGACTTAGACTTAGGGAAACCACCATCTGTCCCACTTGTAATAGCCCCTGAGCAACACCCTCGCCTGAATACCAGACCTACCCCCCTGCTCTGCTGCTGCCAGCCCCACTTGACTGATTTCTTCGTGCTTCCACTCCATTTCTCCTTCCCCCCAGACCTGTTCCTGCCCTTGAACATCTTACAATGCCCCGTTTGCCCTTCCTCAGGCTGCTTTTTTCTTCGTCTCTTCCATTGACTGAATCTCTCTGCTTCCTCTCTGCCCTTCAACCCCAGATGTGTTCCAAGGTGAGTTCCCTCTTGGGGCTGCCCTCCTTTGTTGATTCACCAGCTTCCTCTCATGCCTTCAAGCAAAACTCCCTGAGGAGCCTTCTGAGATGGCTGCTCTACCGGCTGCTGGGCATCACCACGTGGATGCCATCAGCTCGGACCATCCACCTCCCCTTCTTGTCCTCCTGACTCTGCCCATGTCACCATCAGCCTTCCAGCATAATTCATCTCAAGTTCTTTCCTGCCTCCACATTGTTATCACATCTAACGCATGTCCATCGGTGACATCGTTCCTATAATTATTTCAGATAGGATGGGGGGGGGGGTTGTATTAGAATCTCTGAGTAGGAGGCTGGGCTGGAAAATTATGCAAAGTTACTGAAAGCTCCCCGGAGATTGCGCTCAGTGCCCCCAAATAGGGCGTGGCTCTCCAGTTCCAACCCCCAATCTTCAGTTTAGATGCATTATCCATCTGTGTTCGTTGTGATATTTGTTCAGCTGCTACAAGGGTCAAAAGGACAAAATCAGAGTTTATGTCTCTTTCAAAAGAAAACAGTCTGCTTGGATGCAAACCAAATCTTGTAGAGCTGTTCCAGGATTGCCAAGGACCTAGACTCCTTCCGTATTGTTGCTTCACACCCTTAATATATAGCTTCCACCCCATGGTCCAACATGCCTTCTGAGCTCTAGCAAACATTTCTGCATTCTAGCCAGCAGGAGAAGGAGGGAGGAAGAAAGGCATGCTCCTGTCCTTAAGGATACTTTCTAAATGTTAGACATGACAGTCTGTCTCCTTTCCATTGGCTAGATGTCTGAGATAGCTTTTATTTCACACAATTATGAACCCCGCTAAAAATGGGGATGTTCTGTTTCTAAGGAGGCTAGTGTTCGTGGACAAGAAGCATCTCTACAGCCATAACACAAACAAAAGTCTTATGTGGAACTTCCAAGAAGGCTCAGTACAAGGAAGAGAGTGTACCCTTTTGCTTCTTCTATTGTGCCTTGTTCTGGCCTCTGAACAGTCCGTCTCTAGGGTCCATTTACATAAGGAAGAGGTAAACATCTGTCTTGTTTAGACCACTGTCAATTAATGGTCTGGTCACATGTAGGAAGGCTAATCCTAAGGCCTAAATGATAGAGATGTGAGATGAGTCACAGACATTGCAGGCGAGCTCCCGTTGTGATTTCCCTGTCTTTCTATGAACCAAGGGAGGGGTGGGTTTACACAGCCACCGAAAGTGCTGGAGGATGCTTGCAAGAGAATTAAAAAGAGGGGTGGGATTTTGGCAAAACAAGTCAGATTCAAGACTTAAGCTACTGAGTAGAGTCCCGGGGACCTGAAAATAATTTGGAAGGTAATATTTGAGGTTCATTACGACCCAGTTACTATGCACTTTAAGGTAAGAAAGGCCCAGAATGTAAATGTAGACAAAAGCACTCCTTACAAACCATAGAGATTATCGTCAGTGGGATCGTAAGTACAGCCTGGTGAGACTTGAAGACGTTGAGATAATGAGGGGTGTGTGTGTGTTCAAGTGTGTGCATTTTTGAGGCACAGTGATTAGGTATTTGACCAAATTATTTTATTATTATTATTATTATTATTATTTATTTTCGGGAGAGCACAAGTGGGGGGAGGGGCAGAGAAGGGGACAGAGGATCTGAGGCAGGCTCTGTGCTGACAGGCTGACAACAGCAAGCCAACATGGGGCTCGAACTCACAAGATCAGGACCTGAGCTGAAGTCAGACACTCAACTGACTGAGCCACTCAGGTACCCCTGTATTTGGCCGAATTCTTAATTGGCAAGTGGTAAAAATCAGTCTTTGGTAAAGCAAAAGCTGAATATTACACTCATAGTAGAATAAAATCAGGCAATAAAAAATAAATCTGATATTTCATCCAAAATACATTAATTTTAGGAGCGCCGGGGTGGCTCAGTCAGTTAAGTGTCCGACTTCGGCCCAGGTCATGATCTCCCAGTTCATGGGTTTGAGCCCCACATGGGGCTCTGTGCTGACAGCTTGGAGCCTGGAGCCTGCTTCGGATTCTGTGTCTCCCTCTCTCTCTGCCCTTCCCCCGCTCATGTTCTGTCTCTCTCTCAAAAATAAATAAACATTAAAATTTTTTTTTGAAAACTAAAAGAAACACTGTTACATTTTTGTTAGTAAAACAACTTAGCAGTCAACGAAGACGTGGGGCTCGAACTCGGGGACAGTGAGATCATGCTTAGGCCTAAGACAGACACTTAACCAACTGAGCCACCAAGGTGCCCCACAACTTAGTAGTCAATTTTAAAGCTTGAAATGGTAGTATAGGAACTCTGTATCATCACCCCCAGCTGCTGTGCAGCTGCTAAGTCACTACCCCGCACATTTGTTATACAAAATAAATGCTCACTTTCCACTATTGGGAAAGGAAGATATGTTAGGCCAACTCCGTCGGGAGAAGTATGGCTGACGTTGCCAGCAAATTAATTACCAGGCTTTTCCCAGACTCTGAGAGTAGCGATTAAAATAAAGATTTATCATCTTTTCACCTACTTGAGTTGAGAGCTTGGTTTCTGATGCTCAGGCAACGTCACAGAAGCAATTTCACAAACCAAAGCTTTAGGCACTCAAAGAAGATACTCCCTCACAAATTTGATAACTTAGATGAAACAGACCAATTCCTTGAAAGAAACAGATATCAAAACTCACATAGGAAAATGGTAACCTTCATATCTTTATATTAAAGAAATCGAACTGATAATTAAAGCTCTTACAGAAAAAGAAAACACTAGAATTTCACTGGTGAGTTCTATCAAACATTTAAGAAAAAAACATTACCAATTCTCTACAAATTTTTGTTCAGAAAACTTCCATTCTCATTTTTGGAGAGCAGAATTACCCGGATACCAAAAGCAGATAAAAACATTACAGTAAATGAAAACTGTGGACCAATTATCTCTCGTGAATATGAATGCAAAAGTTCTTAACAAAATATTGACAAATAGAACCCAGCAATATATAAAAAGGATAACACATTGCAACCAAGTGTGATTCAGGAATCAGGAATACAAGCCTGATTCAACAGTCATAAATCAATGTAGTTTTTAAAAATTTTTTTAATGTTTTTTATTTATTCTTGACAGAGAGAGAGAGAGAGAGAGAGAGAGCGCGCGCGAGCGAGCATGAGTGGGGGAGGGGCAGAGTGAGAGAGGGACACAGAATTGGAAGCAGGCTCCAGACTCTGAGCTGTCAGCACAGAGCCCAACGCAGGGCTTGAACTCACAAGCCATGAGATCGTGACCTGAGCTGAAGTCGGACGCTTTATGGACTGAGCCACCCAGGTGCCCCTCAATCAATGTAATTTTAACAGACTTCAGAAAAAAACCCATACAATCGTGTAATAATGAAAACTCTTAAAAATCTAGGAATAGAAGGGAACTTCTTTAATACAATAAGGGAATATGAAAAAACCCTAGAGCTAACATCATATTTGATGATGAGAAACTGAACTGTTTCCCCCTAAGACTGGAAACAAGACAAAGAAGTCCTCACTCACCTTTGCTGTTTAACATTGTACCAGAAGTTCCACCTAAGTGCAACATGACAAGAATAAGAAATTAAAGGCCTGCAGATTAGGACCAAAGAAAGAAGATGCCTCATTAATATTTGCAGAGGTGCCCTTAAGGTTATTGCCCTTCTTGCAATTTTATTTGGGGGTGTACTTACTGCTTTACATCATCCTTTGAAAAAAATGTGTTCTCAAATTTTGGATCTAGGAATGTGGTAATGGAGCAATATTATTTGCTTTCGAGGGAATAAAATCACACCTGATTGTCCAGCACACCTCCGTTTTCATTGCATGCACACAAATTTAGCCTTTTCTTCGTGTAGAAGGATAAAATGCATCTTTAAATAAGCTCAGAGATGCCAGATATGACGAAGAGGTAGACACTTGGCTATTTAGCCTCCCAAAGGGCAAGGCCAAATGTAATCATACATGTGAACAAACACTGAGAACAAAGTCAAACTTTGTGACCCTTTAGTGTTTCCCCAGGTATTCCCAAATTGCTCAATCTACTAGAAAATCTCCCCTTAAATAGCCAAGGTAAGGTCATGCCCCAAATAATCCATTTAGCAGGATACAGGGTTTCAATAGGTTCCCACCCAGAGGTCCCAGAGGGAGACAAGCGTGTTTCAAAACCTGCCCTACATGTTCCTTGTCACTTCCTCTTCCAACAACCTCTCCGAATCTAGCTCATTCCCTAGAGATATCCCTACTATTTTAGAACTGCTGCCTTCCCGAGCATGACTACTTCCTCCCTAATCCCCAGACCACCGCTGAGACCAGGCTCAGATAGTTAATAAATTATTCCTGTAGGCAACATTCTCAGAAAGCAATCAAAACAAAAAAGAAATCACTTAAACACGATACAAAATATTATGGCTCCAGAGATCCAGAGGCCAAGTCCTACCTGGAGGGATCCCTCGAGGGGTCCTACCTCTTACCAGCTTGGTCTCCGAAATAGGATGACAGCCTTTGCCATCTCTCCCTGCTAGATCCAGGGATCTTTCATCTTCAACGCCAAGGGAAGGATCAAACGTGGATCTCCAAAAAAATACAACACTGCCTTCCATGGACACATCTACCCATGTCACTTTGCAACCAGTGGGCTGCAACAACTTGTTCAGAATTCCTTCAGTTCAGAAGAGATTCTGACCTTTTCTGTTGGATGACGGGAGACTTATTACAGGATCCTTGCAAAATCAATGTGCAGTCTTTGCCAAAAGATGAAGTCTGCCCTAGGGTGATAGGAAGACTTCAGCTTTTAGGCGAAAATAGTGGTTTGTTCCCACTTCTGTGCATCGAAGATTCAAAAGTACTAGGTCCAATCTGAGAGCATCTTATTACACATACAGATTATGATAGGTATGGCTGGTGGCCTTCTCAGCATCTTTTCTCCCCTCCTTCCTTCCTTCTAACTATCTATTTAAGCCCTATATTGGTATATGTAGTCAAACCCATTCTTGTGTGTGTGTGTGTGTGTGTGTGTGTGTGTGTGTGTAGCAAAATTAACTTGATTAAACAAGTTTCCGTTTCTGGAGAGTGTGATAAAGTGGATCTCTCTGCCACGAGGCTACCTCTCCCAGAACACCCGACCCACCTGGAGTCAAACTGTCTAGATGCCACCTCCTAACTAGAACAGACTCAACATTATCAGTGACGTTCCCCGAGCCACACAGCAGGGCCAACACATTTTTGCTGAGGAAATAAACGAATTAAATGTTTCTTGCTGTCAGGGTCCATATTACCTAGTGGGGGAGGTAATATTCAGTATTTATAAGCTACAGAGTCAAATAAGAGCTATCATCACAGGGACCACATTTTCAGGATCAAACCCTGCAGAAAGAATTCTGATAAAGCAGTCTCCTCTGAGTTTTAAACATGTTTACATGGAAATCTTACAATGGTATCTGAATCTAAACACATCCAACTGCTTTCCACAACCCTCACGCCTCCCACCTGATGGGAGCCATATCGTCTTCAGCCTAGATATGACTGTCTCCCCCGTGATTCTCCCTGTTTCCATTCTTAGGGGGTGCAGGAGGTTATGTGCAGGCACTGGGCAAAAGTAACCCTCTCCTCTGGAGTCCCAATCCAGTGTCATGGGATGGGAGCCTTGGGTAGCCGGTGGTCAGGTTCTCTGCTACCTGAAGGAAGCTGGCCAGCAG
The DNA here is from genome assembly GCF_027475565.1 of Acinonyx jubatus. Lineage (NCBI taxonomy): Eukaryota > Metazoa > Chordata > Mammalia > Carnivora > Felidae > Acinonyx > Acinonyx jubatus. Next base: position 189,527,158 of record NC_069382.1, read on the forward strand.
TTAAGAATAAAATGAAAGAGACCAACAACACAATATGAGCCACCGGATTCAGCTGTTCCTAGGTTCGCCTCTATTCTGTCTAGATACCTGAGTCGACAACTTTCCCTTTGTGCTTAAACTCCTTTGGAACCAGGTTTCCGTCACTCGCAAATAAAAGGGCTCTGGAAAACGTAAGTTTCTAAGCTTCGGTTTCCCCCTTCTGCAAAATCAGCTGCCTCCTAGGCCTGTGGTGAGGATCAAATGAACTAGGATCGCATCAGAGCTTTGCAAGTAGGAAGCAAAAGTATCCATTGTCACGTACCCTCCAAAAGCACTTAGCAGCCAGGATGGTTTGGGTTGCAAGAAGTCAAGCGTGCAATTTAAATTAGTTTAAGCGGTGGCTACTTCAAGTGTGGTTCCTGGACCAGCATCAGTATCACTAGACGTTAGACATGCAAATTCATGGGCCTCACTCCAGCCCCATTGAGTCAGAATTTCTGTGTTATAACAAACTCCTTGAGTGATCCTTATACACACTGAAGTTTGGAAATCAATGGCTTCGGCAACAAAGGATTTGTTATCTAATATAACAAGTAGTACAAAGATGGCTGGGGGCAGGTTGTTTAGTTTTGAGAGGTCAAGGGTGTGGGTACTTCCTACACCACTGCTAGGTTCACCGACAACTATCTCACTGCCACAAGATGTGGCCTCGGCCTCCAATAGCTTATCTTTATAGAATCACGTCCAAGAACAGGAAGGGCGATTTCTCCTCACATCCTTTTCATCAGGGAGGAAACTCTTTCCCCCAAATCTCCAAAGGACCCCTCCTTTCACGCCAGAAGCTAGGATCGCCTCCCATGCCGGTGCCTAAATGATCATGGTCACGGGAAATGAAATGACCACAACTGGCTTAGACTTGGTCACCTTCATCACCTGTGGCCACAGAGGGGCCGGCTCCCCCGGGCACATGGAACAGTGAATACCAGACCCAGTCAGAGCTTTGTCACCAAGGGAAGTGTGTGGACAGCCAGGAAGGTGTGCCACACGTATAATAGGAGTAGAGTAGGGAGCAATTGTGGTCACTCGGATGCCTCAGTCAAAGTAAAGTCAAAGTTCTGGAAGTTTCTCCATGTCTTGGGGAGCCTCACCCATGGGTCATGAATGATGGAGATTTGTCAAGGTGTATCAGGTGAGTTTTTCATTAGCTCAGAAAGGCCCAGGAAAGAGGTCAGGTGGACAGAGACCACCTGAGGCATCGCACGCCCCTCATGTCTATCTGGTGTGGACATTCCAAGCTTTTCCCTGTGTCAAGACCACACCCATTACACCAACAGTGTTCCATACACATTTAGCCACCTCATCATCTCGTGGGTGCTTGACATTCCCAAGGGATACGTTCCAAGGCTTCTGTAATTTCTAAATTCAGGAACACGACGATAGCATGTAAATGCCCCCACAAAATGCACCAAGTACATTTCACATCAGGTATGACCACAGGTGTAAAGAGGGGTGAATTGAGATGTGGGTGCGGGCAGGCAGGCTGGCTCACTCACTTGTGGGTGATTCTTTCTGCACACAGAGTGGAAAAAAGATCATGGACACAGAAGGTTTTAAAATAAAACTTTAGTTATCTCATAAAAAGTCTGTGTGCCGGAAGAAGTGAGGGCTTTATCCAGTAGCGAGAGCCAAGCAACTATCCCTCAGTTTTATAGGTTCTGTTTTTCCCATGAGCAGGGCTCAAATTCTATGTACCCTATGCCCTCCCCACACATGCACCTTTCCAGAAAGCTTTTCGTTGTGTTGAATTCGGGGACACACAGGGAAGGGCCTGGTACTTACAAGGGAATAAACGAATGGCTCACGTTTGACAAGCGCTGTGAGCCTCTATTTTGAAAACAGGAGGAATAATGGTACACAAGGTAAGATATACATCTGAAAAGATATTTGAATACACACTTTGAAAACCAGGGGAAAATGCATAGTGAACAGAAGAAATCAAGGAAGATCAGGTCCCTGTCTGAGAAGGACGGAGTCGTGGTATTTGTTCACTGTGACGTCAAACTATTTTGATGGGTCTCTCTCATCACCACAGTTCAGTTCTTAGCTCAGAAAAAACAGGGAACTGGGGCGCCTGGGGGGCTCAGTTGGTTGAATGTCCAACTCTTGATTTTGGCCCAGGCAGGTCATGATCCTAGGGTTGTGGGATGGAGCCCTGCGTCGGGCTCTGTGCTGAATGTGGTGCCGGCTTCAGATTCTCTCTCTCCGCCCCTCCCCTTCTCTCTCAAAAAAAAGAAAAAAATACAGCAAGCTAACACATGAACTGTTGAATGCTCTGACACAAGGATGGAGTCTGTCTAGTCCAGGGTGAGGAAGAGGCAGGAGAGGGCATGTTGAGCTCGCGAATCAAGTCCCCCGCGGCCACCCACAGTTAAGAGACCCATGCCAGAAACTCAGCCCTGGCGTCAGTTTATCCACAGATTCTGCTGTCAGCTGTGGTGTCTCCTGTGCTCCCTTCTCTTCATCTGACGTGGCTTTGGAACTAAACATCCTTGCCTCCTCCTCCTCACGAGCCTCTCATTTCTTCTCCCAACTGCCGAGCGTGGCTCCATAAGCCATCCCGTGACCAGCAGATCTACGCAGACTTGGACCTTCATGAAGACTGTGGGCTCTGGCCTCACCACCACCCTTGTGTGCTCTTGGGCAGCCCGTACAACCTCCGTGAACCCCGGCTGGTCTCTCTGGAAGGTGAGGGTCACTAGAGTGTTCCCCTCACGAGTGCAGGGGACGGTGACGTGCTGGTCACTTAGGGAATGCCTGGCCCCAAACGGTGACAGTGGAAAATGCAGAAGAGGACCAAGGTGGTCCTCTGGCACCTCTCGCCCTGACCTCCTAGGATCCCAGGGTGATGTGACAGCTGCCAGCTGGGTTCCACTGAGGTGGAGAGCGGGGCCCGCGGCCCCCCCGGCAGTGCCAGCCAGGCTCCTGGGACTCTACTAGGAAGAGGTAGTGACGTCAGGAGGCTGGTGTCAGAAGGGTTCACCTGTGGGCGCTCTGGGAATCAGAAACCAGAAGGCCTACATGAGTCCAGGCCAAGCCCCAAACTGGAGGGCATTTGAAACGCCATCAGGGGGAGGGACATCCTTCCTCCAGATTCAGCTCCCATTTGGCAGCTATAGGCGGATCGGGCAGCACCCCCAGATGGGGCTCAGTGGCCACGCCCAGGTGCCATGGGCTGCCAGGACCAAGGCGGCCGTGCAGACCTCTCATCGAGGGTTCCCCGCGAGGCAGGGCAGCTCCCACCGGTGCACGCTGTCCTCTCTGGGGCATGTGAACCAGGACTGTGAGCTCTGGAGGGATTTGAGCAGCCGTGTGAACCCTGGTCCCCATGCTCCTCCAAGTTGAATTATTTATGCTGCTGCATTGGTCGATTTGCAGTTTTAATTAGCATCCTGGGAAAAGGCTGCAGCCTCGCCATCCTCCTGTGGAATCTCAGGGAAAGCTCCACGGCCCATCGGCTTGCTTTGGCAACAGGATCCAATACCTACCACGGCGAGCCGGTGCTGTCGCTGGACAAGAAGCCAAGCCCGAGACATCTTCCTTGCTTTTCCGGGCCTGAGGCTCCTTTCCCTCTTGCTTCCGAAGGCTTCCCCTTCTCCAGGGAGTCGGGAGACTTTGATGAGATGGCGCGAGTAAAGGCAGGCCAGGTGCCTGGCCCCAAGCAGGCAGCAGCCAGGGTTTCCGGGCAAGGCATCACCCGAGGGCCTTGTACGGTCTCCGTGCGGTGCCCGGCCAGCTCCAGTGGCAGAAACCCAGTGACTGGAAAGCCTGCTTCCGCAGCTCTGCTTTTTGGAAGCACTGCATGAGTGTTTCCAGTCACAGCCAGATGACGAGGGCGACAAGCCAGGCGGGAAGCCCACAGCAGCCCTGTGAAGCCAGGAAGGCGGAATTAGATGCTTGGAACCGCACAGAGGTGAGGGGACCTGACCGTGTGATTCTAAACCCCAGATTAGGGGCCTCTGATACACGGAGGCGACCCTGGGGCCAGATAGAGGAACGCCCAAGGCCTTCAGCCTAACTAGCTGTGTGACCTCCGGAACACTTAACCGCTCAGGGCCTCAGTTTCCTCCTCCGTGAAATGGAGCAGCGATGATGACTTAGCAAACATAGGCACTCAAAAAAAAAAAATACATATTTGCTTTCTTTTGGCAAGTTCTTTTGGCTCTCCCTTCCGCAGATATGATACTCCCCATGTCCCTACATTGGGAAAAACATAACAGCTGAAGTGTAGGCATTGACCGAGCATTTATTCTGTGGCTCACCCCACTTTCACTCCACCTGTAGTGTTCACTCGTTCCTCCTCTCAATAAACCCGTGAAGGAGGTACTGTCTCATCTGCATTTTACAAGCGAGGACATGAGACTGAGAGGTTAAGCCCAAGGGTCACAACTGGGCAAGCGGCCCAGATATTCCTCAATATTTGCACGGGGGTAACATAGAAGGCTTTTCTCTGAGATACTAGCATCCCGATTGTGAAAGACGGGAGGAGGAGAGGCTCTTGTCAACGTCCAGGGTTTGCACCATGAAAAGCATCACTTCTGCACACACACAAAAGTCTTAACAAAGGTTGGGATCTATCAAAAGGAAAACCAAGGTTCAACCGCCCTCAGCCTGATGCCTTGTAAGCCATGGTACAATTCCATGCATATGAAATATCAGAACAGGTAGATCCGCAGAGACAGGTGCAGACTGCTGGTCGCCAGGGGTAATGGGGGAAATGAGCTTTGTTCTGAAGAGGTTCTGGAACCAGGGACAGGTGTACCTGCACAGCGCTGCGAATGTGCTAAGTGCCGTGAATTGTACACTTTAAAATGGTTAATATTATGTTATGTGAATTTAACCTCAAGCTAAAAAAAAAAAGGGAGAGAGTGGGATCATACCTGTAGCCCGTTCCTGTCCAATAGCTGAATCTGCTGGAATGACCCTCCCTCTTCTCCTCGTCAAGGCAGGAGCTTCAGCTGAAAATTCCTCCTCCCGAAGCTTTTTGGGACCTCTTGGGGAGAGGCCAGTGCCCCTGTAATGGGCCCTGCTGCCCCTGGCGGGGCAGGAGGCATTTGACAGGCCTCTTGCAGTCTGGAGAGTCTTTCCTAGATGACAACCTTGTCCTCCCCACTTTGTTAAAACTGCCCCACGATGCAGCCTCCATTGGTCCTGGTGCAGCACCCTCCCACCCAGGGCCTGGCAGTGACAGGGGCGGGGGATGGGGTGGGACTGACTGAGTGCTGGGGCCTGCTCTGGACTTAATCATTGTTCTTTACCTCTGATGTAGTTATTCAAGGTAAATCCTTTTTGCCCATAAGCATCCTCTTCCTTTGAATCCGACTCCCTGGGTCCCCCTGAAGCACAAAACTGGAAAGTTGATTTCACAGGATTAACAAGACAGAAATGCAGCGGTAGAATTTAGTAGCCCCCAAGCAATCTTATAACCTGGAGTTTTCTCCCTGCTCAGCTGCCTCTCGGAAGACAGTTCTGCAAAAGGATGGTGGTCGCACTGGACTTGCTTGGTGGTCTTGGGGGCCTCAGTGGCCAGACTGATGTGATCCCTGCTTTTGGCAACGGCTGGGAAACCCAGTTAGTGAGGGGGCCCTTAAGGAGAAAGGGCTCAGAGGAGCCAATTCCAGACAGTCTAGAAGGGCTGGCTGTGTTTACATTCTTCCTTCTTCCCTCGTACAAATAACAAGCGCTCAGTAATGATCTCCTGATGAATTCTATAGAGAGACAACACAAGCTTGAATCTCTGCTCTGGACACTAACTAGCTGGGTGCCTTTGGGCTGTTTCTCTGCTTCCTGGAACCTTAGTTTCCTTAAAAGCGGCCTGTGCCTCCCTCCTCAGGGTGTTCCCCCATCCCAGGCTGTCCATACCTGGAGGAGTTCAGTTAAATCAGAGCCTCGAGGTGAAGACAACAGCATGGGACAGGGGACAGCCGCCCACAGCCACCCATTTCACTTTCAAAAATTTCCTGCAGCCACCATATTTACTTTCCCAAGATAAGGCTCCTGGGTTTAGAATAAGGAAATACGCTGCTGGGCCTTTCTTCCCCCTGGCTGCCAGGAATCAGATTGCTTCAGAGAAACAGGAAATGAACAGTCCTGCCCGGGGCACCCCAGGAGATCTCTGGTACCATTGTTACCCAACCACAGAAGGGCAGCGAGTAATCATAATTACAGACAGAACCGTCTCTGCTTACAGCACGAGGGTGCAGCTTGTTCCGGGTGTGGGAAAACCCCAGCGCACCTGAACCCCCCCACTGCCCTGACCAAAGCAGCTCTCACTGGGTGGTTTCCTACCATATTCCAGACAATTCCAAGTACACTCTTTGATGGACACGGGTCATGAGTTCAGCATAAAATGTCACAGTGGCCCAGAAACCTGGTTCCGTGAATCCTTCCAGACCTTATTTTCTCTTCCTCGACCTTCAGGCCTCTTTGCTTGCCAAGCCATCGAGTGTGGTGGTCAAAACCCCAAGCCTGGAGGTAAGGGCGGTCTGCCTTCCAACAACCCCCCTCACCACCCCCCCCCCCCCCCCCCCGTTCCCCAGCAATGGCATTTGCTCACGTCTCTTCACCCAGGGAATCAAGAAAATGAATCTCTACGTCTGGGGTATAATACGATCTTGAATCCAGTCTCTCAAGGTCACATATATGCAATATCACTATACGCACCTGTGTTACAAGACTTGCCATTTTTTTGGTCTTTTTTTCCCTGGCGGCCTCTCCGGGCCCCATTCCTTTTGTGTCCCGTTTGAATTTGGACAACAGCTCTGGACCATTTGCTTCAGTACGTATCCTGTAAACAGGGTTAAGACCTCCTCAGCCCGAGGCATGATGGGTGCAAGGAGCGATGTTCCCCACCCTCCCCAGACTCCTTCAGGACGTCCCCAGCGAGCCCACCACGACCACCACCAAAGACCCAGCTTCTGCTCAGGGAGGGCTGAGCCCCTGCCAGGCTCCCCGGCCTCCTCTGTGCTGGGCTGGTGGGTCGAGATGACCAGGCGGGGATTCCTGCCCCAAGCAGCTCAGGGGACCGAGTGCAGGTACAGCGGGTGGGGCTGTGAGGAGTCCCTCCCACAGGAATATCAGAGACCTTTGAATGACACTGAAGGGACAGTGCTCTGATGGGGATAAGCGGGGCTTCAAGCCTCTGGGGGCAGGTCTCCCAGATGAGAGTGGACAATTCTGATGTCAGCGTGGCGGGGGTTGGGGGGTGGGGGAGAGAAGGATGCTGGGACAGGAAGTGGCTTGGAAGGCGGGTCTTAAACTGGTGAGGAACTGCCACCTTCTTGTCTGTGGGCCCCTCTGTGGGGACGTGGGCTCCAGGGGTCGGAAGGAGGGGTGCCAAGGGCTGAAGCATGGCAGCGGCTGCCCGGGAAGAGGCTGAGCCAGGCAGGGGTCAATGTGGATGGCCTCGAGGGTTCTGAACGCAGTCATGTTGGTGGTAGTTGTCAGTTACTCTGTTTACGCCCCTTCAGTGCTCCAAAGACTCCCTATAAAATCTTGCTAAACAGCCCAGCCCCATCGCAGCTGGACTGGGGCAAACTGAGGGAAAGTTCTGTGTTCAGGGTTGGGTCAGAGGGCGTAAAGAGGCAGGGCTTTGGACATCAGGGGTGTGATGACACCAGGTGGACCCCGGAGGGAAAGGGGAGTCTCAGAGGCAAGATTGACATGGCCCTCCCATGGTGAGAACCTCTCCCCTGCTACCTACCTTGCAGAATCAAGGTGAGAATTTGCTGAGGACACAGAGAAGGGGAGGCGCCCTTCTCTGTGGGCTTCCTTTCCCGAGACTGGCATCCAGGCCTGTGTGCGGTGGCCACATGTGGGTCAGGGGTTCCTGTCAGGGCAGAGGGAGCCAGCAGGGGCCAGGAGAGACTGTCCTGGAAAGCCCAAGCAGGGCCTTAAATTCAGGGAGAACCAAGCTCAGAGGGTCAGAACAGGATGAGGGTGAGTTAGAAAGCTTCATCTGTGCCTTCACACCTCTCTGGCCCCGTTTTCTAGCACTGCATTGAAATCACCCAGGCTCCTTACTGTTCCGTTAGCACATGAAGCAACTCCATATCCGGGCCTTTGCACATGCCCTACTTCTCCCAAAAACCTTTTGCTTGCAAGGACTCACTCGGGTCTCAGCTCACGTATCACCTCAGAGAGACGCCCCTGACCACCCCTTAGAAAACAGCAACTCTTGTCTCTCCCTACACCTTCTTACTTCACAGCACTCCTTCCCTGAAATTATGCTCTACAAGATGTGTATTTGTTCATCTGATTACCGTCTGTTTGCTCTGGTAGAATGTACTCTTGCCATGGAGGCAAGAACTGTATTTTTGCTCACCGGTGACTCCCAAGGGCCTCAGGGCCTGGCACATAGTCAACACTTGATAAATACTTGCTGAGTGAATGATCAAAGGTGATAAATGTCTACTGAGGGGCGCCTGAGGGGGTACAGTCGGTTGGGCATCCGGCCCTTTGATTTTGGCTCAGATCATGATCTCACGGTTCGTGAGATAGAGTCTCCCCCAGTCACGGCATGGAGCCTGCTTGGGATTCTCTCTCTCTCTGCCCCGCCCCCACTTGTGTGTGTGTGTGTGTGTGTGTGTGTGTGTGTGTGTGCGCGTGCGTGCTCTCTCTCTCTCTCTCTCTCTCTCAAAATAAATAAATAAACATTTTTTTAAAGACATGTTTTCTAAAAACCAGTTTTCACAGGTCTGGAGTAATTAGGACACAAACAGGTCTCTGTCCTCCCCATGAGACGGTGAGATCCTTAAAGCTGCAGAACAGGGTGTTGGCGTCTCTCATACTTTCCCTGTAAGTGCTCAGTTCATGTTTGCCTAATGGAAAAAAGTTGGGATTGTCCTCTGACAATTGGCTGGAGGAAAGAAAGTAGATTTAAATATGCACCGTGTGCTATGCACTGTGCTAATAAATGCCATCACGTAGTTTATTTTCCAAAGTCCTTATTTCCAAAGCACAACCGTTTTACCGAATCTATTTTACTATCTCTGTTTTATAAGTGAGGGTCAGAGAAGTTGTGTGAGCTGCCCTGGGTCACACAGCTAGTAAGATATAGAACCAGGGTTTAAAGTCAGACTTATTTATTAAAAGACAAAATGGCTTTGGGGCACCTGGGTGGCTCAGTCAGTTAAACGTCCAACTTCAGCTCAGTTCATGACCTTGTGGTTGGTGGGTTTGAGCCCCATGTTGGGCTCTGTGCTGACAGCTCAGATCCAGGAGCCTGCTTCAGATTCTCTGGCTCTCCCCTGCTAATGCTCTCTCTCTCTCTCTCTCTCTCTCTCTCTCTCTCTCTCTCCCAAACACAAATAAAGATGTAAAATTTTGGGAAAAAAAGAAGACAAGATGGCTTATATTCAGTTAAATTATTTTAATCCTTATAAATTCATAGAATTCTAGAAGATGATGTAACTAGACACAAAGAGGCATGGGTTTGTACACCCGATTCTAACATGCCAAAAGTAAATAAAAACAGTGTGTCCTTTTTCCACAAGGATGAAAATAACTTGCAATTGTCTTCTTTTTGTGTGAGGAGACTCTGAACTACACAGACACCTGCCCTAGATGAATCAAAGCAGTTGGCTTACAGTGAGGTCCCATAAATTGGTGATGCCTAATTCACAGTTTTCTGGAGGCCAAAACAGCTACTGTAGGCTCACTCAGGGCTTGAAAAGGCAAGAGGGGTATTTATAGCAACAGTAACAGCTGATTGTGAGAATTTGGCAATTAAATTTATTCTAGGAAATCTTATAATTACTGAGTTCAGTAGCTATCACATGGGTTCATCAGCTGAAGCCACTGTTTAAAACTGATATTTTTAAAATCCCCATTGAAGCTAAGAATAGAAAGATAAGAGAGTGGCCCCAAGTGGTATTATGGGGGCAAAGTTAGCTCACTGAATTTATTTATTTATTTATTTATTTATTTATTTATTTATTTTTCAACGTTTATTTATTTTTGGGACAGAGAGAGACAGAGCATGAACGGGGGAGGGGCAGAGAGAGAGGGAGACACAGAATCGGAAACAGGCTCCAGGCTCCGAGCCATCAGCCCAGAGCCTGACGCGGGGCTCGAACTCACGGACCGCGAGATCGTGACCTGGCTGAAGTCGGACGCTTAACCGACTGCGCCACCCAGGCGCCCCATCACTGAATTTAGTTCAGTCCCTGAAGAAATAAATCTTTACAAGAGATTAAATGAAATAGAAAAGCTATCCATAAAAAAAGGTATGTTTCCAACCAATGTGCTCTGACGTTTATTGAAATTTATAAGAACATGACGATTGTCCTTTAAACCATTTCCGTGAACTTCTTAAACTAAATACTTCCAGTGTGAAAGCTAATGCATTTTTTAACTTTCATGCTTTTTCCAGAAGAGCGGATTTCCAAAATGTATCACCCACAAACTTGAACGGTAAAAAAAAATTTTAAGAACCCCAAAAAATAATGAAAGAAGGATGGAATGGAGATACTTTGATACAATTGTAGTGATTTTTTTTCCTTCAGAGAACTCTTTCTTCTTTTAATGATTAAAAAAAAAGAAAAAAAGAAAAAAGATTTTCTTTAATAGAAAATCTGGAAAAATTTTAAGAAGACTAGAAAAGAAAAAAGGCTTTTGTCACACTGTTCCCTGAGACAATCATGGCTCACATGTTGGTATATTTCCTTTCGCTCTGCTCTGTTTTTTTTGTTTTTTTTTTTAAGCTAGGTTTTCATTGTTTCTGCGTTTGCTGTTGCGTTTCTGACTCTTGTTTCATCCTCAACAGTACTGGTGACCTGGGAAATGGAGGTCCCGAGGGCGGCAGGAGACTGAGTTTGCCATTCACACTATGACTGTAGGTGAGTTCTTTCTCATCTCCAGGCCGGATGTTTATACAGGTGGGTTTTGAGAAGCTAAAATTGCAACAAAGCCTCTCTCGACAGAAACTAGACAGAAACTCATATGAAAGTTCGGTACCCATGTCCAAACCCCTTAGCCAGCTGGGAGCCTCAGAGGCAACACTCCTGAAATAGGTGATTTTAAAGGCCGCCCCTGGCAGCTTACAGCTCATGCCCCCGTATATTTATTTACACCCCCCATGAGTTCTGAGTAGGAAGCAAAGGAGGGGAGAGCCTTCCCAGGACACTGCCTGGGCCTCCCCACCACAGATGGCCATCTCTGTGAACCTTGCCGTTGGGGTGGGGCAAGGGACTTTCCCCTCGTGATCCCATGTCCACGCTGCTGGGGTCACAGCCTATTTGTGTCAAGGGCAGAAGAAAAGAAGCCATCAGTCAAGGCTTAAGGAAGTGCTTTGTGTTTTCTGTGCCTGCAAAACACGCCCTGGCATGCATCTGATGCCGCCCAGGTGTGATGGCCTCAGCCAGGCTCTGACCGCACAGGTCCAGGACAATGAGCAGTTCTGAGCGGCCAGCCTCCACCGCCCCCCCCCCCCCCCCCCCCCGTCAGCCTCCATGTGTGGTAACTGTGACACATCCCATTTCCTCTAGGGACACAGCCAAGCCAGCGTTGGGCAGCACAGAATGGGCAGGGCAGTCGGGGACGGAGCCTAGTGCTGGCAGGCAGAAAGAGGATCCAGGGGCAACTGGGGGCGCAGGGGTAAACGGCGCCCTGGGAAGGACTTCTAACTGGGGGTCTGGAAGGAGAGGGAATGGGGTAGAAAGAAAGAAGGAAGCTGCCACTAGCTAAGTCCTTGTTGCTCCCAGTACTACATATACTGCAATTCTGTTATTCGAGCTTCTCAGTGACCCCACGAGATCAGTCTTGCTCAGCCATTTACTCACAAATATCATGGGCTGGCAGCTCTGTGTCAGACCCTGGGGAGAAGGCAGCAAGAAGACGCCCCCTACCCTGTGGAGCTTGCCCTCTAACGGGGGGGAGCACACAAGATAGAATTGCGCGCACAAGTACAGGAGATGACAGGTGAAAGTGTCCCAAAGAAAACCTGAGCCACCTCAAGGGACAGCGAGGGGTGTCGTCAGCGAAGGTCTCAGAACCATGTGGGTGTCTGGGGCTGAGACCCTAGGCAGAGAGCACAGTCCATGCACAGCCCAGAGGGGAAGTGCTCCCTGCATGCCTGGGGCAGGAGGGAAGACTGGGGGAGGTGGTCGAGGATTATAGGCGATAGGTCTAGGTCCCACTGGGCACTTCGGATGTGGTTCTGAGCACAGGTTGGGATGGGGACCACCGGGGATGCTTGACCAGAGGAGTGATGGGATCTGGCTTCCATTGTGAAAGCTTCACTCTGGCCCTAGTGTGGGGAATTAGCCCATAAGTGGGCAAGAGAGAGAGCAGAAGGGGCAAGTTATGACCCGCATTTCCAGATGAAGATTCAGAGGCTCAAGAACGTCTCAAAAATCTGATGGCACCATGACCGTCTGGAATCTTTGAGTGACTTCCCTTTGCCTTTATAATAGAGCTCATGTATGCAGATGAGATCCCACATGGTCTGCCCCAGCTCCCTCACGGCCATCATCTTTGGACTTGTCTCTTTGATTCCTCACGAGGCCCGAGTTTAGGTATTTCCCTGGCCTTTTTTAAAATCTTTCCTGGTACCTGCAGTGCCCTCCTCCCACTTGCTCACCTGGCTAAGTCCTGCTCATCCTCTGAACCCTTAACCACAGCTGATCCTGTCTCCACAGACCAAGCCACGTGGGCTGTGTACCTCGGCAGGGTCCCCTCCACTTTGGCTGCAGTCCTCACCTTTGAGAGCCCCACTCTTTGTTGGTCTCCCCTCTGGGCTCCAGAACACCCAAGTGCAGTCTAGCTTCTCTCTTGTTCACCCATCAACACTTAAGCCAGGCACACGATCTGGCACCTAGTGTGAACACTTGCTAATTAATACTCTCAGAGTTGAATAGAAAACTTGCCCAAGATCACACAACTAAAAAGCAGGAAGATCAGGGTTCAAATTTCTCTCCAACTTCCTGTGGCTTCAGAACTTGAACTCAAGTCTTGACTTTTTTTAGTGCCAGCTCCTGATGGCTCATGAAAGAGCCACTTCATTTTTCTGGCTCTCGATTTTCCAACGTTACAAAGAGAGCATCAGACATTGAGTGTCTTTCCGACTTCATGCCCTTCTGGTGTTCCCCAGATTCATCTGACCACAAGAAGCTCCAGGGCACTGGGCACTTCTTATGAACACGGATTCCTGGTCTCACACCAGCCGACAGAATCACGACTCCAAGATCGCCTTGGAATCCTGGTTCTGTGTGTTCGTCAGTTTAATCAAGAGCCCTAAGTGATTCTTATCACCACGTAAGTCTTGGAAACACATTTCACTGAGACTCTTTCTCAGAGAAGTCCCCAAAAAAGAAAGGTCAAAGAGGACATAAAAACACGATCACAGTGACTCTTTCAACTCTAATAACAGTTCCTTCTCAAATATCTCCTCTCTTTTATAAAAAGAAGCTGCAACTGAAGCCTGATATTTATTTATGTGAATTATTTTGGGGGCCTAACAGAAGGTTCCTGAATTTCCACTGAGAGTGTAATTTCCTGGACAACCTTAAATAGCACTTCTTTGATGAGCTTTGGCCAAGTCTGAATGACTCAAAAGGAACACAAGCAAAGGGGAAGCTCTCAACGGCCCAGCTCATCTGAAAATACACAGTGGGTAGGTGGTAGAGATGGAACCAGACCCAGCGCTCTGCACCCCTGGCCAGTATTTTCCCTTCTGAACCACAAGACTGTGCCAGGGCAACGTGGGTTCTTTACAGAAAACTGTGATGTTCACGCTTCAGGGCAACAGGTGCCCCAAAGACATCAGTGATGACAAACCACAAGGACAGCGCACGGCACATAGGATGCACAAGATAGATAGGGGTTCCCTGATTGACCAACCCCACCCTCTTATCAATCCTGACCTGGAAACAGGGCACTTTCCAGACTATTTCATTCTCTGCCTCGTTGGAGTATATCTATGGAATACTTTAGACGGGTTCCCACTAGTCAAACAGATATAGGCCTGATGATGAAAAAAATAATCAGTGCATGATCAAGGGAGGCAGCCTGAATTTTACTCTGCCATTTCCTTACCTCTCAGAACCTCGGTCTCCTCATCTGGAAGATGGGCATGATGCCAAAATCATTGCGTTATTAGTGAAGACTAGGTGAGATGCTGCATAGTGCCTGCACGGCATCGGTCAGCGTTAGCTACATGAAAGGACAAATGAGTGGGGCTGGGGGAAGTGGCTTGTTCTGCTCTGGATTTGGAATTTGTTCCCCTTCCTCCCAGACTCTTGCTCTCTGTAACAAGTGTGTGGCACCTGTAGCTGGGCCTTTCCTGAATGAAATCTGGGGCTGGGGGGAGAGTGTAAATCCAAACACACTAGACAGAAAATGAATGGCAATTAAAGAAGCCCCCACAGGACCCATCATCTTCCACTGAGTGTGGTATATTTGCATTTTCTTAGTTAAGAGGAAGTTTGGCTAGCATCACAGTAACCTAAGCCTTCTTAGGGTCTTTATTTATTTGTCAGTCATGATCACGGTGGCAGAGGGAAGCCAGTGCAGGGCTGGACTGATGCTCCGCTCTTGTTCCTGGGCCGTGCATGGCTTCTATTTTCAAGGTCAACTCATGGTCCAAGATGGCTGCTGGATTCCAGCCATCAGTGCAAATTCTGGCCAGCAGGTAGAAGGAAGAAATGAAAGAGGCTTCTTCTCCCTCTGTGATGGTTAACATTATGTGTCAACCTGACTGGCTGCCGGTGCCCAGATTAAACTGTTTCTGGGTGTGTCTGTGAGAATGTTTCCAGATGAGATTAGTCTTTGAACCAGTGGACTCAGTAAAGGAAGCTGCCTTCCCCGTGTGGTGGGGCATTGGCCAATCTGTTGAGGGCTTGAATAGAACAAAAAGGTTTTTTTTCCTGCTTGAGCTGGGACATTTCATTTCATCTTCTCCTGCCCTGGGAGAATCTCCTGGACTGGGATTTGTGTCATTGGTCCTCCTGGTTCTCAGGCCTTCGGACTCAGCCCGAGTTCACCGCTGATTTTCCTGGGGCTACATCTTGCACGTGGCAGACTGTGGGACTTCGTGGCCTCCAAACCACGTGAGCCAGCTCCTGCTAATACCTCTTAGACATCCTATTCATTCTGTTTCTCTGGAATATCCTGAGTAACACAGCCTCTAAGGACCCTTTCCCAAGATTTCACACACCACTACTGCATAATTCCGTTTGATCAGAATTAGTCATATGGGCATGCCAGCTCCAAGGAGGGCTGCGAAACATATCTTTCCTCAAGGAGGCCATGTATGCTGCTTCGTTCGAGATCTCCGGGTGGAAGAAGGAGGGGAAGTGGAAATTGATGGAGGAAGAGAAGTCTGGGCTACATCCTCATTATTTGCATACTGCTTGAATACTCATCAAGGCCAGGGCTTTTCTTAGGCCCACCTTTTTTAAATGTTGAATTGAGGCTGAGAGAATAGAATGCTCTTTCTTAAGTGGGAATTGTATTCAGTAACCTAATACGTGTAACTGACGTCTGGGCATTTGCTGTCCTTGAAACAGGCCTTGGGAGTCTGGGGGACGTCCAGGCAAAGTCTAGGGCTCCATGTATCACAGGCAGAAAGCCCCACTCTCAGACCAGAAGTCCTTAGAAACAAGGCTTTTGGTAACGAAGGCATAAATAGACTTTTATCGAGTGCTAGCTTTGTAAGACGCACATCCCTGTCATGCTGTTTTGCGGAGCAGAACCGAGGCTCCGAGAGGGCAAATCCCTTGTGCCAGGTCACAGAGCCAGCGGGCCCCAGACGAATACACCTTTCCATCCCCAAGCTGCCCCCTCATGCCATGATGAAGGGGCCCAGTGTGGTCTCTCCCCATATTCTGCTGTCCCCTATAGGATTCCTCAGCCAAGGAACCCAGACTCTCGGTAGTCATCTTCTACTAATTCTCTAGCTCTCACCTCTTGACTCCTGCTGCTTCTGTGCCAGCACCAGGGCCACGTGAGCGGGGAGTCCATGGAAAGCAGAGCTGGGCGGGGGGGGGGGGGGGGCGGGGGGGGGGGGGAGATCCGAGCGAGGCTTTGCAGGACGAGGAGGGCAGGGCACTACAAGGAAGGTCTGCGGGCAGGCCCTTGCTGGCCAATGTTCCAGCATCCCTCAGGAGACGGCCACAATCACCACACAGGGCATTTTGGAGGCAGATATATAAGTGGGTATTGTGCCTAGAACACCAGGGCATGTTCAGGCAGGCCTAAAGAGGCAGGAAGTTCCAAGTTTATTTGGGTTACAATGGGTTGAATGGGGAAACCCCAGGCCCAGCTCTCAGTGATGGATGGGCCAGAGTTTGAGGACCAGGGGCCGGGTGTTTTCTGGGAGTCCTGTGGCCTTATTTACTCTATCCTGAGCAACTAGGGTGCCCGGATCCAGGAGGCCCACGGGGGAGAAACATGTCCTGAGTTCTCCTTATTAACAGGAATGGTTCTGCAGCAATGGGGGCCTCCACACCTTCCACTTGACTCTGAAGTCAGAGGCCCAGGGATTCCTTAAACTACATCTGGGAAACAAGAGTAGCTGAGCCCAAGCTCAGCACTGACCCTGAGAAGAGGGAGGGCGTGCTTGATGTGTTTCAAGTGTTCTTTTCTTTCTCTGGCCTGAAAAGATGGAGGCACATGTGTCCCAGGCAAAGCGGTGGTTCTGAGTCTGAGAGCCCCGAGATTTCATCACTCACCCCTCTGGTGATCAGCACTGTGACCTTGGAGAAGATACCAGCTAACACACGGCAGATTCGCAGGAAATGTTTGCTGAGTAATACTATATGCCAGCCCTGTGCAAGTTCTTTGTCACCAAAACCTCACACTCTGATGCCATATAAGGTGCTAGTCTTAGCTACGACTTACAGACCAGGAAACTGTAGCACCGAGGGGGTTCCACAGGGTGTCCAGCAGACGTGGGTGGTAAATACCCAGCAGTTGGCCTCCAGAATGTCAGCACTGAACCCTTCTGATGGAAAAGGCCGAATGAGCAGTCTCTGGGAGTCTCAGTGTCCTCTTGTGCGGGTGGCTGCTGCGGTTGGGGGGCATTTGCAGTGCTGGGACAGGATGAGTGCGGGCTGGCCAGTGAGGTGGTGGGAATGTCCCTGGGAGGCAGTGGCTGGAGGGTCAAGAGCTCCCCAGGAGGTAACTCAGACTTGGGATGGGGAGCCACGGGAGACAAGGTGGGAGGAGCGGTAGTCCCAGACAAGGATTGGACTGCCAGCTCTGTGGTCTTCTTCTTTGTTCCGTCCTGCCCAGTATCCTGTGGCCTCAGGCCTGCATCTCCAGAGAGGGGATTGAGAGGTAGAAACAAAAGGAACATTTCCCCCAATTGTCTTCAGGAGAAAGATATGCAGTGCTAGCCTGGGGCCCCTTTAACCGAGGGTTCAGAGGGTCACATCAAGGAGAGAGGTGCCCCCAAGTCTCTGGATACCTTAAAGCTTGTAAGCAACCCTGACGGCCCCAGGAAGTGACAGGGTGAGGCTGGCAATTCCTAGCCCACCTAGTCTCCCTGAGGGCAGGAAGGGAGGGATGCCAACCACCAGGTGCTGGGCCCCAACCATGGCGAGACTTTGCAGGGGAGCCGGGGACACACGATGGGGTGTCATGAGCACCTGATGAGATCACAGTGAGAAAGTCTGAACCTGAGCAATTTGGGAGAAATTAACTCAGGTTCATGGCTGTAGCCCTTTTGCCGAGGGTCTCCCCAGGGAGACAGAGGTGCTCCCCAGGTGTCTGAATGCCTTGGGCGCTCATGCTGAACAGAAGGAGAAAGAGGGAGAGGCAGAGCTTGCAAAGCTGGGGTGGAGGGTGGAGAAAGCAGAGGGGTGGCAGAGCACCCCAAGAACACCACAGAGGTGCAGGCACCCAGAGGAGGCCCACAGGAAGTATCTATGGGCGTCACTGTGTCCTTTCATAAAACCCTTGTAGTAACTGTGAAATAAGCATCGTTATTCCCATTTTGTCCGCAGTCAAACGAATTCTGAGAGATCGGAAGACATGCCAAAACTACACCAAAGGCCGTACACGTAGTCTGTCCGGTCAAAGCCCACAGTTTCCCTCCCATGCCTACTTCCCGTTTTCACCTAGAACTGATCCTGCAGGGAACAAGCTCGTCATATCCAAGGGTTTCTGGAGCCCGTGTCACAGAGCAGTGGCTCCCAGAGCGCACGTTTACTCAAAACGTCTTTGAAACACCACGATCAAAGTCACCTCTAGTGTAGGGTGCTCTGAGGGGTGTCCAGAAACCTGGACGAGAATACAAGCTGGTTCAAGCAGACGTGAATGTAGGAAGCTCAGAATAAGCTCTTATATGCCTCTTAATGGTATCCACAGTCACACTGAGGGTCACCATGGGATTCCTGGCTTAAGTTTAAAACTCAGGATTGGGGGGTGCCTGGGTGTCCTTGGTTAAGTGTCTGACTTAGTTTTGGCTCAGGTCATGATCTCTTGTTCGTGAATTCGAGCCCACATCGGGTTCTGCACTGACAACAAAGGGCTGCTTGGGATTCTCTCTCTCTCTCTCTCCCCCAGCCCATGCTCTCTTTCTCTCTCTCTCTATTTCTCTCTCTCTCAAAATCAATCAATAAATAAGTAAACATTTTTGTAAATTTTTAAACATTTATTTATTTTTGAGAGACAGAGAGAGGCAGAGCATGAGCAGGGGAGGGGAAGAGAGAGAGAGAGAGAGAGAGAGAGATACAGAATCCGAAGCAGGCGCCAGGCTCTGAGCTGTCAGCACAGAGCCCGACGCAGGGCTCGAACTCACAAACTGTGAGACCATGACCTGAGCTGAAGTCGGACGCTCATCCGAGCCACCCAGGTGCCCCATAAGTAAACATTTTTTTAAAGATTCCTTTAAAAAAATAAAATAAAATGAAACTCAGGATGGACCGAGGAAGCTGCCAAGCAGCAAGACAGCGTGTCTATTAAGTAATTTAACAGTTGTTTCCTAAATTAAAATATTAAGCTCCCTACAAATCACAAACTGGCTCAGACACAGTGCTGGACTTGGGGAGAACAATGAATCACGGAAGTGTTTGACCGTGGGAAGAACCTCAGAAACTCTGCACCTGGATGAGGAAACAGAGGGCCCCCAGCACTAGGTACTTCTCTAAGTCCGACAGACCATCAGGTCCAGAACTCCCAGTTCTTGACCCAAGTTAGCATGTAGCTTTGGTCCATAAGCCCAGGGCAAAAGAAATTTCTACCCAAATTAAAATCTGGACATGGCTTCAGAAAAACTGCCCCCTCACCTCCGTAGTCAATTACTTCATTCAGTATGACTTTCTCTGTAGTTCTTAAGACCGTCTGAAATGGTCCACTTGGTTGATTTGTGTACAGATTTTTCTGTGTATCTCAGAAACTAGACAGTAACCTTTGACCCTTTTCTGTCGTGGTTCCTGCCATGTCTTTGGGGCAATGCCTGGCACATATAGAAGACACTCAATAAATATTTGTAGGAGAAAGGGTGGAAGGGGAAAGGAAAGAGAAGGAAGAAGGAAAGGAATTTAGCACCTGTTAGGTGCCAAGCACTCTCTATATTGAATTTTCTTTGTGTATGTATTAGTTTACAATATTTTTATTTTTAAAAATACCTTTATTTTTAAAATACCTGGAGGAAATGTCTAAGCACTGGCAGGCCCATTTCCAATGAGGATGCTTAGGTTGGAGAGGTGAAATGATTAGTCTAAAGGGACTCAGCCAGCATGTAGCAAAGCACATCTGAAGCCAGGTTAGGGTGCTTATACGAAACACTTTCAATAGAGGCATATTTATTGAGCTCCTATTCTGTGCCAGGCACAGTTTTAGGCTCATGGGATATTTGAGTGAACAAAGCTTACAGAGCTTACAGGTCATGGAAACCTATAACTTCGGTGATGTGTAACAGAGGAAGGGACAGCAGGCCTTGATGCGGCATCTGAAGGACATTGGCCTTCCAAGGCCACCTTCCTGGGCTGGGCTCCGCACTGGCTGTCTCAGGCTTCACCTTGAGAAGTAGGAAGCTGGAGCCCTGGAGGGAGATGGAAGAGGTGTCCTGGAGCCTCTTCCCTGCATCTAATTTCCTGCTTGGGGAGGGGAGGAAGTGGGGCAGGGCATGGAGTTTCTAACTGTGACCTAGTGTAAATGAAAGTTTATTGTGTAGACCCAAGATGTTGAGGCCTGCAGATATTTGCTACACATAATAATTGCACTTTTTTTTTTAATCAGCACTTGGAAGGAGAAAGGCAGCACAAGATGTTAGATCTAATGGATTCTTCCAAAGGCCAGAGCCCTTCAACTTATAGGAAAAGGCTGGACTCCTTAATAGGACACCGAGGCTCTCACGAACCAGTCCCTGAGCACCCCCCAACCCAGGCAGTCTCCTGCCAGGCTCATCTGTCTGCACACTGCACAGTTTTCTCCTCCCCAGTCCTCCTTCCGGGCTCACCTTCCTGAAACTAACATAACACCATTACCCCTCTACTTTACAACCTCACATGGCTCCCCCCATTGCCTTCACATGGTCCAAATCCCTTGGTATAGCAATCTGACCCCTTCCATTCTCCTGCTCTAGATTTATCTCTCCTTATTCATTTTCTCCAACACTATGTTCCAGGCACATTACAATCCAGCCTCACGATATCATTGGCTGAGTCTGAACACAGCTGGGTAGGTTACTCTTCTGCTCAGAATGTCTTCCTTATTCTCCACCTGATGAACATCTCATTCCAAAGGATTAGCTTAAGCACCAGAGCCCATGGTCAGAAACTTTTCCTGACCCACTCAGGGCTGAACTCAGTATTCACTGCTATCTTTAGGCCCATATTTACCTCATCCTCTCCCTCTGTCGGGCCACCTAGAATTCAGAGTGCCCTGTATTTGTTTGCCCCACAAGATGGTGACATTTTTGAGGGCTGGACTTGGTGTTAATCATCTCTGCATGCGTACAGCCTAGCATAATGGGGGGCAGAGCAGAACCCTAAAGAATTTCTTTTAGTGAATGAAGGGAAATGTATGGGTGAACTCTGGTCTTGACCAGTATTGCATAGAGCCATGTAAAGGCTGGCACAAAATATAAGGAGGTGCCCACAGAGCTCATTAATTAGGATGAATAATATTTTAATGCAATATTTTCTAAAACTCCAATATCTATGCCCCAACTCCATGATGAAAAAAATCAGTATGTTAAGAAAAGATGGGATCTGATCCTGCACCTTAGGAGACATTCACCTCCCCTGAGTCCTGGCCTAAACAATTTGCTCAGAGGGAATGACTGCCAACATACATGCACAGTGGCTGAGTTAGCAACTGCCACCGTGAGACTGGCGAGAAGGACGTGGGTTAGAAAGTAAGGTGAAGGCGAAGGAGATAGTGGAGGTGGTGTATTCATCCATCAGACATCAGCAGGAAGCAATCCTGGCCAATCTTAGCCAGAGAAGGAATGTACTGGCAATGTATTGGGTGATTCTTGGCCTTGTCAGGAGGCTGGAGAGCAGAATCAGAACCAAGGACAGTGGGGACAGCCTGGTTAGGATGTGGCTGTTGGCTGGCACCTGCTACCCACCCGCACCACCATCACTGCTACCCTCTGTTGGTCTGATTGGCCCTATTTGCCATCTCACACATCCAAGAGTCAAAGTCACAGGCAAGAGTAGCCAACTGACCAGGCCTGGATAAGACAATGCCTTGGGTGCATGACAGGTCAATGGGAGGAAAATCTTTTGGCTTTTGTGGTGGGAGATGTTGGACTGTAGCCCACTACTACCCCCACGGAGGGATGTCTGTTTCAGCTAGAAAAGAAATTGAGTGTTGGACAACTCTATAAATGGCAAATACTAAATACGGCGAAGGTTGAATTTCTCCCGAGAGATTGCGTAGAGCCATTAATTAAGATAGAAAACTCTGGCAAAGGGAAAAATACTAAATTGGTTTTACTTTCAGATATGTGTTCTGGTTCTACTTCACACATAGGTGAGGGCCAGCAGGACACATTTGGATTCTTTTCCATGGTGGTGAAAAGCTGTGGGGATGCGTGGCCCTCTTACACCTTCTAGTACGGTTTTAGTGAGCAGCTGCCTTCTTGCAGTGGGGATTAGGAGTGGGGCATCAGAGCCATCCTATAATCTGTAGCTCCCGTGTCTTTTTGATATCACTTTATCCAGTTAATCCAACCAGCCACAGACCCATGGGATGGGAAAAAGCAAAGTAGACTAAAGAAGGATCATTGTTCTGCCCTAGATACAATTGGGGGTGGAGTGGTCAGGAGGAAAGGACCAGCTCTCCTTGGAACTCCCCGATGTGCAGATCTCCTTTAATGCTCTCAAACCCCAGTGGTATTACAGGTGTTAACTCCACTTTTCAGGTGCGGTAAACCAAGGCTCACAGGAGTTAGGTGATACGTCCGAGGCAACACATGGACTTAGTGTGCCAGGGCCAGACTCAAACCCAGCCTGGTCTATTCCACGGTCCACTATTCCAGAATCCATGTCACTCCCTGGTTCATAACCAAGCGTGAGCAATTTCCATCCATCACTGCCCCTTATTTATTAAACTTCCCAGGCATTTGCCACATTCCCTCCATAAGAACTAATGTGTCAAAAGTAGCCAAGATGAGACCGATCTCTCTCCTAGCCTGCTGGCTGCACTTTCACCCCACATTCAACTCAGCCCCGGCAGCCATCTCATTCTCACTGAAGTTCATGGACGGGGCCCAGGGCCCCTTCCCATTGCCCAATATTCCAGCCACTGACTTTTTTTTTTTTTTACCTTATTATAGTGGAAAATTTCAAACTGGCATGAACCAGAACCCCTGATACCTATTACTGAGCTTCAGAAATTTTACTGACTTAAATTCTACTTCAGTGCACGCTTCCAAAGTTCATTAGTGTTCCCTGAATCACTAGGTCTCCTTACCGGGGGACTTTTCCTTAGGATTCAAGCTTAATTTTACTTTTCTGGTTGCCTCCAGCCCCCACTTCTTCAAATGAGATGCCTGGAAAAGCAGTAAACCCTCTTTTTGGTCTTATGCATCTTAGCACTTTTAGACAGCGTTAAGTGGCTTCTGAAATGCTTTGCAGAATGACCCCCATGCAGATATTTCTTTCCGCACGTCTGTAATTCTGTCTTTTGTCCCAGTTAAGCTCTCAAATCCCCTAACCCCAGCTCAGTTTTTTCCAAGGCCCTGCTTCCCCAGGCTTATCATCGTTGTTTTGTTGTATTCCAACAGATTCCAGGATTTTGTTGTTGTTCCTCTTACACCTTCTTTTTACATTATCTTTCTATCACCACTGTTATTTGCCGTGCGATGGAGTTTAATTACGTAACTACAGTATTTGGGCAGCCGGGTCCAAGCAAATTGTTTCTCATTGGGAGGGGGTTGAAGTCACCTCTGTGTCCCTACATTCCAACCTGTCCCTTGGCCGGCACAGGTTAGATGTTTATTTAAAGCTCACTGAGAAAATGTCTTTATTTTGGCCCTAGGTCTGAAAGCTGCCATCTGTATTTTTGTGGTAAGAGCTTCCAACTGGGAGAGGGAAGGTGGGAATTTGAAATGAATCATCCCACCTGTATGTATTTGTTCATGTCTGTTTTCTCTCCTATACTATACACTTGATGAGGGCAGGGACTGTCTGCTCTCATGCCCCCGCTGTACATAGCACCATGCTGGCACATCGTGTTCAATAGACTTTTGTTTAATTTGCTCGGACAATACCTGCTTCCTATGATTATCATAAATATTAAATGAGATATTGAGAGTAATCGTTACTTTGATAAACGGTAACTGTTACTCTTATTATGAAACCAATAAAACGCAGTCTTGGTTGGCGTGCCTTGATTCCCGGGAAGATAGGGGTAATAATACCCCCTTAGGAGAGTTCATTAGATAAGGGAATGAATGGAAAGTACTTTGCTCAGTGCTTGATAGATAGTACTTAGTTAATAAGTGACAACGAGTACACACACTGGATGTGCTTTTTCTACCTTTCAGCACCGTCTTGCAGTTACTATATTTATTTGTCTTCTTATGATGGGGTAATAGTTTCACCTGTTCCTCATATTTTTCCCTAAGATTTATTGAAGCCCTATAATGTGTCAGTCCCTTTCTCATTAAATCATGGCTAATATCATTTACAGTCTGATTCCCTTTTTTTGGATGCTTCTCTGCTCCAAGTTATAAGTAAAATGTTGAGTTTCTCCAAGCTAGGTTATACTCAGAACAAGCACCCAGTACCCAGCCCCCAGCGTGGGACATTTCTGAATGTCTCCGGGAGGAATACAAGTAGGCAAACTGCTTTCCTGAAATATCTCACATTGCAACTCCTCCAGGGCAGGCGTAGAGGTGATGTGAAGTCAACACGGGAGCTGGTTCTGCAGGGCCAGGTAGATAATATGAGTGGTTAAGTGACCTGGGTGCCGAATACGCTTCCATTTATGTCCCAGATCCTTAGCATTTGCCACATCTGCTACCAGGAGTCCCTCTTTAATGTACCTGATAAAATTCTGTCCAAACTCAATACTTTTTCCTATGCCTTAAAAAAAAAATCGAACTCTAGGTGTTGAATACTTGTGGGTGTCACAGCTGGAAGAAGGGTGTTACTTTTACCTGGTGGGCAGAAGTCAGACATCCCGTCGAACGTCCTGCACACCCAGGACCAACCGTGACAAAGAATTAGCCAGTTCAAAATGTTGAGAGGAACGAAGTTAAAAAACCCTCATCTAGAACAATTTTCTCACTTTGTAATTTTTCCTCCTTCCATAATGAAAATTATTCTGGAATTCTCTCCCAGATTTTACCCATTGGAAGGGATTATCCCATCTCCAAGCACGGTTCCTGCACATACTCCAGTCCTTCATCCACATTCCTGATCTTCCGTGGGTGAGGTGTCCACTTGAGTTCTGAGAATGGACCAAAGAACCTCATTTGTAAACATTTGGAACTGCTTCCCAGCCACTTTCCTTGATCTTTAAGAACCTTAAACCTATTGGGGCACCTGGGTGGCTCAGTCAGTTAAGTGTCCAACTCTTGATTTCACTCAGGTCATGATCTCACAGTTCATGGGATCAAGCCCCACTTCGGGCTCTACGCTGACAGCATGGAGCCTTCTTGGGATCCTCTCTCTCTCTCTCTCTCTCTTTCTCCCTCTCCCCTCCTTAAACCTATTAATTAAAAAAACAAATTATTCTGTGTTCTCAGCCGTCAGAGTTTATTGAAATTTTTTTGAAATCTTTCCCTTTGTCCCTAGCAGTTTCTTGGAGTGTTGGGTCAAAGGCTGCTCTAAATGAGTTGGCTGTAGGGAGGCTTTGGGAGAGAAGTTGGCAGGAACTTTAGTGTGGCCCTTACAGCATCTCTGTCCCACTGAAGAGGCTGCTACAATATTAGAACCTATGCAAAGATTTAGGGTTTCACCTTTCCAGCATATATTCAAATTTTAATTTACAGAATTAATTATTATTAAAATTTGCCAGTTGCTACAGACCATAAGTTCCATTGGGGCTTCTAAATTGTAACTTTCGAGGAATTAAAAACATGATTGTCATGTAAATGTATAGTGGACGCATATCAAAGATTTTACTCAACTCAGTAATTACTGAGGGGACTAGTAAGATGTTATGACCGTTCCGAGGACACGTTGAAGAGCAGACATTTACACAGGCAATCAGCAACACTGAAATGAATATTTTCCAGTAGTTGCAAAACATGTCACTAGATGCTTACAGATTTGTAATATGACCCAGTCCATAGAAATCCAAATAAAGGTATACACCTCTATAGAAGCCGCAAGTTCCCTGAACGTTCCTTAGATCATGCCCCTCGCCACACCGACAAAATGCCAGTCATCTGCGTTGCCCATTTCCACGTGTTGGACAACTTCTTCTGCAGGGCAGAGATTGGAATATGTCCTCAACATATTTTTTTCTGGTGTGAATCCTTGCCAATCTTTGGGGTGAAATAGGTGAGTATCTGTGGGGTGAACATTTAGCTTGTGTATCCCACAGCCTCACTCTCCTAAGCTATGAAATTGGATGGAAATGAAAAGGGGGGTAGGGGCGAGAGAGAGAGTTTGACAAAGAAATAGAAAGAGCGCATAGAAGGGCGCCTGGGTGGCTCAGTCAGGTCATGATCTCGCAGCTGGTAGGATCGAGTCCTGTTCCAGGCTCCGTGCTGAGCATAGGGTCTGCTTAAGATTCTCTCTTTCTTTCTCCCTCTGTCCCTCTCTCCTGTTCAAGAATTCTCTCTCACTCTCTCTCTCTCTCTCTCTCTCAAAAAAGAGCAGATATAATAACTACCATTTATTGCCTACTCTGTGCCAAGGATGTTACATATGTCAGCTCACTTAATCTTTGCAAACCCCTCTATTTTGTACGTAAGGACACTGAGGTTCACAGAGGTTAAGTAACTTATTCAAGGGTATGCAGTGAACATGCTTATTGATTTGGTGGCTTCCATGTTTCATGTTGTCTCTAAGGGAGTGAGCTCTGGGAGGGCAAGGGCTTACCCTTTTGTTTTATTCTCTGCCATAACTTGCTCAGTCTGGCCCCCAGAAGGGGCTCAGTCAATATTCATTGAATGCATGGATAAGCGATGTATGAGCGAATGAATGAATGGATGAATGAGTGAATGAATGAAAGAGCAGAGCAAGGACTCATTCCCGTATCTGTTCAAACACCACATCCCATAAGTTCTCCACTACACTACATCACAAAAAATAGCTGTCCTTCTTCACTCCGTGGAGTAAGTAGCTGGATGGAACTATAATTTTTTTTAAGTTTACTTATTTATATGTAGAGAGAGAGAGAGAGCATGCATGCACAGGCAGACATTTATATAGGCAATCAGGAATGCGGAGAGAGAGAGAGAGAGATAGAGAGAGCGAGGGAGGGAGGGAGGGAGAGGTTCCCAAGCAGGACGCAAACTCACGAACCATGAGATCATGATCTGAGCTGAAATCAAGAGTTGGATGCTTAATCGACTGAGCCATGCAGGCGCCCCAGAGCTATAATATTTTATACTGTATTTCATAGTTTTTATTTTGTTTTGTTTTCCAGTTTTACTGAGAAAATTCTTTTTCCTTGTGATGAGAACTTTTAAGATGTAGTCACTTGGCAACTTTCAAATATACAAGACAGTATTGTTGAGTATAGTCTCCATGCTGTACATTACATCCCCAGAACTAATTTATCTCATAAACGAAAGGTGGTGCCTTTTGACCATCTTCTCCCTTTCCCCCACTCCACAACCTCTCTGCCCCTGGCCACCACAAATCTGATCTCCATTTCTATGAATTGGTTTTATTAGATTCCATATATAAGTGAGATCATACAGTATTTGTTTTTTCTCTTCTCTGACTTATTTCACTTGGCTTCATGCCTTCAAGGCATTAAGGTGGGTGGGGCTATAACATTTTAGTTACTCTGGCAAAAATGAGTGTTTTAATGAGCAGACAGTTTATTGTGCTTAAAATAAATACCTGATTACAGCTCAAGTGGCAGATAAAGTATGAAGCAAAGGAGAATGATGTTTTAAAAGCCTCACAATGAATTAAAAAAAAAAGTGGGGTGCCTGGGTGGCTCAGTCAGTTGAGTGTCCGACTTCGGCTCAGGTCATGATCTCGCAGTCTGTGAGTTCGAGCCCCACGTCGGGCTCTGTGCTGACAGCTCAGAGCTTGGAGCCTACTTCGGATTCTGTGTCTCCTTCTCTCTCTGCCCCTCCCCTGCTCATGCTCTGTCTCTCTCCCTCTGTCAAAAATAAATAAACATTTAAAAATAAATGAATAAAAGTCTCACAATGAGGGAAATATACAAGGGGTAAATAAGAGGAGAGATAGCATTTGATAAAAGTTTTATTATTTTTTTCCCCCAAGAATGTTCTGGATCAAAGGAAGTGGAATCTCTAGCTCCTGACCTATATGGTAGGTGCTGCATAAAAATTACTGAATGAGTGGCTAACAAATGCCTTAAGGAATGCTTTCACATGATGGGCGGGGAAGTGCCAATTCTTAGAAGGAAGTAATAGTAGCAATTATTCCCAGAGGGGTAAAACACTTCTTAGCGTAGAGGTCACTTTTACTGTTGTATGAATTACACGTCCCTGGGTGAGCCTTTTAGGGGATATGATAAAAACTGACAACTATAGAACCAGAAGTTGTGGAACTTTCTTGCCTACCCCCTTCCTCAATCTCAGTCCAAGCATTGAGACGAAGGCACCTCTCCCTCCTTGAGAAAATGAGATCAAGTATCCTAACGCTTTGTAATTCTCTGCCCTGTGCCGCTCGTTTTTTCCCATATGGTGACGAAAGGCAAATTATGAAGCCCTGTCTGAGTTAGTGTGCGTTAAAAATGATGTCGGCACAGATGAAAGCCAGCCCTAGAGATGAAGCATTTATTTGAAACCGTTACTGGAAGACAGATTCAGCACATAAAATATAAAACCACCCCACGCTGGCCCCCAGTGAATGGGATGGGGTTTTCCAAATTCCCAAGTTCAGCATCCAAGCGCTGAGACACTGGTCTTGGCCCTGTTCTGGCCCTCGCTCTGTCTTTCCTCCTCTTTGTCCAAACTGGGGTGAAGTTTTCTTCCTCTGCCTTTGAATTCGTACACAATGGGCTTGATGAATGAGTTACAAATCTTACCTGAAGGTTCTTGAGGTTCAAGAAGAATGTTTTTTTTGGCTTTGGGTTATTAAACATCAGCAATGCTATTTTTGGTTTCTAAGCCCAGAGGCAAGGGGAGAAAAAGCAAGATGAACGAACAGGAAAGTATGAGGTAAAACGTTTATGGGAGAACTCTGGCTTGCACGAAGCCATTCCTTTGAAAACGAGTGGCATTTCTATTTGGAACAATCAGTTTCTCTCTTTCTCTCTCCCCACAACTCCCACCTCCTGCCCCCGGTCAACTTCTCCCTCTCTCCTTAGCCGTCTCTTACACAAATTTCAGTCTTAAGACAGGGCAGCAGATGTTGAAATGACACAAACTTGTTTTCCTAAAGGGTCATACACTGTCATGTTTGTTGGTCATGCAAACACATTATTGGGGAGGGACATAGTTATTTATAGAATTAGAATAATTAGAATAATTATTAATTAGAATTAATTAGAATAATTAATTAGAATTATTAATTAGAACATTATACTGATTATTAGTATTAATTAGAATAATTAGAATAATATACTCACTAACCTATTTTATTTCAGTCTTGGGTGATTCAGAGAAGGCTATCCAAAGTCTTTTATAAGGAATGGCTTGTCAAAGATTGAGGAATGTTAAATGGCCAAGCGTTGTATACTCTCACAGTAATTAATGTCAACACTTCATTTCTAATGCCACAGAACCCTGATCATTTCCATTGAAACTTAAGTTTCTTATCCCATCCTGTTGTCATTTTTGCTTTATTACGGTTCACTATTTAAACCAATGCCATCCATTAGACCTTCCTGTGCTGATGAAAATGTCCCCGATCTCCGATCTCCAGGGTCCCAAATGGCAGCCTCGAGCCTTATATGGTCACTGAGCAAAGCTATTGGACAGATGAGGAGTGTGAAGCCCAGGGCGGTTACATGACTTCCCAGGGACGACATTGGCAGTGAGTGACAGAACCTGAATGAATCTCCTGGCTCTCTCCAGCTACCACGATGCCTCATGTTTTGATTTCATTTGGGCAGGAAAAATGAGGGGCGATTTCAGAAAGGAAGGCCTAATTTTTGCACCTAACGACGGGGTGGAAAAATGCGAATAATATTACCTCTCCCAGCCAGAGAAATTCAGTTGTGCTAGAATTTCTAATTCGAGATTAGAAGACTAGCATTAGGACTCCAAGCTGAATTGAACAGAACAAATCATTAAGTCCTGCATTACTATCTGCCTAAGGCTGCTCAGAACCGATCTTAATATTGTGTTCTATGTTTACTACATATTCATTTAATTATTGAGCCCCTACAATGGTCCACATAGAGTAGGTGCTGGGGGGTGGGGGGAGAGTGTAGGAAAATGGATACAAACAGTTGAAGCATTCAGTTCCTACAGGAAGACAGATGGCCAACCATTTCAATGAGGTGCTAGAATGCCATGCCACATTGTCAATCAGGGGAGCACCGGTCAGAGGGTTCTATGTTATCTTCTGGTATACTGCGGTTAGGGCAATGATGGGCTCTGGAAGCCAGATCTGGGTTTAAATTCAGCGCTTCGCTTAGTACCTCTGTGACCTCGGGCAAATTACTGAACCTGTGTTTAGCCTTAAGATGGAGATAATAGGCTGTCTTTGTCACTGAGATTATACAAAATAATGCACTTGAAGCACCTGGCCTAGTGCCTTGTTCAGAGGGAACATTCATTAGGTGTTAGCGCTCACTTCTACTCACTTCTACTACTGTCGTCATTGTTATTTTTACTATTATTGGTAGGAATAAACATGAGCCCTATGAGGCATAATTGTCTTTATTTTGCAGACAAGGAAACTGAGGCTTGGGGAGAATAAGCAGCCAAAGTCACAGTGATAAAAAGGGACAGGGTCAAGGTTTCAGGCAAGTCAGAGCTGGCTGCTGGCAGGAAGGGAGGACTCCCCTCTGGGCCCAGCCCTGCGAGGGCTGCCTTTGAGCAGAGGTGTTGGGAGGCCTCTGGAGGTGTTGAGGCAGAGGCCTCTGACCAGTAGGAGCTTCAGAGAGAAAACCTCAGGCCTGATCAGAAGACTTAAACTACCACCTAAACGGGCTATGCCTGTAGTGTCATTTTCAGAAATGTCCTGAACTAGCACTTGTCGTCCTAGAAATATGCACATTCAAGATCAGTTTAAACTTTAAATCAAACAAACAATGCTCCTTCCAGCAGCGGTTTTATGCTAGATCCTGGGGTAAGGGCGAGCTACGTTGGGAATGTTCCTGTCCATTCTTCCCTCCATCCGGATCGCAAACATTAAACGCCTACCGGGTACTATCCGGTAGCATCCCGATGGTGCTAGCCTTCCCTAAATCTTACCGTTCCTACAAGGGTATCTCAATTCGAGACAGGAAGTGGTGAGTGAGGCGTGAGGTGCCCGTTGGTGAGAGCAGTTAGGGGCGGGAGGGAGTGCCAGCGCCGGTTTCCACCCGCTGCAGCTCGGGGACGAGGGGATGTCAGGGGACTCTCCGCCCCGCATCTGAAAAGAGCAATTACATCCTGCTTCGTGCTACAGCAGATGCCTAGATGCGTACACGAGAGCAAGGACAGCTTTAGGCGGGTTTTCCAGGCTTTGTGATCCGTACAGACTACCGCACCAAACGATTTGGGTTGGGTTGTGTTTGGGTAAATTAGAAAAGAGGTCTGTTGGGGGTCGGCAATCGAATATCTAAAGCTGGGGGCGGGGTCAACCGAGGTCCACCGAGCTGGGGCCAGAGAGGGGAGGAGTTTTCCGCGGGGTGGCTGCATTCCACCCGGAGGCTCGGCCCAGGTGAAGGGGGCGTGGGTACTGTGCGAGGGGCGTGAGCGGCCGAGCAGGACTCCCGCCTCAAGAAATGCACGCAGTCCTGGGCCGGTGGGTGCCTCAGGGCGTCGCGGCGAAGCCGCCCTGCCGACCCAGTCCGGGGCGCGTCCAGAACCCCAGGCTTAGTTAGCTACCTTTAAAATCCCGAGCCTGTCCCGGACCGGGAACCGGGCCGCCAGCTCAGCTCTCCCGCTGGGGGGGTGAGTACGCTCGAGATAGCACTGCCATTCCCGAGGCTCCATCCGCGAGTACCCGCCCGGGAGCAGGGGGAGGCCGCAACAGGTCCCCGCGGACCCCGCCGGCCTCGCTCGCGCGCCTCCAGGGCCGGCGCCTTTCCCGGCGCGCCGCATCCCGGGGACTGACCGGCGCGCGGGGCAGCCGGGCGGCCACTCCGGAAGCCGTCCCGGTGGTCCCTCAAGCGGCTCATAAATCATTCATGAGCCGGAGTCGGGCGAGCCCCGCCGCACGGGGGAGGGCGGGCGGCGCTGGGGCCGAAACGGGAGCAGGACCCGGCGCACGGTGAGTAGCGGCGTCCTCATCCCGGAGCCCGGGAGGCGTCTGCGGAGACGGTGGGGGCCCGAGCGCACCCCGGGCCAGAAGGCTGGGGGCAGGAAATCGGGACCGGAGAGGCTCGCTCTGCGCCCTCCTCTTCCCGCTGGCCCGGTGGCAGGTATTAGGAGCCCCCCCCCCCCCCCCCCCCCCCCGAGAGCGGCCGGGAAGCCACGGGGCTGCAAAGTGGGCTAGGTGGTCCGGGCGCCGGGGCCAGCGGGAGTTCCGGGCAGAGGGCGGACGCGCGCAAACTTTGCCGGGTGGCTGTGTGGTGGGTCTTCTTTCCATCCCCTGGAGGGGAGCCGGCGGCTGCGGCGCGCCAGGTTCCAGGGCTCATGCCAGCGGGACCGCGACCCCCGAGGCCGGGGGCTAGCTCTGAGAGTGCGGAGGACCGAGGGGAGGCTCGTCAGGGAGTTGGGGAACTGTTCTGCGGCGAGTGGAGTGCTGGGGGTGGCCAGGAGGTTGCGGAGCACGGAGCCTTCCCTGCTGGGGATGGAAAGGGGTCACCTCCCTCTGGCTTTTCCAAATGGGAGTACGCGGTACAAAGGACCGCAGCAAGAGGGGGACCCTGGGGGAGCAATGAGAGGCCGTCTCCCCGCGCCCATGGGAGAGCGCACGCACCCCTGGCTTGACGCAACCCCCTGCCCACTTGGGTGCACAGCTTGGGCACCTACGGCGTTTGCCGCGTGGAGCACTGGGTGCTGCGTGCTCCGGGCGCACCTCGCCAGTACGGCGCCGGCTGGGACAACAAAGGGAAGCGTGGACAGAGGAAGGAGCTTCGAGGTGCGGGAGAGGCGGGGCCCGAGGTCAGTTTCCCCGAAAGCCCGCGCCGAGAGGGAGGGGATCCGATGGGGTGGCACACCGCCCCGGTCCCCTTCCTCCCAGGCGACCCCGATGCAGCCTCCCCGGGGCGGCGGCGGGGAACCCGCGCGGACGCGCTCCGGCAGCCAAGTTACTCCGGCAACCCCCTCCCCCAGGCGGCGGCGGATTCCTTGAGTCTCCTAGCTTCCCGCGCCAGCCCTGCAGCCCATTCTTTTGTGTCCCGCAGCCCGGGAGAGCCTCCTGCGGCGGAGGAAGAGAGGGCAGGAGGGGGCCCGGCCTGGCGGTGGGTTGGAGAGCTAGACTGGGGGGAGCCGGCGCCCCAGGCTTCCTGCAGCAACAGGTTGAGCCTTAGCCCCAGGCGGCTCGCTGACCCTTCTCCCGCCCGGGCTCCCGGATCCCGAGAGGCTTTCCAGGCCGCCTGTGGGCTGCGGCTGACCTTTGTGAAGACACGCAGGTGAATGATTGGGGTCCTTGAACGCCCCACTGGAGACTCAAGCATCTGCTTTTACATGTCAGGTTGAACCTTGCGAAATGGAGCCGTTTTTGTGGCTCAAAGACTTTCTCACTCTTTTGAGAGTATCCTCGGAGCTGTCCTGTCAATCAGGGTGAGCCCGGGGCCGCGGTGGGGTTTGTGGGATTGATCCTGGCAATGGCAGTAGGGACCTTTCATTGACTAGCAGCTGTGTGCATTCGGGGTCTCACCCTCCAACACCATTCAAAACCCCACTTTACCGATGAGCAAAGCAAAGCACTGAGAAGGTAAGCAACTTCTCATGGCAAGGTTAGTGAGGGGAACTAGAGACTCCTGCCCTGTCTCAAGTGAGGCCTGTTGTCACTTCAGCAATGACCTTTAGTTTTGTTTTGTTTTCTTGATATGCCCCATAATTTTTTTTTAAATGAACCTCTTTATGATTTCTGCCGTGGACTATTTCTGTGCATTCCCAGCACCGTGAAGCAAACAAGTGTATCAAAGGGCAAGTGTATCAAAATAATAAGGCTTTAAACCAAATATTATTTTATTGGTACCATTGCAAATATGAAGATTTTGCAGGGGACCAAGAGCTACCTCAGATATGTTAAGGGGCAGGATGCTTTGTTGCAAGTGACGGAAGCCCACTCTCGGTAATTTTAGCAGAAATGGGACTGAGGACTGGGTAGCTTAGAGAAGTGACAAGGAGGCTGGCTAGCCGGGCTCAGGAGCTCATGCGGGACATACAACAGGACCCCTGATTGCTGTGTGGCCACGGATGCCACCACAAGGCCCTGGATATGGCTGCTGACACTGTGCCATCGTGTCTAGAATGAATTAGAAACTGCCCCGGCGTGAGTGTGCGCTCCAGGCACAAGCCCAGGAGTAAGCATCTGCTTGGTGAGTCTGAGGCACCCCCCAGGGCACAATTTGGGCACCTCAACTGACCTCACCATGAAACCCAGGGGTGTTGCCCACAGGACTCACAAAGGTGGACTCTGAAGTTGAGCAGCTCATCCCTCCCCCAAATCCCAGATGACCAGTTCCTACTACAAAGCTCCTTTTGAAGGAAACTCCATCAAAAGAAGAAGAAATGAAGGTGGATGGCCACCATATTTGTTTTTCAAACAGTCTTTGTGGAAGCGCCATCCTCCGGGCTCCAAGCTCGCAATCATGTGAAATATTTGCTCCAACTTCGCATTCTTGGGCCCCTTTTCCAGTTTGAACTCAGTGTATTTGCAATGGACACCAGGAATGTGCACCCCATAAATCAGAAAAATGGTGAATTCGACTTCTTGATTGGTCCAGTGCCTGTGTGAGGAGGTAGCCCCCGAGGGAACAGTTTCCAAGGCTTGCAAAGTTGAGGGTCCCAGCAGAAGGCACTGCCCCTGGATGGTAGACCAGTTGCTGTGCGATGGGTGAATCCAGCAAGGAGACAATCTGCTGCATATATTGTGGGAATAGCGACAAACACCCCGACACCTCCCTTCCAGAGGCTTTGGGACCACCGATAAACACTTGATACAATTTTGAAATAGGTAAAAATGACCACGTCATGTCAGTTCCCCCTCTACCCCTCACCACTGGATTTCAGCAATCCTTACTGAGTGCCTACTGTGTGCCCGACTCCGAGGTACAGAGATGAGTAAATCAGGGGCCCCACACAGCAGCTGGGATGGATCAGCTCAATGCAATAGAAGAAGGGCATTTGGGGAAGGCGTCATTGCCAACTGGCATGAGTTAGGTGAGGAAGCGCGCGGGAACAGTGCTGGTTCTCAAACTTCAGTTGTGCTGAGAATCAGTCACCGGGAAGAGTGTTAGAAGTGCAGATTAATGCACTTGGTGTGTGGCCACAGATGCCACCACAAGGCCCTGGATATGGCTGCTGACACTGTGCCCAATAATTAGCATTTTATATAAATACCCCATTATATGGGGATGCTGCTCTGGGGCCGGGAGAGCTGGCCTCCGTGTGTTCGGGCAGTTCCAGGAGCTGCCCTGAGATGCCCTGGCTGCCCCCTGCGCTTAACATGTGAGGTCCCCGCCGAGATGCCTTTCGCCTTGACTTTTATTAATTATCTGGGGTTTCCTAAGTCGAGAGATTTTAGTATTTTCCTCACATTCAGCCCACACTTAAGGGGGATGGCACGACACTTTGGAGCAAAGGGTGAAGAAATCTGGACGGTAGCTGCGGTCCTGGCTGGCTTGATTGGTGCTTCCAGCCTCGCAGCAGTGAGTGGGGCCGCCTCTCATGTGCGATTTTTCTTCCCCCGCTTTTTCAGGAGGAAGGTTGAGACTGTTTCTTCCAAGCTCTCCCTCGGGCCTCCTGCCGTCTCTCTCCTTCCCTGGCTGAGGCCCGGTGGTGGCCTCGCCAGGAAGTCAGCTTTTCTTACCCGCTGAGCCTCTCTAATCCTTCCAGCTGCTGTGCTCCCTGCCCCTCCCTTAGCTGCAAACAAGATAAGATGGGCGTGTGGTGAGTGTGTGTGCTGTGCGTATGTAAGTTTCGGGCATGTATGGAGCGTGTTAGTGTGTGTGGTAGGCGTATGTGTGGTGTGTGAATGTGTAGTGTATCAGTGTGTGGTGTATCTGTGTGTTAGTGTGTGTTATGTGGATGTTTTGTGTAATGTGTGTGTGTGTGTGTGTGTGTGTGTGTGTGTGTGTGTGCATGCCTGCCCGCTGGTCTAAAGG
Organism: Acinonyx jubatus; assembly: GCF_027475565.1. Lineage (NCBI taxonomy): Eukaryota > Metazoa > Chordata > Mammalia > Carnivora > Felidae > Acinonyx > Acinonyx jubatus. The sequence continues at coordinate 189,563,131 of NC_069382.1, forward strand.
ACAGCGGCCAGCCTGAATAACACACACCGTCTCCTCTCCCCTCTCTCTACCGCGCGGGGTGGCCCCGGAGACCCGCCCAGAGTGACCTGCAGAGGCCAGCTCGCTTCGTGTCTTTCTCATCTGTCCTCTCTGGAGACAATGGGAAGGTGGCGCAGAACAGGCCCGTGTTTGAGCGTACACGCGGGTGGCTTCCAGTCAGGACCAGTGAAAGGCTAGAGCCTGCAGCGCCGAGGACGGGGCGCCTGCAGCAGCCAGGCCTGGAAGGGCCAGTGCAAAGTCACCAGGGTCCTGGTGTACCCGTGGGTGCGATGAAGCGCAGACGCGGAAGCCCATACGGGGTTAACCCAGTTGGTGCCGGGAGCCAGAGGGGCTGAGCAGCCCGTGATTAGATAGAGAGAGTGTTCGGGGTCATTCTGTTGGGAGCTCTGTGCAGAAGTAACTTGAGTGGGACGGGGCTTAGAAGATGAGGCAACATCCAGGGGATTAAATTCGAATTAACATCTTTCAGGAACACTCAGATAGTTCCTGAAATCCCACCTTTGTTTGGAGCTTTCTTTGACTTGGGGGAATGCAGGCAGTGGGGCCTCCGGCCCCTTGTGCAACGCGTCACTGTCTGGACCCCCCTTCCACCCTCTCACGGTGTTTCAGGAGCACCCTGCCCTTACTCTGAAAGTTACTGAGCATGTATCTAATGTACAAAATGGTACTCGATCAGGGCGTTCCTGACCCCAGTTCAGAGAGTACGAGCACAGCATTCCAGGTCTTCTGGTAGGTTCTGTTCTGGTGCTCCTAGTTCCTCGCAGTGGCACCAGCCACACCATCATTTTGATTTATATCCTGCAGCACTTACTGCGTCTGACTCTGTGCCCTGTCCCCCGTTCACGGTTAGGGACAGAAACACAAAGGGACAGGGTCCACTTTGGAGACCTTCTGGGTCTCGTGCCCTCACTAGACACTGGCTTGGTAGCTGCTTCTAGAATTCCTGTTCATTTCTCCCGCCGACCCTTGGGGCGGGTACCCTGTCTCTCATCACTGGGACCCCCAATTTCCAGGTAGTGACTTGGCGGCAGAAGTTTCCATCACGATTACCCAGTGGACGTGTTAGAAAGATAGATTCCAGTGTCATCCAGCCTTAGAGAGTTTGGTTCCTGCCCTTGAGGCCTTCTACTTTGGGTTGAGGGTGAAGTGGAGAGGGGGGTGCCTGAAATAAGGTCAGTGAGCAAATGAGTAGAATAAAAGGCAGAGAAAATGAATCTCCAGAGGTACGGACAGCAACAGCAGCCTGGAGAAAAGCAGTCTATGGCAGGAGGCCTCTGGACCCCTGAGACACAGGGCTCTTTAGGAAAGGTGTCCTGGTGTCCTGCTCAGAGCTTGGGCTTTCAAGGCAAAGTCCTGGTTTTGAACCGTGGCCCCACCGTTAAAACAGCCGTCACCTTGGGCAAGTCCCCGGGAAGTCCTCTCTGTGGTTGTTTCCTTATCTGTAAATGGGGTCCAGCCAGCACAGCATGTAGAACATTGTCCAGAACATAGTAAGTGGCCTGTAAGTGTTGGTTTCTAAGCCTTCTCTACACCGTAGGGTGTTTCTTGAACCCATAAAAGGTCTGTGTTCTGCGTCTGGCCCCTGGGGAGGGACCTTCTGGCTTTCTTGCCCCAGCAGTTCTAAGCAGGCTCTGCGTTTGCCTCCCACACAGCGGATTAGGCGGAGTGCTGGCTCTAAAGCTTTGCAGGGAAGGTCCTGGGGCGGGCAGGCTGCATGCCAAGTCACTGCTGCCCTTCTCTCCCACCAGGGATGGTGCCTTGAGCCACGGAGCCAGACCCACACCCACAGAAGGCCCTTGGACGCGGTTCACTGCATGCCAGCCCAGCCAGGAAAGGGAGGACTCCTCACACTCCGGGCTCTCCGCGCAGGAAAAGGAACGCAGGCTACTGTCTCACCCAAGGCTTCCAGAACCTCTGAGACAGGAGGCCACCAGCTCCACCTCATGCGTGGGGGACCTTGCTAGCGATGGCCCTCCTCCTCGGCTTCCTGCTGCTGCTGCTGGAGCTCTGCAGGAATACCCTCTCCCTGGGATCACGGTCATCTACAGAGGGTACGGAGGTCTTGGAATTGGAATTGCCTGCCACGAACTATGAGACCAAAGACTCCTACAAAGCTGGGCCCATTGGCGGTCTCTTTCAAATCGTGCACATCTTCCTCCGCGTGGTGCAGCCCAATGATTTCCCCGAAGGTGAGTGCCCGTTGCATAGAACAGAGAGGACTTGTCCCCAGACACGCTGCCGTGTGCGCACACGATATTGTTTGTTAATAACGATATAGTAAGTGTGTAATATACTCAGCATTTTAAAGCATGAGATTCAAAGTGATTGGACTGCACAGGAGCAGAAAGTATTGAGACAGAAGTTAAGAAAACTTGCACCAGCTTAAATAGACTGTCAGGAATGTGATTATAAGAAATGAAATCAAACTGTGTTGCTAAGTTGGTTTTCCAAGTCTTGATCTTTCTTCCCTCTCTCTTTTTTTTTTTTTTTCCTTCCTGGTTAGAGCAATGACTTACTCTCAAGTGCAAACTGCAGGTAAAAATGAGGGTAAAAATGCAAATTCTTTGACATCAAATAAGTTAATAATTACCTCTGGTGGCTAGACCTGCACTTACAAATTGGCCTCTCCTCCACCCACCACAAAGTGCAATTTCACATTGCTTAGGACAAAGACAGGCCTGACCCAGTGTGTTTACCTGAGTGACTGTTTGCTTCAGTTCCAAGACCTTACGTGTGAGGAAAGGAGGGATGGCTCCTTGTTGGAGCCTTGATGGCACAGTGCCTCACACTTCGTGAGGACCGCTGTTTGTCCTACTCCCTGTACTCAGAAATCTGCGGGTATGTGTTTTAGGGAATGAGATTATGAAGATTTAAATGGTCTGTGGGAAGTATGTGCTATTAGGGTTTGGCAGTCTAAATACTTATTGACTTAATATTAGATCTCTTCTAGGCTTGTTTTTTAAACTAAGAAGATTTGAACACTATTATTACCACAATATACAAATTAAAAATTTGTGGTAATCATTATCATCTTCCTTAACTGGTTAGCTGTTGTTCATAAGAGAATTGTGTGTGTGTGTGTGTGTGTGTGTGTGTGTGTGTGTGTGAAAGAGAGAGACAGAGACAGAAAGATGGAGAGAGGGTGAGAGGGAAAGAGAATGTATTTAGTGGACTTTAACACTTGTTTGTATTATGGGCATTGGTAGATTTTCATTAAGACCCATTTATATTGGAATTGTTTTGGATTGGGGCACCTGGGTGGCTCAGTTGGTTAAGCATCCGACTTCAGGTCAGGTCATGATCTCTCAGTTCACAAGTTCCAGCCCCGCGTCGGGCTCTGTGCTGACAGCTCGGAGCTTGGAGCCTGCTTCGGATTCTGTGTCTCCCTCTCTCTCTGCCCCTCCCCCGCTCATGCTCGCTCGCTCTCTCAAAGATAAATACAAACACTAAAATTCTTTAAAATAAAAAAAAGAAAAAATTTTCATTTATTTATCTTAGATTAAGCAACTGAAACAGTTCGAAGTGTAGTTCTTAATTTTTTGTTAGTTTAAGTTTTAATTCAATGAAACAAATCACTCTGGGCCCTATCGTCATTGAAGAGAATCCTAAACAAATACTACTTACTATTTATGTCCCTGCTTAAGAGACTAAATCTGGAAATCCAAAAGACAGAAGTAGAAAATAAACAGTTTATTTATTAATATTGGATACAAGTTCACTATTCTTAGTAGATACCTTTTCACTTATTTGTAGCGTTGGTGTAAATATTATTGAATAAACAAATACCTACTAGCGTTTTTAGTCTTAGCTTCTTTGCTTTTTATGCAAAAGGAATAGAATCCAGTTATTTCATATGAATTTATAGTGACATCTTCAAAAAGATTGTGAAGCATCCATGTGTTATTAAGGCATATCATGTAATTAGTTAATCCTATAATCTCTTTCCATATGTTGCTTTATTTTGCTTCCTCTAGATTTCATAGGGCAGCTTCCTCGCACTTAGTTTACAAGGGAAAGCCATATTTTTTAAAGTCTTCATTCAAACAATCAGGTCAAATGGCATTTTGCTTCCAATGCATTCTAAGATTTTGAACTCCAGCATCATTATTAGTCTGGAAGGAGGCGTCTGAAGAATTTAAATCCTGCTGTAATCTGAGGGTGTTAGCCTTGCTTGTCCCTTGACCTTCATCAATACTTATTACTTTGGAAGAAGAAATTCCCAAAAGTCTCAACAGGAGATCAGAGCAGACCAGCAGTGCCCCTTTCAAAAAACAAACCAAAACCAAACAAAACAAAACAAAACTCATTAGGTTCCTTAAAGAATATTATATTGAATTTCACAGGTGACATCATGGAGTGTTGGTTTTTTCCCACCACCTCATTATTTAAATTTTTTCATCTAGTTACTAGATTTCATAATGGTCTCAAAGTGTCCATTAGGTGCTTTGTCACATAAAGGAAAAATACGAGACACATTTTTTCCTGCTGGGGCCAGCGCATTGCATGAGCACCAGATCTTAGGCAGGTGTCTTCATAATTGAAGATATAAAACAACAACAGTGGGAGAAAGAGAGAGAGAGATAGAGAGAGAAAAGAATCCTATTTAGTAGCTTAACTAATGCAAGGCATTAACCGAAACAGATGACTTCAGGACAGGTCTTCTATAAAATAACATCCTCGCAGAAAAAATTATCCCCTAGGTATACTCTTTCATTCAGAAGAGTAGAGTGATTTATTTTTTATTTATTTAAAAAAATTTTTTTTAATATTTATTTTTGAGAGAGAGAGCACCAGCAGAGGAAGGGCGGAGAGAGAGGGAGACACAGAATTTGAAGCAGGCTCCAGACTCTGAGCTGTCAGCATAGAGCCTGACATGGGGTTCGAACTCACAAACCGTGAGATCATGACCTGAGTCGAAGTCAGATGCTTAACCAACTGAGCCACCCAGGCACCCAAGAATAGAGTGATTTAGATTCAGAGTCGGGGTCCAGTGCAGGAGCGGGAGAGAAAGGAGGACATTCCAGCCTGGGCTCCCTTTTTTCATGCCATTGGACTGGGAAGTTTTCCACTTTACCTCCTGTGTCCGAGCAAAACAGCATACCACATTTTGCATTTGTAACTCTCTAAAGCAAAGCCTGGGTTGTAGCCTTATAAATACAAGATGGAAGGTCTTGTTTAGCTGGGACTTGAGACAAAGGCCTACTTAACTTCCTGGGCAGACCAGAAATACAGGTAACTGCCATATGCCACAACAGAATATGCCCAAGAACCTGGTGTGGGTACTTCATAAATACCTGCCCTGGTCTGAAGCTTCAAGAAGGATACTGAGTCTTGGGCTTGAACTCACTCAGAAGAGAGCGATGGCTTACGTTTGGGAGGCGTCACTTGTCCATTCATTCAACTTAGAAAGGGTATCAATGGCAGGATGACCAGGGGGAGCTGAGGGAAGGGTGTTCTAGCCATGGGGAATAGCATGCTCAGGGAGTGGCGGAGATAGTGGTTCATGGGGGACCCATGAGGTGGGTATTCATGGAATAAGTCTGCGAAGGTCAGAGAGCCAGAGCTAGAGGACCCTGACTGGCAGGCTGGGGAGTTTTGTAGAGAGAAGGAACCTAAATCAGCATGAGCAAAGGTTTCACTCATTTGGCAAGCATTTATTGAGAGCCCCTGCTTTCTGTTATATACCTGCTAGGGGTTGTGAGCCAGGGTGGAATGGGAATTGAGTTTTGGGAAAAGAATCTGATAGTGGCTGGTAGGAGACGTATTAGGGAGGTAGAGGTCCAGAAGGAGGTAATAATGGACTAACTTAGCACAAGGCAAAGGTAATGGGGAAAACAGAGGCAGGATCCATTTCATGGATTTCATTTCAAAGGACTTTGGTTCAAACATACTCTTGCCTATTACCTACCGAATGACTTGGCCAAGTTAATGTTCAGAACCTCTGTTGTCATAGACGTATTATGACTGTAATCATACCTTGCTTTATAGCTTTGTCTGTGAGGCCGTATGTAAAGCCTGTGTTTAAAACTGTGGCTGAAAGGCATAGACACAAATCCTCAATCAGTGTAGCTGCTATTAATATTATTTGAGAGGAAGAATTGACCAAATTTAATGCCAAGATTGGTGTCAAAAAGGGACGTGGGAAAAGGATGTCTCCAGGAGGGATCATTAAAATGTCCTTGCTGCTGCTCTATCAGGAATATTCCCCATGGAGTTGCCTTGTAAGAATTAGTTCCATTACTTTTGAAGTTTAGCGGGCTGTGTCTCCTGGTAAAGCCCCACAGTAGCAGAATGGGGTCTAGAAGGCAGGGCTTGGGTGCAGTGCTTGTCTACTGAGTGGTCTTTACTCCTCCACAAAAACACTCACATCCGTTTTTGTTTCTTTGTTCTTCCCTGCTGTCCCCAGTATCTGCTGTAAGGCGTACTTTGCTAAGTGTTAGCTCATTTGACTCTCCCAACAACTTTGGGAGGTAGATGATGGTGGTAACTGGTGGTCCTATTTCTATTCTATTCTATTCTATTCTATTCTATTCTATTCTATTCTATCCTATCCTATTCTATTTCTATTTCTATTTCTATTTCTATTTCTATTTCTATTTTTTTTTCTATTTCTATTTCTATTATACCCACTGTTAGAGATTGGAAAGCTTGAGTCAGAAGGAGATGATATATTCAAGGTACACAACCATCCTCTGGCAGATTGAGAAACCCCTGTCTCCAGGAGTAGTTATTTCTCCTATATTCCACAGCCTACCTTGTGGGTAATTTATTTCCCTTTTACTTTACCAAAGTGCTTTAAAAGTGTCTGCGGGTCACTATAAAAAATGGTAATTTTTACACTAAAAGCGTGTGCTGCAGAAGATCATCTGGTGTGGATGCTGACTAGTGCCTTTTCAGTTTCATGTGTCTGTGATGAATTTGGCATAAATCATGACCCAGATCAGAGCTATTCTATTGGAGCAAGTGGGAAAAAAAAAAGCATTCTCTGCTTTTATTTTTATAGAAAGTCTCTAAAATTATTCTCTGCTCTGTTTTGGTGTATTTTTAAATGAGACTTTAGGCCGGTTGACCTGTTTCTAACAGCATTCTGGGCTAATCTGATTTGAGCCTGGGATTTGGTGCGTGCCTGATTGGAGCTGGGTGAGCAGGAGGCACGGGAGGAGGGAAGAGTGCATCTGAGATCCGGCAGGTTGTTCTAGTGAATGGGAGTTCCCTCCATTCCAGGTAACAGAAACCTGTTAGTTGAAGGAGTCAAAAAAGAGTTTATCACCAGGACTCCAGGTTTCTTCGTGGCACCCAGCCACCAAAGACTAGGTCTCACCTGGGGCCTCCTTGCCTCCCACCTTGGCTCTTCTCTGCACACAGCCACTTCATACTTCGCCTTCCCATCCCCCTCCCTCTGGGTTCTTCCACTCTTGCCCTACTCGTGGCAGAGAACCAGGATGCCAGCATCATAGATTTCAGGCCAACTTCCTGGAGAATGGTTGGGAGTTCTTCTCTTTAAGTCCCCAGCCCCAATTCCAGTCCTTCCTGGGCCAGTGACCAACCGTGGACCCACTGAATAACTGGCCAGCCAGCATCACAGCTCATGGTCCTGTGCTGTGAGCCGTCAATTTACCCGTGGCATCACAGGTAGGGTGGTGCTTCCTGGGAAAGAGGATGGCTGGGTGGACGGCCCAATAGTTGTGTCTTGGCCAAAGTCCACTGGGAATCAGGATGTTGTATTATATCCAACACCTGTGTGTTCTTACTTAATTCAGACAAAGCTGGCATTGTCTTCTTTCGATCACATGACTTGTATTGGCAACGGGCATGGCCATAAAAAAAGGTCATTGAGGGAAAGAACTAATATCTAGTGATCCTTCCTTCCTGGCGTCATTCAATACTTTGGGCAGTCTACAACTGTCATCGCTTTCCATCCTAACGTTCATAAGAGCAAACAGCTATGATGTGCCCACTTTCCGGGATTTGAACAACTCAGTAACTCTGTGAGCTAGGTACTCTTCTCATTTTACAGAAAAGGGAGCTGAGGTCCAGAGAATAACTGACTTGTCCAGCATCACACAACTAGTCAGTGGCAGAGTAAGATTGGAATCCGGGTAGGCTGGCTTTATTGTCCAGGCTCATAGTCACTGCCTGTATTTGCTGAACAGCAACTCAGGAGACTCAGGGACTGTTCCAAGGTTACACACATTGATAGGTAAGTGGTTAACCCAGGATTTGACCCAGGGCTCATGACTTGTCCTCCTCCCCCTGCCTGCCACCTCACCGTGCTGCACCATGTCGCCTCTGTGGAGGAGCTCTGCTGTACAGATTGCATTTACATGTCCCCAGTTACCTGTGGGGCAGGGTTTGGGTGGGAGGCGACACATCCATAGACTATCATGGGCACGACTCTAGTCCATTCTACACGTCTTCTGCTTCATAGAACAGCTTTTGCGCAAACCTGAAAATCTAGTCTGGTTGACTATATATTCCTGTAACCTTGTCTACAAAGTGCTGCTGGAACGTGCTGCTGACTTTCTGTGTGTAAACAGAAGAGGCAGGCTCTGCTCTTCGGGGAAATGTGTGCCAGTCCCACAAAAGACACAAGAAGAAAATCTTCCTACACTTCTGGTCTCTAGCGATGATGTCCTTTTAGGAAGCCTTCAAGTACATGCAGGAAATGAGAGCTTAAGTATGAATATAAATAAAGATAGGCCACCCCAGCAGCTGCTGGATGAAGCTGGTGCGGTATTAAATACCACTTGTCCACAGGCATTGAGCGGGAGAGAAGTCCTAAAATTTGCACTTGGAGAAGCAGCTGTAAAGTGCGGCCTGTGCTGGGAAGTCAGTGCCGGGTCAGAACCGCAGAGCAGGACGGACGTTAGCAGCAGAGACGAGAGGCCCAGCAGGCCTGCCATGTATCCTCTGCTTGATGCGGATCTAGATTCGGAAAGGAGCCCTACACTTGAGCCGTGGTGAAGAACTCTCATCCTGGAGCCACTGCCTGGGTTTGAATCCTGGCTCCATTGTTTACTAGCTCTGTAACCTTGGGCCAGTTACTGAAACTTCTCTGTTCCTTAGTCTTCCCTCTGTAAAAGGGAGAGAATAATCAAGGTACTTTTGGGGGCAACATAATCCCTAAATAAATCATGTTTGTGAAGCAATTAGGACAGTGTCTCATACACAGTAAGTGCTAGGTGTGTGTCGAATAAGATAAGAGTGTATAAAATTCATATTCATTAAAAGCTTTTAAGTTAATGTCAGATTTGGGGTGGTCACATGGACAAAAGAACAAGTATTTATTTGACCCCCAACTGTATTGGTTTCCTAAAGCTGCCATAACAGATTATCACAAACTTGGTGGCTTAAAACAACAGAAATTTATTCTCTCATACTTCTGAGGGCCAGAAGTCCAAAGTCAAGGTATCGGCAGGACCACGCTGTCTCTGAAGGCTCCAGGGGAGAATCCTTCTTGCTTCTTTCGGCTTCTGGTGGCTCTAGGTGTTCTAATCTCTGCCTGTCTTCACATGGCCCCCTTCTGTGTCACTGGCTCCCTCTTCTCTTCTCTTATAAGGACACCTGTCATTGGCTTTAGGGATCACCCTATATCTAGGATGATATCATCTCAAGATCCTTAACTTAATTAGGTCGGCAAAGACCCTTTTCCCAAATAAGGTCGCTTTCACAGATTCCTGGGGTCGAGAGTTGGGCATGTCTTTTTCAAAGGCTACCTTTCAACACACACACACCCATGACAGACTTCTTTAGTCCTCCCCAAAGTCTCAGCAATATCGAGTAATGTGGCCAAGGTCATATTTCTGAAAAATGGAACCAGATTCAAACCTGACTGTTTGATTTCAAGGGCTCACATTCTAATCCTGCAGATAGGTAGTGAGCTCCTACTGGAGGCCACGCCTGGTGCTGTTTGGCAGAGATGGTGTAGACTGGGTTTCTCTGTTCTCAAAAGACTAACATTGAGTGAGGAGACCGCCATCTGTTGTTATGCAGGGCATGCTTGTCCTCGATCAGTGTCAAGTGTCAACAGTGGGCTCTTGGCTGTCCAGAGGAAGACTTAGTCACGATGGGGCCAACGGAAGGCTTCATGGAGGAAGTGGCATTTGAACTGAGCCGTAAAGGTGTGGAAGGTTCAAGAAGCAGAGGACAACGTCCCAGGTGTATAAGCAGAGGCCTGAGTGATGCAGGTTGAGACGGGGCTCATAGGATGTGGCCTGGATATGAGGCTAGAGCTCTGTTTGCCTGAGAGATGGCCAGGCCATCAGCCTGGGGAGATGCCAACACATCTGCATGGGGATCTGCTGACAGTGAAGGGTGAGCATCGCTCAGTAAACCTGTCCCCCTGACCTAAGCTACAGGAAGGAGGCCATGGGGAGGATGCACTGTCCACTGAGCCTGTTCTTGGAAATTCTCAGCTACACTTGGACACTAGTGGCCTAGCTTAGTGCTACCCGAGGCATGGCACTTGGAACAAGAGCCTCCATATCGCCTGGGAGCTTATTAGAAACGCCAATTCCTAGGTCCCACCCCATATCTAGCAAATCAAAATCTTTCTTTTAATTTAAAAATTACTGAAAACATTTTTTGTGTTGAAGCATAATATGCATACAGAAAAGCGCCCCTAAATCTACACCTTGATGACTTTTCACAGACTGCATACATCGGTGTAATTAACACCCAGATCAAGGAAAAGAACAAGGTCCCAGAAGAACCCTGTCTTGTTTCCTGCTCATTGTCCCCCAACTCATCCCAAGTGTAACCCCTCTTCTGCCTGTCAGTAGCATAGATTAGTTATGCCTGATGCAACACAGTATGGCCACTTGGTTTTTGGTTTCTTCAGCTCAACATTTTATTTGTAAGATTCACCCATCTTGTTACATGTAGTTGTAAATATTATTCTTGCTTTTGTATACTATTCTATCACATGAACAAACAGTTTTCCAAGGTGATCTAACAGTCAAATCTTCTTTTCTTAATTAATTAATTAATTATTTTTGAGAGAGAGCGAGTTGGGGAGGGGCAGAGAGAGAGAGAGAGAGACAGAGACAGAGGATACAAAGCAGGCTCCGCACTGTGAACACAGAGCCCGATGCAGGGCTCGAACTCACGAATGGTGAGATCATGATTGGAGCTGAAATCAAGAGTCAGCCACTTAACCAACTAAGCCACCCAGGCTCCCCTCCTTCTGTCTCTTTTGAATTTATAGGATACTCCTCTGTGTCTTTTTCTTCCTTGCAGTTTGTTTGCTGAAGAACCTAGTTACTTTTCCTTTAGTATTTCTTACAGGTTGAACTTGACTGGTTCCATTTTCATTGGTGTTCTTAACATGTTTCTCTGTCCTCTTCATTTCCTGTAAACCAGTATTCATAAAGATCAGATACAAGTTCATTTGGGGCACAAAAGCAATTTATAGATGATATTGTATGGATATGGATACTATGTGTCTGATTGTCTTTCTTTTTATGATGTTAACAGCATTGATGATCACTGTCCGCTTTCATTCATTCATTCATTCATTCATTCATAATGGGTCCAGCCCTTTGAGTAGTATTTGCAAACATGCTCTCAAGTATCAAAAGTTTTGATACTATTAACTATCAAAACTCTTAAGAAACAAAATGGAATACCTTGCATATTCTGTTACTACACATTTTCACTTAATATATTTCATGGACATCTTTCCATACCTGTTCCTGTTTGGGTGTTGCCCAAACTAGAAAGGTTTTTTAAACAAGGAACTGGAAACATTTATTCTCCAACCTTTTGATGTAGAGCCAAGACTGAAATTTTTTTTTTTATCATGAGTTAATTGTTTGAAGTTTCCTGATTAGTGTTTCTGATATAAATAGCAGCCAAAATGTATCCTCCATAATTTTTGGTTTCTTTGTTTTGATTTCTTTGAATTCAGAGAAAACACTTAGAGTTCATAGTTGTGTATTTTTAGTTCGTTTTTTCTTCCCAGACTTTTAAAGTTTACTCACATAATTTCATCCAATTGAATGGTCTTTATTAAGTCTTTATAGAACATTTAGTTTTCTATGCTCAATTCTTTTTATGTGCATATTTTCTCAGTTTGTATAATATTTAATTACATGTTGAACTTATTACACGTATAAAGAGGTAGAAAGAAGCTTGGGAACAAACTGGGTGTTATGGGTTGAATTGTTCCCCCTGCCCCAAAGTGATATGTTGAAGTCCTAACCCCTGGTACCTCAGAATGTGACCGCATTTGGAGATAAGGTTCCTGCAGATGCCAGGAGTTAAGATGAGCCTCTAAAGTTATATGACTAGTGTCCTGAGGAGGGGAAACTTGGACACAGATATAGACAGAGGGAGGGTGTCATGTGAGGACCAGAGGGATGCTGCCACAAGCCAAGAGACCACCAGAATCTAGGAGAGATGGAGAACAGACCCTTCCCTAGAGCCTTCAGAAGGAGCATACTCTTGTCTGCTCTTTGATCTTAGACTTCCAGCCCCCAGAACTGTGAAACAAAACATTCCTGTGGTGTAAGCCACTCCATTTGTGGTATTTTGTTGCAACAGGCCTAGCCAACGTATTCACCCGGGAAGTTGATGAGTGAACTGTTGGGGGGGGGGGCAGTGTATCCAGCAGAGGTGGTCACTTCACAGTGAAGGACAGCGAACGGCCATGTTTTTGAGGAAAGGAACTGATGGCGAGGTAATCTTGTCAGCTGGAAAGGAGAAGTTAGCTCCGCAAGTCTCTACTATGCGTTTATACATACATCTGAGTCACTTTAATTCATGAAGATTCAACAATATGTTCTGCAAAGGAACAAAAGGTAGAAATGTTTGTGTCTCTCCACCCATCTACAACCACATCACGTAGTTTTCACCTGAAGGACTTACTGCCTCCATCAGCGCTTAAAAGAAAAACTGGCATTGATGGTTGAGGCCAGAGATTTAAGGGATTTTCAGAGATAATTCCTCTCTATCTGCTTTGTGTTCACTGGTGTCCCTGCCTGATGCGAGGCCCCAAGCCCCTTCAAGATCAGACACCTCATTCTCTTCCCTCCCACCCTTCACATGCCTCCAAGCAAAGTCCTGTTTTTTCTTTAAAAACCTTCCCCACATGATTTGTATTCTGGAAATCTGGAACCTCTGACCTCATTATTTTGTCTGTACTATCTCTGTATCACTTTCTCACTGTGTTACGTGTTTAACACTGCCTTGTGATCGTTTGCAGTCCTAGATGATAAACTTATTGATGTCAGCAGTGCCTGGCACATCAGAGATCCTTCATCATATCTTGCTTTTGTTCTGGGATTTCTGAATTTAAAAAAAGATTATACTTTTCCTTCCCTACCAAGTTTATTTACTCAACAAAGATTGAGTATTTGCTATGTGTAGTTTCTTGAAATACTGGTGTCATGATGATACCGCTGAGCTATTATTATACAGTAAAACCCTCAGGGCCATGTGTCTTTCTAGAGTGTGTTGCTCTCCTTTGAAATTTTCTTCTATAACTTCCCTTACTGTCAGGTTTGCAACTTTCTTCTTCTTCTTTTTTTTTTTTAACATTTATTCATTTTTGAGAGTGAGAGAGACAGAGCATGAGCGGGGGAGGGGCAGAGAGAGAGGGAGACAGAATCCAAAGCAGGCTCCAGGCTCCGAGCTGTCAGCACAGGGCCCGACGCGGGGCTCGAACTCACGGACTGAGAGATCATGACCAGAGCTGAAGTTGGACGTTCAACCGACTGAGCCACCCAGGTGCCCCATGCAACTTTTTCTTTTGTTTTTGCGTTATCAGCTGTTAATGCAGCACTGCTTTCTAGAATCCTAATGCTTCACTTTATACACTTGAGTTGCAGTGGGTGACTCCATTTTTCCTGTAGAATTCAAGGTGCATGGGCTTTATGATAGCTATATATATTTCGGAGACTTAATACTTTATTTCCAAGGTTACTGCTTTTTTGCTTGTTTGGGAAAACTCAAGTTTATAATGTTTTAGCCAACAGGATTTTCAAACTTAACAGGAATTAAATATCTGTGAAGGCCTTGAGGTTGACGAACATCATATGTGACTCAGACTAAAGGTGACAAGGAGTCCTGGAGATACTTGAACTGAGAAGGAATAAATATTGAATTAAATCTAAATCGCTACATGGGGCCAATTATATTCATTACTGTCAGGCCCAGTATTTGTTAAAATAATTTAAAGCTGAATTTATTTTTAAATGTAAAGGCAATATGTACACATAAAAAGCAAATAATGTTCAAAGGTAAGGATTGTTAAGTTTTGTATGCAGCTGTTCATTCATTCATTCAGTCAGTCAGTCAGTCAGTGTGTATTTTATGAGTGCTCATCAAGTACGAGGCTGTGTTCTGCACTCTGGAAATAAACATCCAAAAAATGTTTTACACACACACACACACAGTTTCTTAAAGGAATTATTCAACATTTTCTTAGCCCCTTGCTTTTTCAACTTAACATAGCTGATAGATTATTCTAGACATCCATTTCATTTCTCTTTAACTTCACAAAATGCAGGAAAGTACAGGAAAAAAAATCATGAAACATTGGTAGTTTTCTTATGCTCCCAGATTGAATAAGTAGTCAGATTGTTTTGAATAAAAGAAAGAAAACATAATTGACACAATCGGAATCCCCTTTACATACCGTCGCTGATCCCATTCCCCTCCTGCTTTCCCTCCTTTGCTTCTCCACGGACACTCGTTTCCTCTCAATGCATGGTTTTATGTTACTCACTCCACATACCCAGAGAGTTTTGTTTTGTGTGTGTCTTGTTTTGTGTCTGCTTATTTTTTTTTGGGGGGGGTGTTTTTTGTTTGTTTTTGTTTTAATTTTTTTTAAGCTTTATTTTTTGAGAGAGAGAAAGAGACAGAGTGCGGGTAGGGGAGGAACAGAGAGAGAGAGAGAGACACAGAATCTGAAGCAGGCTGCAGGCTCCGAGCTGTCAGCACAGAGCCCAACACAGGGCTCGAACTCACAAACCACGAGTTCATGATCTGAGTTGAAGTCGGACGCTCAACCGACTGAGCCACCCAGGCGCCTCTGTTTTTGTTTTCACCCACTGTTAAGTTTTGGGTTTCTCTTCACGTTAAAACCCATCGATTCTAATGCATTCATTTGAGCTGTGCAGACCTCCCATTGAATGAGCAAGCCACGTTGTGTTTATTCTGTCCTCTGGTGATAGTTTTTAGTCTCTTCCTCATCCTTGTAACTGCTGTAGTGCTCTACTGATTAGACAGTGCGTTTCACTGTTCTTGGTGGATGCTTGGGTTATCGGGTCTTTTTGCTACTCCAAACGCTGCTACAAAGACTACTTTTGAATGTTTTGCTTTATGTTCCTGAGCAAGTAAATCCAACAGGAGGAACCTCTAGATGAGGAGTTACTGTGGCAAATGGTATGTGTATTTAAAGTTTTGACTGATATTACCAAATTGTTCTCTAATTTGCATACCCATTTGCACTCCCAGTATTAGGACAAGAAAGTGCTTGGTTACCCACACATTTTCCAACTGTGGTTATTAAACCTTTTATCATAACAAGTGTGACACGTTATAGGAAAAAAACATGATTCAATTTGTGTCTCTCTAATCACTGGTGAGTCATAGCCTTTTATACATTTTTCCATTTTTCAAAGAACTTCCTGTTTTTGCCTTTGCTTCTTTTTCTTTTTTTTTTTTTTTTACATTTATTTATTTTTGATAGACAGAGAGAGACAGAGAGCAAGCAGGGGAGAGGCAGAGAGAGAGGGAGACACAGAATCCGAAGCAGGCTCCCAGCTCCGAGCTGCAAGCACAGAGCCCGACGCGGGGCTCGAACTCACAAACCGCGAGATCATGGCCTGAGCTGAAGTCGGATGCATAACTGACTGAGCCATCCAGGTGCCCCTGCCTTTGCTTATTTTTCAGTTCAATTACTGGTGTTTTCCGCTTTGATTTGTCCCAGTATCTCACTGAATTTTAAAAATACTTAATTTTTTGAATAGGTAACATATTTACATGGCTCAAAACGTCAAAGTACAAAGAGATACACAATGTGAGGCTTCTGTCCCCTTCTTGATTGTCAGCCACCCAGTTAGCTTCTTTACAGGCAATCGCTGGTCTCAGTTTTATGTGTCTATTTGTGTGAGTGTGTCTTTTCAGATTTATTTTCTACCTATACAAGCCAAAAAGGACATTTGTGTCTTTTCTTCACAAATGATAACATATCATTAGGCACCTCGCTTTTTTTAGGTTTATTCATTTATTTATTTTGAGAGAGAGAAAGAGAGAGAGCAGGGGAGGGACAAAGAGAGAGGAAGAACAGGGATCCCAAGTAGGCTCCCCATTCTTGGTGCAGAGCCTGCCACAGGGCTCAGTCCTACAAACCATCAGAACACGACCTGAGTCAAGAGTTGGACACTGGGGCGCCTGGGTGGCTCAGTCGGTTAAGCGTCCGACTTCAGCTCAGGTCACGATCTCGTGGTCCATGAGTTCGAGCCCCGTGTCGGGCTCTGTCCTGACAGCTTGGAGCCTGGAGCCTGCTTCCGATTCTGTGTCTCCCTCTCTCTCTGCCCCTCCCCCGTTCATGCTCTGTCTCTCTCTGTCTCAAAAATAAATAAACGTTAAAAAAAAAAAAAAGAGTTGGACACTTAACTGACTGAGCCACCCAGGAGCCCCAACACTTTCTTCTTAAACATACATCTTGGTCATTATTTTATATTAGTATATGAAGATCTAATTCTTCATCCTTTTTTTATTGCTGTAAACATAGACCAGTGCTTATTAGCTCATTTCCACCATTTGGCTACCACAAACACTGTTGTATGTCACTTTAATTACTTCATAAATGTGCAAGTATGTATGGAGGATATACTTCTAGAAATGGAAATGCCAAGTCAACATGATATTATGAATTTTCGCTTATAATAAATGTTGCCTAATTGCACCCCAAAAAGGTTGGTCCAGTTCAAACCTACACTGGTAATGCAAAAAAAAAAAAAAAATCTTACTGATGTTGTCTAGTGTCTTATAAGGTGGACATTACCTCTGTATTACATATGTGCAAATAGAGGCTCCAAGAGAGGAACTCACTTAGCCAGGATCACACAGCTTGTGAGTGGGCAGAGCAGGGGTGTGGACTCAGATCTGTCGGGCTTCAGGATCTTACTCTTCTTTAAAATTTTTTTTTTAACATTTATTTATTTTTGAGACAGAGAGAGACAGAGCATGAATGGGGCAGGGGCAGAGAGAGAGGGAGACACAGAATCAGAAGCAGGCTCCAGGCTCTGAGCCATCAGCCCAGAGCCCGACGCGGGGCTCGAACTCACAGACCGTGAGATCGTGACCTGAGCTGAAGTCGGACGCTCAACCTACTGAGCCACCCAGGCGCCCCTCTTACTCTTCTTATCTTGCTTTTAGGCGAAGCTATTGCATGATACCTTTTAGTGGGATCAAACATTGCACCTCATGGAAAATGTTCTGTACGTTCTACTTGCAAGAAGTCTAGAAAGGGTAAGAAGTAGGATGACTTTAACTTTTGATATGAAGTTTCGGTCCAGTTATCACTCCTGGATGTGAGAACATTTCCAGGTGCCTTTTTAGACACCGCACAGCTTGTTTTCCACATCAGTCTTCCCTGCCGCAACGGGAATAAACTTCAAAACTAAGGACTGGCCTTAGCCGGTTCCCTGCGTGTTTTTTCAATGAAAAATGTGGGGGTCACCTGGGTGGTTTGGTTAGCTAAGTGTCCGACCCTTGGTTCCAGCTCAACTCACGGTCCATGAGTTCAAGCCCGGTGTCAGGCTCTGCATTGGTGGCATGGAGCCTGCTTGGGATTCTCTCTCTCCCTCTCTCTCTGCCCCTCCCCCCTCAAAATAAATACATAGACATTAAAATAAATAAACAATTATGTTTATTTTGTTCAATCTATTTTTAGTAATTCTTCCCTTCTGCATTGGGAAGTCTCCTTAATTTTCTAATTTAACTTAAAAAAAATTTTTTAATGTTCATTCATTTTTGAGAGACAGAGAGAGACAGAGCACAAGCTGGGGAGGGGCAGAGAGAGAGGGAGACACAGAATCCGAAGCGGGCTCCAGGCCCTGAGCTGTCAGCACAGAGCCCGACGTGGGGCTGGAACCTACAAACCATGAGATCATGACCTGACCTGAAGTCAGACGCTTAATGGACTGAGCCACCCACGTACTCTTCTTCTTTACCTTTTTGACTTAAACATTTCGTTATTTCATTTTTATTCTCATTTCCTAACAGATACGTTCAAATCTATTAAAGATAGTTTCAGCTGTATCCTGTGATTTGAAATATAGGTGTTCATTTTTAATTTCTAATAATTATCTTCTGAGTTCCTCTTTTATCCCATTGGACTCATGTCAGTTGAGTACATTTTACGTTTTTGAAAAGGCATAAAGGACAAAGGCTAAGTGCGAGTTGTTCTGGTCCGTTTATTTTTAAATGCTCCAATGGTACCTTCTGCCACTGCCTGGGCTCTGTTCTGAGCTGTGAGCTGTGCCCCCTGATGGCTGGTGGTGAACGCTCCTCTCACACATCTCTGCTCTTTGCTTTCTGGAACTTTCTGGCATTTCTTTGGTTACCAGCTACCGTCAGGATGTTGTTAAGGTAGCTGTTGATGGTGTCTCAGCGTTTCCTTTTGGTGAGAGCGTGTGGGGGAAAAACCTGCTTTCTAGGCTTGAGTTTTTCCCGAACAACTGGTCTAGGTGATTGCAGGTGGCTTCTGGGCATTCTAGAACAGTGGCTCTGTCTCTGGCCACTGGTACAAGAGCCTCCCGTGTGCCCTTTGCCTCACGTCATCCTTTTCCACGAATGCCAAAAGCACGTGGGGGATGGAACCACTGGTCAGAACGTCTCTGTCCACAGGGAGCTAAGGAGTTTAGGCTTCTGTCCCTGGCCTGGTTCCTCTTTCTTCTTATTCATGCTGTTTTATAGGCCAAATAAGAAACCCTAAAGGCCAAATTTTTGTTGAGTGGGATTAAGAAAAATGAGAACTACCTCATTTAAAACTAGAGGAGGAAGGTTGGAGAAGACCCCCAGGGCAGCAGCTTAGGTGAAAGAAGTCTCTAGAGCTTTGCAGGGAGAGTGGTGGTTAGCTTCCAGATTGCAGCCTGAGAGACAAGGTGTCTGTGTATTCATTCTGTGGGGAGGAAGCTTTGTGGTCCACACTGGGAGCCGAAACGTGGTGACAGACCTGTTTATGTTTGTCTGGCATTTCTTTAGCAGTTTTACATCAGGCAGGAACCAGTGAGTTCTTGAATTTTAATTTTAAAATATTTTAATTTGATGGGGTCGCTGATTTAATGGCACAGGTTTATTAATTGAGAGGAAGGCTCCCTTCAAACCTGATTTGGAATTAAATAGCCTCGTATATCCTGGGGAAGAGGGGGTTGTATGTTGTAATATCCTCTTGGAAATTGGCTGACCCAGAAACTCAGCCTAATGAGATTTGGACAGCAGGCTGCTCGGAGAGGAATTATTGTGACATGCTGTGTTTAATGCCGCCACGTCTCCAAAATGACTGGATGCCCTGGGTGCCTATGTTGCAAGGAATGACATTTCTCTAAAGAGTCAGTCCAGGTATAACTCATGCAGTAGGAGTAAAGCTAAGTAGAAATGAGTATCTACTGTGAATGTCAAGTCAATAGCTGACTTCAGAAATGAGTGCCTTTTAGGTATCCCATTATAATAACAGGGACAGACCGGTCTTCTTGAAGACCGGTCTGTTCGCTGGTAAAGCCAGATGTTCTACTGTGAACATATGTGTCAAATCTGTCCACTTCTCTGTGTCAGCATGGTGCTCCCCTAGCTGAGGCCACGCATCACTGGGACCATTGCAGTGGCCTCCCGACCACTCTTCTGCATGGCTTGTTATTCACATCACTCAGGGCTTTGCTCAATTTCATCCCCTTGAAGAGATTGTCCCTGGCCAGCTCCCCACTCCCTTATCTTGCTTCATTTTTCTTTGTAACACGGATCTTGGTATTATAGTAAATCCTGGTTTATCTTGCTTATTAGCCTCTAAGCATCTTCACGGAGGGGATGTTATTTTGTTCACCTCTTCAACACTGTATCCCCAGAGCCTGGGACAGCGCGTAGGATGTAAATCTTGGTTGCGTGCGTCATTGGATTCGCTCTCGCATAGCCCACCCGTTCACTGTGTTGCAGTCACACTGGCCTAGACGGTTCCTACAGACAAGTTACTTTGTGACACCAGTGGCCTTGCACCTGCTGTACCTCCCACCTGCGTGCTCTACATCCTGTTTCTAGGAGGCCAGTTCCTTTGTATCTTCGCGATCTCTGCCCGTGGTTCCTCCTCAGTGGTGGTCCCCCGACACAACACGGCAAGCCTCCTCCTCAATTATTCTTCTCTGACTCTACACCCCCAGTTTCACTCTGAGAGCTCCTCACCTTCACTCTGTGAGCACCCACTGCCCTGCGTTGTAGACGCCCCCTTCCCCCCGCCTGCCACCTTGATTCTCTTCCTACACAATTCCAAACCTGGATGCACCATTTTCTCAGGCTGCTGTCAGAGCCGCTCGCTGTGCCTGCTGGGCTCACTTTAAATGTACTTTCGAGAGCATGTTCCCATTTCCCACTTACCTACTTTCTCTGCTCTTCTCCAGTTTCTACCCTACGCCCTCCTCCACCAGCCAGTGATCTCAGACTCCATGGACAAAACGGATGGAATCACATAGAAACTAATTCCTCCCTCCCTACTTTTATTTCCAGTTTTTCACTCAGGGTTATCCAGGCATTTAGAATTCTTTGCCCCAAGAAGAATGATTATTAGTGGAAAGATCTGATCATTTTCAGTTTTAGAAAGAATTACCAGAAGGTCCTGTGATGGTTTATGTCACCACCCGTAACGTGTTGGGCATTTTTAAGAATGAATTAATTGCAATGGATATAGCATGTTAGTACTTTAATATTTATTTGTGACTACTAGTGAGATGGATGGTGTTCCTATGTGTTTGTTTCCTTTTGGGGGAGTTTTTCCGTGAAATGCAGAGTTCGTCCTTTTTGTATTGATTCCACGACATCAGAAACCCTTTGCCCAATCTGTCTACTGGTAATTGCCATTAGACCATTTGGATTTAGAGAATTTGTCATGTGGGGAACATCATCTGATCAGAAATCATCATCCAACCTATTACTTCCATTGTACGGATGAGAACACTGAGGCCCAGACATAGGAAGCTTGGTTGTTTAAGCCGGTACAGCCAATGAGAGCTGGTAGGATCAGCAAGCAGGAAAGGGGACAGGGGATGTTGTTGCCTGGGACTGTTCTCAGCACGCGGGGAGGGGGAGGAAGTGCTGTCTTTGTTGTTCAAAACAGATTCCTGGTTCTTGGAGCACAGCCGGAGCTTTCATTGAATGACTGTGCTTCTATGGACTTAAGTAAGCGAATTGCATAATTATTTGTGATGTCATCATTCATTGCTAATGCAACAGACACACCTGTATTTATTTCCATCTTGCAGGTAGAATACATTCATACAGAGTACACAGAAACAGAAATAAAACAAGTATTCATTCTCCCATCCAAAGATAACCTCTGTTTACATTTTGGTCTAATGTTTTCAGACTTTTTTTTTCCTAGGCAAAGATTTTTTTGTTGTTATTGTTTTATATAGCTAAAGTCACATTTTACCCCATATAGGATGGAAGCATGAAGTTATGACCCAGAAGAAAAACAGAAAGGGGTGCCTGGGTGGCTCAGTCAGTTAAGCGTCCGACTCTTGGTTTCGGCTCAGGTCATGGTCTCGTGGTTAGTGAGTTCGAGCCCCACATCCGTCTCTGTGCTGATGGCATGGAGCCTGCTTGGGATTCTCTCTCTCTCTTTCTCTCTCTCTCTCTCTCTGCCCTTCCCCTGCTCGTGCTTTCTCTCTCTCTCAAAATAAATAAATAAACTTTAAAAAAAGATGAAAAATAGATATTTAGATCATCTGGTTTCAAACCATTTACCCATTGGTCTCTTGCGTATGCAGATTACCAACCTGACTGTGCTTGAGGGTTTAATAATTCTTTTATTAAGATAAATGAGACTTAAAAAATAGGTTGCACATTTAAAAACTAGACTGAATTAAGCACTTAGCGCTGCAGGGAAATCATATTTTGTCTGATGTTTTATGTACCATTGGAAGGACTGGGGTTTTTAAAGTTCAACAATAATGGGGGTTTGGAATTGTGTTTTAGTTTGTAGCAAGTCTTTGATTTTCCATCCCCACCCCTTTTGGGACTTAATCAAAAAGGAACTTCTTTAAATGTTTTTTTTTGTTTTGTTTTGTTTTTTTTTTAGTTTTCATTTTAGAGTGAGAGCGCTAGCAGGGGAGAGGGGCAAAAGGAAAGAGAGAACATCTTAAACAGGCTCCACACTCAGAATGGAGACCCACACGGGGCTCATTTCCACGACCCTGGAATCATGACCTGAGCCAAAATCAAGAGTCAGATGCTCAACTTCTTATGAATACTACCATGACTGTATCTGTAGATTCTTTTTTCAAGGAAAATATTCTTCCTAGAAGGATGTCAGCTTCTTGGGTTTCATTTAGCTGTCTCGTTTAGGGCATATAAGTTTTACTGAGCTCTTGCCACAGGTGCATAGCACCAGGTTAGGGGTCACAGGATCTATGTGGGAGAGAGAACTTTCCTGCTTTAAGGAAAGAATGGTTTGTAATTGAGGAGACAAATATATTTACAGAGAATAAGTAGTCCAGGGAACACATAAGCTGGTAGATCATTAAAGGTCACAAGTGAGTGATGAGTTGTAGGTATTTAGTGATGAGGAAAGTTGGCTGAGAACCTCAAATTTTAACCTTAAAGGAGGGTTTTTATAGGTGGAGAAATAGCATCAAGAAGACTCAAGGGGTCATGAGGAAGGCTCGTTTTGGTTTGGGCACCAAGGAAGAAATCTGGCTGGATTAAGGGCATCTTGTTTGGAGGGAGATATAATGATATCAACTGCCTATTGATTGCTTGATATGTGCTGGGCATCCTGTTCAGGGCTTTTTGTGTATTAGTTTTCAACAATGAGAAAATTGAGGGTCAAGAATATTAAGTGGATCGTGCAGCATTAAGTATCAGATCTTGAATTTGAACTTAGGATCACTTGATTTGGGTGACATTCAGTTTATCATTTAAACCAGGGTATTTGAAGAGTCAAAAGGGAACACTGGTAATGATTAGTCAGGGCCATAAGTGTGAACCAGGACTGTCTGGGCAAACCAAGAACTATGTTTGGCCACCTTGTCTCCAAAAGACTGTGCTTACTTTGATTTTAATTGGAAGGATAGGGTGACATAATGGATAGCTCTAAAGGTAATTAATGGAGGCCATATAAAGGAAGTTATAGACTGATTCATCTGGCGGCACTGTGTGGAATGGAATGGAGAGAAGAGAGATAGAGCCCAAAGGAGTAATTAGTCACTAAAAGCTTCACTGAAAGTGGGTTAGGTGTGTGATGAAGGGCTGGGATACCGGAGAGCGAGAGGAGTAAAATTTCCTGTACATTGTTTATAATGAAAAATTTCAAACCTACCCCAGACTGGAAAGAATGATACAATGAATCACCCGACCAATTGCCCAGATGAAAAATTATCTGATTTTGTCATGTTTGCTTTATCTAATCCTTTTTTCTTTCCATTTTTTCTTTGCTGGAACATTTAAAGCAAACGTGGACATAATATCATTCCACTTCGCATCTCAATGTGCATTTCTAAAAAAATATAGGCATTTCTTACTATCCACAGCATGATTACCAACCGACAAAAATTAATAAGAATTTTTAATTTTTTATTATTAATTCTCATTAAGTTGAATATCCACATTCTTCCAACTGGCTTGTTACTGATTCCTTTCTTCCCTTGAGTCAGAATCCCGACAAGAAATAAAACATTGCTACTCTCTGAAACCATCAAAACCTCTGAGCCTAGTAAATAGGAAAATAGGTTAACTGGCTCACCGACTATTGGAAACAGTTTAGTAAAGGGAAAGTGATTACAGAGAATGATGGGATGAGATCTAGGGATGTTTCTCCTTCCAGATTTTTATTTTGAATAATTTCAAACCTTTGGAACTGTTATAAGAATCCTACAAACAGGCACCTGTAGAGCCCTTACCTAGATTCATCAGTTGCTAATATTTTGCCACACCGCTCAATACTCCAGAAGAAAAAGCCATTCTCCTGGGGGCACCTGCGTGGCTCAGTTGGTTAAGCGTCTGACTCTGGACTTCGACTCAGTTCATGATCTCGTGAGCCTTGCCTCAGGCTCTGCTCTGACAGTGTGGAGCCTGCTTGGGATTCTCTCTCGCCCTCTCTCTCTCTGCCCCTCCCTTGCTTGAGTGCTCTCTCTCTCTCTCTCTCTCTAAATAAATGAATAAGCATTTAAAAAGATAAAAAAGAGGAAGTTATGTAACAAGGATTTGAAACAAATAAGTATATGTTGTGCTTGTCTTGGGGTTTGGAGAGTTGTCTTTGGGGGCCACCAGGTTCCCGCTAATCCCAGGACTCTAGCCTCATGCCTGCCGTGAGGAGGAACTGGAAATGTTCACGTGCAGGGCTCGCTAAGCCAGGGTCAGAGGTTGGGTCCTCACTGTGTCCTTTCTCCCTGAAGTTCCTTCCTTCCACTTAATACATGTCTACTTCTCTTTTAAGCCACAGTTCAAATATCGTCTGCTCGGGTAAATCTTTGTTTAGTCCCCACAGGCCCCTCCCCCCCACCTAGCCTGCTGACTTTGAACCTCCTAGGACCACATCTTAGCACCCCCATTTCATCTGATTCACTTCCATATCTTCCCAACAGACTGTGAGCCCATTAACAGGGTGGCTTGCATCTTTTCATCTCTGTATCCTTAGCACCCAGAACAGGGTCTGGGACATGTTCATTCCTGTTGAGTCTCTTTGTGAGTATAGTGCGACCATGTCAGTATGAGAAAACTGAGGGCCCGAGGCAGGTAAGGAACTTGCCCAGTGTGGAGCCTGTTTGGGATTCTCTTTCCCCTCCTCTCTCTGCCCTTCCCCCACTTGTACTGTCTCTGTCACTCTCAAAATAGGTAAAAAAAAAAAAAAGCTTATATTAAAAAAAAAGAAAGAAAAGACAAGAAAAGCCCAGAGGTCTATCTTTTCATAAACTACCACTAGACCTACTGCTTCCTCCCCTACCACGGCCACCATCACCACCATCACCACCACTATTTGGGGGCATTTATTTTGTGTCAGGTACCATTTCCAAGTGCTTTACACATACCATTTACCTTGCTTAGGATAGTCGAGCAAGGTAAGTATGATTCCCCATTTCACAGATGAGAACATGGGAGCATAGAGAACCGAAGCCAGTGGCCTGAGTCAGTCTACGTGCCCATGGGCAGCAAGGCCAGCCCTGGACTCTGAAGCTGCCCAGAGCTGTGTAGTGGAAAGTGATCCTGAGTTTGGATTCCTGCCCCACTGAGTGATGTAATGCAACCCACTCAGCCTTGCTAAGGCCCGGCTTCCCCATTTGGGAATAGGAATGATGTCCCATCTCCTCCTACATTTGCTGGAAGGTGAGACGGCACCTTAAGTCGTTCATGATCTTTTTGATAAGGTCACAAGTAGTTGCCGTCTGTCCATTTTACAGGTGCAGAAGTTGAGACCCAGAGAGTTTTTGTAATTTGGTCCACGTTCAAGCCAGCCACAGAGCTTCTAAGTGCTGGAGGCAGACCTTGAAGCCAGCTCCGGCTGATGCCAAGTCCCCGCGCTTCCTGCTCTGCCACCTGGCCCAAAGCACTTAGCTCAGTGGGTAATTCATGGTGACAGCTAATATTCTCCTCTCACTCTTTCTTCTAAGGCACACTGAGAAACTTAGAAGATAGAGTAGGGGAATACAATCCACAGGTTAGAGACTCGGATGGAGCAGGACAGGTTATCATAATTCCTATAGAATTGCCACTAGGGCTGATTTGTGGTAAAAAAAAAAAAAATCAAGACTAATTTAGGGAGAGTAGAACCCTCTTGTTCAACAATATAACTGGTAGTTAGTTGGTTAAAGTTGGTAAATATTGGGAATCCTAAACATTTTACACACTTTCATGAAACATTTTATTTTACCCTGAGGTATAAATGTAAATTCCCCCCAACAACCTATGTTTAACTTCCTGTCAGAAAGTTCTCTACCATCTGAATGATCTCTGGGTCCGAATCTCTCTTGACAGTGGGTCATTTGTTTTTCTTTCTTGTGTGTGTGTGTCTTGTAATTTTTCACTGAATGCTGGACATCCTGTGTAGACTGGTAGAAAGTGGGGTGAATTGTCTTTACCCATGGATGTGGACATGATTTCCATCCCATCCAGCTGTTGTGGGGGGGACTGAGTCCTTCTGGTTAGGAGTTGAGCTGGCCTGGGTCAGTTTGTTACTGCCATCACCTCCAATGGGCCACAGGCTTTAAATTCCTCACCTTGTGTGTGGTGTGGGGCCTGGTGTGCTGGAGGGTGTCACTCAGTGTTCTTGCTTCACCCTCAGCTTTCAACAGTCACTGCTTACCTGTGGCACAGAGAGCCCTGCTTTTTCTCCCATGGTGGAGGTGCCTGTCACTTGGTGCCAGGCTCATGGCGGGTCTCTGTTGAACTGGTCCAGCTTCAGGCATAGGCAGGCCATGTGCCACTGAGCCTGGGGAGTGGGGCTTTCTCTTTGTTCCTGTACCTTCTCCCATGACAGCCAAACTCCTCCTTGGAATCTGTACTGGTCTGGGGAGGAGCATGTTTTTGCCTTGGTCCCAAAAGTAGTGTGCCTCAGAGTGGTTTCATCCCCAGGCACAGAGGGGCTTTGCTTCTGCCCTGTCCCCCAGCAGCAATAAGCCTTTACCTGTATCCTATAGGTGGGAGGGTTTCCAGCCTCTTCCCCACAAGCAGATGAGTTTTACTTTTACCCCCATACTAGGAACAATGGAGTTTTGCCTTGGCCATAGGGCTGAGAGAGTTCCCTGCCTCTCACTCAGTGGCTCTAAATCTTTTGCTTTGTTGGAGAGAAAGGCCTAGGGAAGTATGCGGGCTCCGCGCCTGTCCTCAGCTGCAGCCCTC
Organism: Acinonyx jubatus; assembly: GCF_027475565.1. Lineage (NCBI taxonomy): Eukaryota > Metazoa > Chordata > Mammalia > Carnivora > Felidae > Acinonyx > Acinonyx jubatus. The sequence goes on from NC_069382.1 coordinate 189,590,221, forward strand.
CACTTCCTGTATACTTATGCCACCAGGGAGACTTTCTCCCGTCACTTGCCCTGCCCCAGTCGCTCTCAAGAGCACTCACTGGGGGCTTGCAAGCAAATGGAAATTCCTCATTATTTCTGAGCCTTCTGGGCCCACAGTGGACATGCCAGCCACACTCAGCCTTAAGAGCTTGTCAGCATTTTCAGTGATTTCTTTTCACCAGACCACCAAAAGGGAAACAGGTTGTGTATCCCTTGTCTCTCCTCAGAGGGGCTTGGCACTGTGTGTGGAATTGACTGCTTTGCAGGCTCAGCTGTCTGGGGGGGCCCATGAAAAGCCATAACAAGGGTTCTTGGGTGACTCAGTCTGTTAAACATCCGACTTGGGCTCAGGTCATGATCTCATGGTTCATGGATTCGAGCCCCATGTCAGGCTGTGTGCTGACAGCTCAGAGGCTGGAGCCTGCTTTGGATTCTGTGTCTCCCTCTCTCTCTGCCCCTCCCCTACACGCTCTCTCTCTCTCTCTCAAAAATAAGTAAACATTAAAAAAATTATTTTTAAAGCCGTAACATCGTCTTTCATCTAGCTAGTTCTTCTTGCTGGTGGGAGGGACACTGCTTTGCAGATTCCTACATCCTTAATATCAGGTGAGTGTGAGTCTCCCGATTGGAATTTCCCTGTCAACACAACTTTTATGATTTCCAGTCTGGATTTTATTCAAGTAACGAGAATTTATGGTGTAGACTCAGTGCTGATATTTTTTCCCCTAGATTTTTGCTGGTTTTCACGCTGAGCTTTTTCAGTTGTGTCCCCTACGTTGAATGCAACAGATCTTTTCTTTCTAAGACCCCTCTTCTTTACTGAGCTTTTAAAAACATTCAACTTAGAATTTATATAAACAGCAACGTTTGCTCTTTATAGTCATTCTTTATCTGTTTACATAATATTCAGTTAAGTGATGCAATTGCATCAAGGACAACTAGCAGAAAGCGCTCTGGGGACAAAGACAAGAGCATCTTGGAGAACCTACAGCTTCACTGCACAAGCAGAGGGGGTGGACACACAACCACAAAAAAAGTTGGTTCTGGTACATTATTAACAAAACACTAGAAGAGTGTATGTTGCCTGAACCAAACACTTATCGGGACAAAATTGGGCTTCTCTAGATCTTGAATATCTCATTATTACTTTTCCAAAGACTATTTACTGGGAAGCATGGACAATTTTGCGGATTTCAGCCTCATTTCTTTTCCAGTTTTTTGGTGACAAACTGTATGTGTTTGAAATGCTGTAGAAGTGGCCCCAGGCTATACAAGATAACGGTAAAATCTGACTTACATTTACAGGAAGTAGCATGTTTAACTTGATAGTGTTAAGAATTATGGGTTTTTTTTTAAGTTTATTTATTTATTTTTGAGAGAGGGAGGGAGCAGCAGAGAAAGAGGAGAGACAGAATCCCAAGCAGTTTCCACGCTGTCAGCGCAGAGCCCAACGTGGGTGGGGCTCCATCCCATGAACCATGACATCATGACCTGAGCTGAAATCAAGAGTTGGGCACTCCACCGACTGAACCACCCAGGCACCCTAACAATTGTGTTTTTTAATGTCATTTTTGAGGGAGAAGGGGGTAGAAGAGCCTGTAAGTAAGAGTACTTTGTTTAAAAAATTGCTAAATATTCTTTCAGAAATTCCCGGGAGCTCAAAAAACCTTCGGGAAAACAAAAGTCCCCCTCTGCTCTGCCCCTAGTCCCTCTGTGTCCCCAGTTGGGAAGACTCCATTGCCAACAGCTGAGCCTTCTGTCACAAGGCAGGACAAAGTGGGGTTTAGCAGACCCACGTTCTCACGGGCGTGTATGGGAGATTATGAGGGCCCCGGTGCAGAACAAAAGATTTCAAGCACGTTGTGTTCCTTTCCAAGATTCTCGAGGCAAACTTTCCCCAACAAACAGCAGAGACAAAGGCGGCGAATGGAATTACGCTTTCCAGGAATGTCTCAGGGAAGGAAACAAACCAAAAAACTTCAGGAATCGACAGAGATTTTGACCATGTTCCCTGCTCCCCTCCCTGGATTCACGGGTGGTGGCAACACAGCCCCTAGTCCATCCCGGGAACAGAGACCCCTCCCCACACCCCTCCCAGCACTGAGGCCGGGGACCCACATGCAGCTTTATTGAGGGCCCTGGGCCCCAGGAGACCCCAGAAGTTTCCCTCCACCTGTGCGACCGGAGCTCCCACCTCCTCTAAAGGAATTCAAGGTGATTTAAGGGCAGGCCGGGCCACATGCTAAGGGTTAAGACGGAACCCCAGTGCACAATCAGTGTGAGCACATAGCAGGGAGAAAGCTGCAGGGGCCAGAATGGTCCCAGATGTTTTCCTAAGAATAGCTTCCCGGGCAGCACTTTTCCCAAGCTCTTTTCTTGGAGCCTGAGTCAGTGCCATCAAATTCTACTGCAAGCCAACGTGCCTCATTGCTTCTGGGAGAAGCCACTCCAGTCAATTGAAGGAGAACCACACAGGGTCTTGTGTTGACAGCTGTAATGAAGGAAATAGCAAAGCAAGGGTGTTCACACTGTATTTTAAACAAAGGAAAAGGGGACTCACCTTCCGGAAAACTTGATTATGTACTCAGAGGCAGGGGGAGTACCTGTGAGAAGTGCCAATAGACCCCGCGGATTGGCTCCCAAATTTCTGAAGCATCAATCCCCGTGTTAAAAACCAAACCAGAGTCTCGTCTTGTTGCCGGAGGACTGGAACCATACAGTGAAGTGCTCCGTGCGATTGAAAAGTACAGGACGGTTGCTGCACGAAATGATTCTTCAAATGCATATCCCCGGAGCACTAAATTCAGACAGGCTCTTGGCAGCCATTCCAGAAGGAAGTGTGCTTCATTCAGGGAATCTGATGAACTCCCAGACCAGAGGCACTTGCATTGTTTAGGTCCCCAGATCACTTCTTTAGGCTCAGCGTCGCTCACATCAGCCACAGGAAGACGTGAGCCAAGCTCTGGGCAGAGGGTGTTCATCTCAGTGTCAGAGGACAGCAAACACAAAAAAGCGACCAGGGCTTCAGGAAGATGGGCCTTGCTAGGTACACTCTATAGGGAAGCAATTAACCATGCAAGTGCCAAACAGATTTCGTTCCGCTCCTTTTGATGGACATCTTTTCAAATGGCATTTATTTGCCTGCCTCGTAGTTTAGCGCACACCAACTTAAGTCAGTGTGGGGGCTGGTTAAGGAAAATCATTCAGGATCAGTTGTCCTCTGAGACTACATGTGATCCCCTGCCCTTGCACTCACTGGGCCCCCGATTGCGGTCCTTTGGCACAGCTTGTCAGTAGTTGCCGTTAGTGACAGTGAGTCCCCCTGCTCTGTAAGAGGGCTGCTCAGCTATGCTCGGTTCTGATACAGCTCTGGGGCAGGACCCTTCTATGGCTAACACAGCTGGCTGGGGCAGGGCTGTGGTCTTCTGGGTCCACTTGGCCGGGCTCTGGCACCCAGCGATTTAATGAAACCCTAATCGAGGTGTTGCCATAAAAGTATTTTATCGATGTGATTGACACCTACAATAAGTTGATTTTAAGTGAAGGAGATTACCCTCCATAATGTGGGGGGGCCTCCTCCAATCAGCTGAAAGGTCTTAAGAGCAAAAACTAAGATTTCCCCAAGAGGAAGAAATTCTGCTTTGAGACTGTAACATGAACCCCTGTCTGAGTTCCCAACCTGCTCTAAAGATTTCAAACTGTCTGACCCCCATAATCTCTTTAAAAAAAACCCTCGGGGCGCCTGGGTGGCTCAGCCGGTTAAGAATCCGACTTCGGCTCAGGTCACGATCTCACAGTTCGTGAGTTCGAGCCCCGCATCGGGCTCTGTGCTGACAGCTCGGAGCCTGAAGCCTGCTTCCGATTCTGTGTCTCCCTCTCTCTCTCTGCCCCCTGCCCTGCTCACACTCTGTCTCTCTCAAAAAGTGGATAAACATTCACCAAAAGATTAAATACATAAATAAATAAATAAATAAATAAATGTCCTCCTCTCTCTCTATCTCTATCTCCTTGCTCATTGATGCTGTTTCTTTGGCGAACCCCGACTGACACAGGCAATCATTTTCAATGTCTGGGGACTGGGGGGCAGGAAATGTGTAGCTGGGGTAAAGCCTACCCCTCCACTCCCCATTTCAGTCACTGAAGAATCGAATCAGCCACGTTCCCCCCGACCCCCATATCTTGAGGCAGAGTCTGTGATCACCAAGTGCTTTCTCTGGAAGACCCACACTATGTGTAGGTGGTGTAATTTTGTGAGACAATGACTCCTCCTCATGTACCCTAAGGGTACAGTTTGGAGATGGAGTGGTTGGCATGAGTCTACCTTGAAATAAGAGAGGAGATTTCTTTTACCGTAACTCACCTCCATTCTGGCCAGTGGAGTCATACTCAAAAATGGACCTTGGCTTCACATCCAATGATGGGCAACGAATGGGTGTTCATGTGCCTTAAGGTAAAACATCTAAGGCATGATTATCCTGCTTTGTCTCTTCCGACTAACCTATCGGATATCAGAACTGATCATACTTACTGTGCTGGCTTAATGTAGTTTTAAACATATTTCATGCAATGAGTTGGCTCCTTAAACATTTTTCTTGATAAAAGGTGAACTGAACCAAATAATCCAAATAACCAGAAGATTTCCGATTTGTTCACATTGAAATATTTCCCTGACACGAGAAGAAATAAATGTTCACTCATTGGAACTCTGAATGGAAGTTCTAAAACACAAAAACGAAACCCAGCAAGTTGAGCCCAGTGAGGGAGGACAAGATTCAACCACAGTGAGTTTCCTGTCTGTAGTCTAAAGACCCCTTCATGTGGGAGCTCTGGAGAAAGTGCAAGGGCCGCGTAGGAACCACATAAATGTTCACAGTTTCACCAACTAACTTGTCATCTTGATGACAATCTGCCTTCTGCTCCAGAAAGAGCAGCCTGGCCCTGGGAGCTGGTGGTCTCAACCCATCTAAGCAGCCATGTTGTGCCCATGACTCTTGGAGATGGTCCCAAGATCTTAAGCCAACTTAGTTGTAACTCCTTTTCGATGCAAACTTCCCAGGATCACACTGTAACCTGAGAGCATTTTCCTTAAATATTTTGGCAGTAGACACACGCCTGAATCAGCGTGTTTTGAACATGTGTTTTGTAGATTAGGAAAATTCAGTTGGTAGTGAAGCTGTTGAAGGGCGTATGGAGATTTAAGGCAGGGCTGTGGATGTTTTCCAGAGCTTTTGTAGACCCACAGATGAGAAGCAGTTAGAAAGATGCTGTATCTGAGCTACTTTGTACCACGTTTTATAGTGATATTTCTGGGTTTGAATGCCTTGCCACGCATTCTCTTTTATAAACACAGAAAGCTCAACCTTTTAATGAAGATGTCTTTTGAAATCTATGTCTCCATTAGTGCCAACATAATGGCTTCACCAAACCTCAGTCTGCTGTGTTATGTGTATGTGTACCTGCTCCTGAGAAAAACGAGTTAACCTTTGTTTCATCAAAGCTGGCAAGACAGGGAACAGGTAGAGGATGCCTGCAGCACAAATATGTTGGGAGTCTTCATTGGCTAAGGCTTTTTTCAGTTAGGGAAACTGACACCATTTGTTATAACAAACAAGCCCAAATTTTGATGAAAAATGCTCTCTGTCTAATGGTCTGATATAGAAGTGACGGAGTGGAGAGGTCCTAGGACTCTGGCTCCCTCCATCTAATGGGCCTTCTATCACCATGGGCTTCAGGATTCTCTACTAGATCCTTCGTATTTGGCTGGGAGACAGGTAAAGAGGGTGTTCATGCAAACCTCTTGTGGGAGGTTTTGGAGGCCGGGTCTGGAAGCGTTGTGCCCGCACACCTGCCCATGTTCCATTGGCCAGGACTCAAGTCATATGTCCCATCTAAGTGCTTGGGGGCTGGGGAATGTAGTCAAGCAGTGGGCCAAGGAAAATGAGGTGACACATGGGTTCTTCTGGGCATTCATATTCTGTACCACAAGCTGAAGGACAGGAAAAGGCAGAGCATGAAAAGGTACAGAATGGAAGTAGGAGACGCTAATGTTTCCATGTTAGTGGATCATATACAAACACCATACTGAACATTTCTCATAGGGCAGAATGCCTCTGTCTCTTCCACACCCTGTGTAATACCAGCACATCTGCGAAGTTAATGCTTTTGAACTGTCCAGGGTTGTGTTTTATCTGCACTTGTCAGGCATTCCACTTGGTGCCTACCTGCCCCTTGTCCCCTCAGGAATTTAGTCTAGAGTTGGGGGGGGGGCAAGTTGTCAAATTGATGTTTAAGAGCTTCCAGAGGGGCGCCTGAGTGGTCAGTCAGTTAAGCGTCTCACTCTAGATTTCAGCTCAGGTCCTGATCTCACAGTTAATGGGATCTAGGCCCACGTCGGGCTCTGCACTGTCAGCACAGAGACTGCTTGGGGTTCTCTCTTTTCCTCCCCTCCTCTCTCTCTCTCTCTCTCTCTCTCTCTCTCTCTCTTTCTCAAAAATAAATAAATAAACTTAAAAAAAATTTAAGAGCCTGCAGAAAGTCTTTCGTGCCTGGAAAGAAATAACTAAAGTTTTAATTAACACTTAATCATGAAAGTTTTACATTCACAAACTTAACTTTTGTAGGTTTCTAAGTTGAACTTGAATATCATTTTATGCTACTTTTAGTAAAAACTTGAACAATCTCTTTCAATTTGAGTGTTGATTTCATGCACAAAATACTAAATGAAGTCACTCTTAATAGAGAGCCCCACACACTACTGGAGTCTCAGACAATGCCACTGGAGGTCAAAGAGGGACACTGTGGTGTCTCCACAAGGGAACATTTCACACTGTTTATGCCCTTAGTTAATCACATTTCCAAGAAAACACTTCAAGTGCCTGAAAGAGAGCTTACTTTGTGTGTGTGTGTGTGTGTGTGTGTGTGTGTGTGTGTGTGCGCGCGCGCGCGCGCGCGTGCGCTCGCAGGCGTGGGTTTAATTTTCATTAATAAGAGTTCTGAGTACAAATACATCTAACTTGAAATTTAGAAAAAAATGAGTCAGGGGCATCTGGGTGGCTCAGTCAGTTGAGCGTCCAACTTTGGCTCAGGTCATGATCTCACAGCTCATGAGTTTGAGTCCCGCACGGGGCTCTGCGGTGACAGTTCAGAGCCTGGAGCCTGCTTTGGGTTCTGTGTCTCTGTCTCCCTCTACCCCTCCCCCACTTGTGCTCTGTCTCTCTCAAAAATAAATAAACATTCTTTTTAAAAATTTAAAAAAAAAAAGGAAAAAAAAGAGTCATTTTCTAAGATTTGTCCGCAAAGAAAAACCTGTTCTGTATGTTTTAATCTCTCTAGTGCTTCTAAGTTTATCACTTAATTTTTGGTTTCATTTAAAAAATTCTAGTTAAAGAGACTAGAAAACATCAGGTAGAGAGGAGCAAAAGACTAATTAAAATGACCTGCACATAAAACTTTACTAAACTTTTTTAAAAGGCTTTAAAATAAAACAAGCCAAGATTAGAATACTTTGGCAGAAAAATTACCAGCTGTGAACAAAATAACATTCCAAAAAATATTTTCTCAAGAACTGCATTACAAATAATATTGTTTTACATAGATTAAGAATGGCTTGCCACATACTAAATGTTTATTTATATCAGATATAAAAATCTCTTCAAAAAAACTTTTAAATATAATTTAGCACCTTTGAGAGATTCTGTTCCCAGTAAATGGCAGGATAACACTTTAGAAGCTATCAGGTAGCGTATCTTTTTAATTAGAGACCTAGCCAGGTAAGTCTCATTAAATAGATAGCAACGAGATCTTTGTGAGAGCACGTAAGTTCGTCACAAATCCGACGGATTAACTGACAACAGCAGGTTTGGGTTTTTTTTTGTTTGTTTGTTTGTTTGTTTTATGTTGTCTATCCAAGGGTGCCTGGGTGGCTCAGTTGGTTAAGCATCTGACTTTGGTTCAGGTCATGATCTTGCCGTCCGTGAGTTCGAGCCCCGTGTCCAGCTCTGTGCTGACAGCTCAGAGCCTGGAGTCTGCTTTGGATTCTGTCTCCCTCTCTTTGCACCTTCCCCACTAGCACTCTGTCTCTCTTTCTCTCCCAAAAATAGACATTAAAAAAAATTGTCTATCCATTTTACATGAGAACGTTCCAAGTGTAGAATTTTATTTTGCCTAGCTTGGACCAGAACCTACATGTGTATTAAAAGAAGCCCAGTTAGGAAACAGAAATATCTTACTTAGTCAAAGATGTGTTTCAACTAAGATAAGGAAGATGGATTTTTTAATATATGGATCCTGCACAAGGCACTTTTCTTATTTTATCTTACTTGTATGGCTTCAGACATCAAAAAAAAATTCATAGAGAAATTATTCATACACACAGCAAAAAAACACACAACCAACCAACCACACCCAAGCAACTTACTTTCTAAGTTGATGGTGTGACACAAGAGGTCAGAATTAGCCCTGGCTGCTACCTTTCTTAATTTCCATCATCACACGAAATTTAAAATTAAGTCCCAGGTAAGAGGGCATTGCACCATCTAAGAGTTGAATGAAGAGAGGCTCATAGCCACCATCATTCTGGAAAGACCCACAGAGCCCCTTTATGGGACCAGATACTGAGAAACAATCTACCATGACAAGAGATTCTTCGTCCACTGGAGTCCATATTTCCCTCCTGCTATATCTTAAGAGACAACTGTTATGTTGTGAAAAGAGCATGGGATTTCTATAGCGGAAAATGAATTGCCACATGGGAAAGGTGGCCAGATAACTCCCTGAGTTCAGGGCAGGGAGAATCTTTCCTTGGCCTCTGGGAGTTGTCTGGCCCATGCTAAGTGCCTATCAGGCTCTGTCAGAACAGACCCTCTCTCGGTTTAGGAAGGACAAGGTGGCCACTGTTGTCCACACTGAGGTCTCACAGAGGTCAGGATAACACTGTAGTGATCCAAATGCTACTGGCTACCTCGCTCACCAGGCAATACAAGGAACTAGTCACAGACCTCAGGGATCCTGTCTGATCTACAAAAAGGAGGCAACACTTTTTTTTGGATAATGTTATGTTTCTGCAGCATCAGTACCACAAACGGTGCTGGATCCCTGGAACTTTCTGGGAATGTAGGAGATCCCGAGGTAGAGATTGGTTCCATTGGAAGCTGGCCAGGAGGACAGAGACAAAGACAAAGGATTGTAGTGCAGCCAGACCCCCACGCAGGGGCGGCGGGGGGGGGGGTGGGTGGGTAGGGAGCAGAAGTGGGACCCTGGGTCTTCCACACGCTTTCTGAGATGGACCATAATCGATTAAAAGTTCTCAACAGCGACGAACGTGTTAGGACTGAGATGGAGTTTCCTAGTGGCGGGGGTGGGGGGTGGGGGGCTCATGAGTTCCCGCATGAGGCGTGAACAGCAGAGTTAATTCCAAGACCTCACAAATGAAGATGCTGGGCTGCATCCTACAGGCCTTGTGCTGATGTTCATTTACCTGGATTGAGAGCCACTTAGAGATCCACAGGGAAGGCAAAGGAAAAATGGATATGGTGGATGCTCATTTTGTGTTCTTGTGACAGGGTACACTGTCACAGGGAGGGAGGGAGGATGAGCAAAAGGACTGAGGCCTCCAAGGTCGATGACCTGCAGCCTCTAACCCCGTGCTGTCCAGTACAGAGGCCATGGTCACGTGTGGCCCCTGAGCACCTGAATTATAGCTAGTCTGAACTAAGATGTACTGAGCACATCTATACCAGACCTGAATACTTAGTGACTGTAAAACAGCTCATTAATATTTTTATATTGATGGCATACAGAAATGACAGTGTATTGCATATATCTGGATTAAGGGCAGCATATTATTAAAATTAATGTAAAATAAACTAATCACCCATTTCTTTTCGCTTTTTAAATGTGGCTACTAGGAAATTTGAAATTACTTGTATGGCTTGTAATATATTTCTATCAGGCAGCGCTGCCCTAAACCAGGGGGAGGGAGAACATTCCTGCCCCCAAATCTCAGATGGGTGCTTGGTCCTCATGGCAAAGATCAGTTTGGCAGAGAGATGGGGCCAGCTGGCAGACAAAGGGCAGGGGTCAATTGTCAGTAAGGAGTGTCATTTGGTGTAGCTGGGACCCTTCTTCAGCACCCGGGACCACCGGTGTACTTGGGAGGGGCTGGGGATTTTCCAGCAAATGCTGGGAGCATCTGTTTGGCACTGGAAGACTGGCACTGTCTCACTGGGGCCGCGGCCAGCGTGTGATCCATGTGTCCCATATTCACTGGCCTCCACATAGTCTGTTAGAGACGCAGCTGCTTCATGTGTTCAAGTGTGGTGAGAACGATGCGGTAAAATCCCACGTCTGTCAACCCCATGGAAGCAGATTTTGCAAAATTCTAATTTTTGCTTAAATGCTCTAATTTTATCATTGGCAACAAGTCCTGTGAGTCGCCCTCTCGAAGCTGTGGGCTCCACTCCCTCCATTTTAAGGAAAGTGTCTCCAAAATCCTCAAGTCTGAATAACCGTGGTTTGTCTCTCTTTCTTGTGCGTGAAAATCGCGCTCCGTGAGAAATGTGGTGAGTTTAGCTCCCAACTCAAGACCAGCACCCAGTGCTCTTTCTGGAGTCAGCTGGAAACGGGTGTGCAACAAAAGCACCTTACACACACTGCCATTTCCTCGCACAGAATAATAAAAAGATGGCTGCTCACAGATTGAAGTTTAATACAATTACGAGTTTTTAATGCTCCATCAAGATTATTCTCTTTAAAAAAAAAAAATGTTTAGTTTTGAGAGAGAGAGTGCAAGCGAGTGAGCTGGGGAGGGGCAGAGAGAGTCGGGGACAGAGAATGTGAAGCGGGCTCTGCACTGACAGCAGAGAGCCCAAGGCAGGGCTCGAACCCACAAACTGTGACATCATGACCTGAGCTGAAGTCGGACGCTATGATTGTAATAATCATCGAGATCATTCTTGTGACTTGGGCTTCTAGTTCCCATGAGTTGATGGCAGCGAAGAATAGAATGGATGCTATGTGGTTCCTGCGAAATCACAGCAGTCTTTGCCACCATTGTTTTTGCACCCTGAGTACAAATATCAACACCGTGGAAAGGCGGATCACATCTTCTGCTTCCTCCTCGTGGGCACCCTGAACATATCTTGACGATTCCAAGGGGTCCGCGGACCACATTCAGAGATGTGCCCGCCGAGGCCAGTGGGGGATGCCCACCGCTTACCTGGTCAGTGTGACCTGAGAGGAAGGAGGGGGCGGCTCCCCGGAAGAGATTCAAAGTTCTCATTTGGCTTTTATAAAGATGAGCCAAGTGAATGCATAGTCCATGGCCGCAAGAACACCTTCCATGCCATACTTACCTTGCGTACTGCTCTGCAGCAGACATTTCCTAAAACCCTTTCACAGAACAGTGAAGGGCCCGCTGTGTGCCAGGCCCTGTACCGTTTTTCTTCGTCTGCACGATCTCACTTACTGAAGTGGTCCTTTGAGGGTGGAGACTAATATAAACCCGATTGGCAGATGAGGATACTTGTGGCAGGTAATTCTTCACCCAGGAGGAGACACCGTGGAAAGTAGTGGAGCTTGGACTCCATCCCAACTCTTAACTAGATCACGATCCCAAAATGCCACACAGGAACGTCACCTGTGTCATTAAATATATTGAAATAAATGGATGATTCTCAATTAAAAAAAAAATCATCGGTGGACATTATCATCCAATGAAATCTAGAACAGAAGCCTAATCTGTACAACAAACCAAAGCAAAGTGGCTAGCTCAAGGCTGGAGGAGATCTATGGGGTTGAGCAGACTCAGGTTTCTCCCGTCCTTGGGTCTCCCTGACGTCCCTTGGAGGAATGAATAACTAGGACTCCCAGTACCCTAGGGATAGGGTAAGCATCCCAAACCTACAAGTTTGATCCCTGCTCCTACAGCACACCTTTTAAAGATCTGCTCCATTTAGTTTGCAGGTCGTTGCATTTAGTCTGTGCAGGTCAGAAGTTGTTTTCCAAAAAGCCCTGCGGGGAGGTGGCCGGCATGGAAATCTATACTCCTTGCTTTAAATAAGCATTCACAACAAATTTTCCTTTGCGCCCCTTGTAGTACATTTTAGAAGTGATGTATACAGGATACAGCCACAGCATTCCAGAAGCTCATTCCCAGGGTGAATTACAATGTGCAGCGTGAGAAGGACCCTGGGGCAGAAAAATGACGACCCGCCTGGGCCTTGGTCTGGCCTCCTCACACATCCCAGATTTTAGACAAGTTATTCTCTCTGTCTGGGCATCCATCATGGCATATCATTGCTAGATTGGTGAGTCAGGATAAGAGGTGAATCCTAACCTATATGAGAATTTGGAAATGCCCAAAATGAACATGGTGGGAAAAATGCCATTTTGCATATTATTTCAAGTTTTCATGCACTGCTTGGATTAATTGTAAGGTTCTTTTTATTTGTAAAATATTATGTAAATGTAGAATTACCAAAGAATAAGTTGCATTTGTGGTGCCAAAAAATTAAGAGTGAGCAATTTCGGTGTAACGTTTTATCAGTAATTATTAATGACCTATACGCTGGTAAATATCAAGGTGTCTTGTGAGAAACCGAAAACTCAAAAATGACAACTGTCTGATTCCACCACTGCTAAACAGTAAGTCGAAAATATTTGCCCTCCATTCTTTGCTTCTGTTTACAGCCCCATTAGCTTAATGATTTACCTACCTTAAGAAATAGAAATAAAATGATAAGAATACTACATAGAGGTACAATGATTTGTAAGCATATATAAAATTTATTTTCTAAACATACATGTTGTGTTTTTACTGTAAAAGTAACCTTGCTATTCTTTTGTGACTTTTTCCCCCAGATATTTTAAGAAAAATTCTACAGAAGAAGTTTGACCTCTCAACTGATTATGAGAAGGTAATTTTTATTGATACATTTGTTAGTAAAAATAAGTGTGAACAAAATTTTGGTTGACTTGAAAGTAAATCTTTAAGCAATCAGTTCACCTGTGAACTTTATAATTTTCTTTGACTAAGAACTTTTATGGAATATTGAAACATCTTATAAATCCCCTTTGATTTCTAAAGCAGAAATTCCAAAAGTAGCGTTTGAAAAAACATTCACCTTTTAAGCTGTATGTATTTCTGTATTTAAAAACTGAAATTTCCTTAAGGGAAGTAATGGGGTAGGGTTTTTTTTAGCTAAGGGAGGAGAGAACTCCCAGACTAAGTAGAATTGTTTGACCATTTCTAGAAACAGGGATGTGTACTTTGTTTCAAAATACAGTTTGGTAGGGGCGCCTGGGTGGCTCAGTCGGTTGAGCTTCCGACTTTAGCTCAGGTCATGATCTCACGCTCATGAGTTCGAGCCCCGCGTCGGGCTCTGTGCTGACAGCTCAGAGCCTGGAGCCTGCTTCAGCTTCTGTGGTCCCTCTCTCTCTCTCTGCCCCTCTCCCACTCGTTCTGTCTCTCTCTCAAAAATAGATAAAAACATTTAAAATTTTTAAAAAAATAAAATACAGTTTGGTAAAAAGCAGCTTCACATTGGAACAGGTGTATTGAGAGCTCTGTGTGTGCACTTGCCTGGGCTAAGGATAAGGAAAATCGCCCTTGATCTCAGGAGGCAAAGAGCCAGATGGCAGAGACCATACTTGATTGTTTAAAGAAGTAGAAGGAGAAGAAGGAAATAAGTAGATTTATAAGTAACAGGAAGAGGAACGTAGGTGAAAAAACGTAATTCTGACCAGGAGTTCTTGCATAAAAGGTGATTGGGGGGCCTGTTGTAAAAAAAGAAGAAGGATAAGCAGGGCTGGAGCAGGTGGGGAGGTGGCTTTGCTGGCATCCGAGGCTTCGGGGACCACGGGAGCCACCAGGACAAGCTGTGAAAGAGTGGAGAGGAAGGAAAGGTGGCCTGGGACCCTGAACGCTCGCTAATATGAGCAGATGGTATTTTCAGAAAGTATTAAAGGACCTTGCGTGCCTCTGCTGAATACCAAGGTGTTGCGCATTCATTCTGTTTGCATCTGTGATGGATTACCCAAACACAAGAGTGTCCTTTGCTTTTGGTTTACGATGAGTGCAGGTTGCCAGTGAAATAAACAGATGTGTGTTGTACTGAAAGTTAGGATAATTAAAAAAAAAAATAGTTGAATCTGTCAGGCTCTTAGTCCTGAAGGATTAAGTACTTTGTCCTCTCCTGAAAGTGGTTATCAAGAGAACAATAAAAGCAGACACACGGGGGACATTCTTGAATGGCCAGCACAGCAAACGTGAATGACAGCGTCCCAGTGTGGTGGGGGCAATGTATGGGGAGGGCGGTGATCTCTCGCCCAGTGAATGGTCACCTCAGATGCTGTGGTGACAGTGCCTCATATTCTCAGTTTGCAATAAAGTGATACCCAAGAGAAAACAAATACAGATGCCAAAGAGGAAAGCCTTATCTAAAGACCATTTACACGAATTAGTTTCTCTCTAGCGCTCACAGCCTTCCCTAGTACCGTGGAAAAACATTTTCGTTATGAAATGCCCATGGCTTCCTATGTCTCCCAAACGTGGTTGCCGATGTCTGCCTGCCTCCCTGGGCAGAACAAAATGACCGTTGCTTGTATATTGATATCGAAAAATAACGTACCATTAGCAGCCTGGCCCGAGTGCCAGCTAGTTCTGCCAAAGAATGGGTGGGGATTGCGCTTCACCTGGTCCAGGCCTCAGAGGATGGGGTCCTGAGACCTTGAGGTGACTCTGGGCACCTCAGCCACTACCCGTGGCGAGATTCTTAGTTGGGCCAGTCCTTTATGGCTGGCTTGGTATTAGATTTGGAGCTCCTGTGAAATTGGGGATCTCCCTGGTGCCTGATTTCCTCTCCACCTCAGGTGCCTTTGCAAATGGACCAACACCATTGGCATGGGGGACAAGTGCACTGAGTCCTCATGCATGACCTGAATTCCCCCTTCACGTGGGATCGGGTCACGTTTTCCACTGTTGTCCAAGAAAGAGGGATTTGGTTAGGGAGAGACACTGGAGAAGCCAGACACCTCAGGAGGGGGACTCTCTGATTGCTTGTAGTCTGACGTATGCCGGCTGTGTTGGGTTGGAGTCCTCTGAAGCAGACCCTGAGTCAAGGCCTCGCGGTCACGTCATTGGTTTGGGAGGTGCAGGGGACACTGGCGGGGAAGTGGAGAGGTAACACGAGGGAGAGAGGGCAGCCTGGAAAGGGTGTGGCATTAAGCCACCGGCCACGGGACGGCTGAAGCTTCATCCTGTAGAATTGCCGGGGCAATGATGTAAAACCCCAGTGTCCAAATTAGTCCCTGGGAAGTGTGAGGGAGCTGAGGTTTCCGGACACCGAGACTGAAGGGGCACAGGTTAGGGGCGGTGTGGGGGCGGGGGACTGTGTTAAGCCCTAAGCACTTCTGACCTGCCGTGGTACCGGAAAAGGCCGGCA
Source organism: Acinonyx jubatus (assembly GCF_027475565.1). Taxonomy (NCBI): domain Eukaryota; kingdom Metazoa; phylum Chordata; class Mammalia; order Carnivora; family Felidae; genus Acinonyx; species Acinonyx jubatus. The sequence goes on from NC_069382.1 coordinate 189,605,681, forward strand.
AGCACAGAGTGAAAGATGCCGGTAGCTAGAAGCTTGAGGAGGTACATGGAGATGATTGAGGCCTGAGAGATGTGGGAGCCCCAGCAGCGTCTTCTACACTGACCGGTGCCCACTGGCTTTGTAATTACTGCACTCGCAGGTAAGGTCTGTCCAGGCGAGGGGCCCTGGGGAGTCTTTTCAGCTTTTGTCCTGAGTCGAGCATTTCCTCTTCTGGTGAGTTCTCAGATGGCGGAGGAGCCTGGGCCGCGGGGTCAGTGACTTTCCAGCTGGGTGTTCTTTTAGTGAACTCTCTTCAGAAGGAGGTTCAGAAGCATTCAGCTGACCTTTTGCTCCAAGCGCTGGGCCCGACTTTGGGAGGGAAATAGGACTCCTTTTCACAGAACTGCCTCCTCTTTATACTTCAGCTGAAAGTTAAAGGTAATATTTTAAGATCCTTGGCCCCTTCTCCTCCTTGACATTTTTTTATGTACTTCTCTCTTTCATGTATTCATTTTACAGAGTGCTGGCTAGGAGCAGTGCGTCGCAGGGGACAGACTTGCGAAAGTGTGGCCATTACTCCACCAACTCTCAGCTGGTGGAAGGGAGGTTATGGGATAAGAAATACGCATGGATGTTATGGGCTGAATTGTGCCCCAAATTCATCCGTTGAGGTCGTAATCCCAGCACCTCGGAGAGGGACCGTATGAGACATAGTGTCACTACAAGGGTAATTAACTTAAAATGGGGTGATTAGTGAGTCCTAAGCCAGTCTGACTGGCATCCGTATAAGAAGAGGAGATTAGGACACAGACACACACATGAAGAAAAGACCGTGTGGGGACACAGGGAGGAGATGGCCATCTGCAAGCCAAGGAGGCCTCAGAAGAAACCAGACCTTCCCACACCTTGATATCAGACTCCCAGGCCCTAGACCTGTGAGGAAACACCTTTCTGTTGTTTCAACACTCTGGTCCGCGGCACTTTGTGAAGGCAGCCACAGCAGACTAATGCAGTCCACAGCTGGACCGTAAGGTGGAGGGAGACACGCATCGCGCGAGAAGTTCTGATAGAGGGCCGTGAACGAGAACGTTCCGAGTAGGGAGAGTGTTTTTACACCTGGGATGCATTTAAACTGAGACTTCATTAGGGCACCTGGGTGACTCAGCCCATTGAGCGTCTGACTCTTGATTCCGGCTCAGGTCATGATCCCAGGGTTGTGGGACCGAGCCCCACATCAGTCTCCACGCTGAGCGCGGACCCTGCTTGAGATTCTCTCTTTATATCCCTCCACCCCCTCCCCCGCTTATGCAGTCTGTCTCTAAAAACAATTTTTTAAATAGTAAACAAATAAACGAACTGAGACCTCAAGGCATGTAGCACAAATGAGAGCTACAGCCTTTCTTCATGAGCATGAGGCTCGAAGCACAAAGCTTCTCTACTGCCTCTGAAGCTTACACTGGGTCATCGTCCTCTCTGTAATGACAACAGCCACTGTTTCTTGTCCACCTTGGGCCAACACTGGCTTATGAGCTGACATCGTTTGTTTTTTTTTAAAATTTTTTTTTAACGTTTATTTATTTTTGAGATAGAGAGAGAGAGAGAGCACGAACAGGGGAGGGTCAGAGAAAGAGGGAGACACAGAATCTGAAACAGGCTCCAGGCTCTGAGCTGTCAGCACAGAGTCTGACGCAGGGCTTGAACTCATGGACCTCGAGATCATGACCTGAGGCGAAGTCGGACGCTTAACCGACTGAGCCACCCAGGTGCCCCAACTTGACATCGTTTCCAACCCCCACAATGACACCTGTCCAAGGCAGAAGTATTTCTGCGCTGCACGTGTAAGAAAATCCTGCCCTCGGAGAGGCTGGGGAACTTGCCCAAGGTCACCCAGTGACTAAGTGGTGAAGGTGGGATCCTTCCCGGGACCGGTCTGACTCCAAACCAACACACGTGCGGCCAACAAAAATTCAGCTCAACCCGGGCCACTGTACTGGAGTCCTAAAGTGACTCATTTGGAAGCAGCTCGCGTTGAGTATTCTGAGCTGTGTGAAAAGACCGTCACAGCCTCAGTGCCGTGCCTTTTATTTATTAAACCATAAAATGTTACAGTGGGTAATTAACCCTGGGAAGGGAAATGAGGGAAAGGGAGGACCGGGCAGACGAAGCCGCGGAAATCCGAGGAACGGCTCTAATAACCGCCGGTTTCTAGCGTCTCTACAGCACGCACAGTGAGGCAGGTACCCTCGGTCATGAGTTACGAGTATTAACCCGTTTAGACTTTACAGGAGTGGTCTGTCTTCACTCGAAGTGTTAAGGTAGAGATGACACGGGCAACTCATCTGTCCACTCAGCGTGTGCCAAACGCCGTGCTCCAGATACAACCTGAGCCGTGCCAAGCCCCTGGGTGTCATTCTCTCGGGGATCAGAGTGCAGGCGGACCCCTTCCCGGGTTCTCTGAGCGCCGGCTGACGGAAACCCAGGGAAAACAGCATGACCTCCCCCTCCTCCAAGCTCACGTGGAGTTTCTGCAGAGAGAGCCCCTCAGCCTAGCTTGTCGGGTGGTGACCCCCCCCCCCACCAAGGAAATAAAAGGACACAATTCCTGTCTTCAAAGGATGCATAGTGTGGAGTGTAGGTGGATGGCTTCCCATCGCTTCCCACCAGCAACCCCTAAGTGCCACCTGCACCTCTAGAAACCTTTCCAGGGGACAGTTGTCCCAGCAACGCCCGTCACCTCTGTCTTTTGATTCTGCACATCCCGGTCCGTCGGAATGGACGGCTTCTTTGCAATGACCTCCTGGATTTGTTTCCTTGTGGCCACAGTCCATCCCCACTCCTGCCTCTTGGTTGGCTGGTTTGTATCTTCGTCCTTCATTTCATTCCTCGGTTATTACCTTTCCCTTTCTTTTAATTTTTTTTTTTACATTTATTTATTCTTTGAGAGACATAGAGAGACAGAGCACAAGTTGGGGAGGGGCAGAGAGAGGAGGAGACACAGAATCCAAAGCAGGCTCCAGGCTCTGAGCTGTCAGCACAGAGCCTGACATGGGACTCAAACTCATGAACCGTGGGATCATGACCTGAGCTGAAGTCAGACATTTAACCGACTGAGCCACCCACCCACGCGCCCCTATTTTTTTTTAACTTTTTAATGTTTATTTATTTTTGAGAGAGACAGAGACAAAGACAGAGTGTGAGCAGGGGAGGAGCAGAGAGAGGCAGAGAGAGAGGGAGACACAGAACTCGAAGCAGGCTCCAGGCTCTGAGCTGTCAGCACAGAGCCCGATGCAGAGCTCGAACTCATGAGTTGTGAGATCATGGCCTGAGCCAAAGTGGGATGCTTAACTGACTGAGCCGCCCAGGCTCACCTTTCCCTTTCTTGAAGATTCCTCTGGGGGCAGGTGCTGGGCCTGGGCCTCATCCCTGCTGCTTTTCTTGACCTCACCAGTGCTGACAGTCACTGGATATCGATTTGGCACTTAGGAAACGTCAGGTCATTATTCCAGATGGGTTTGTGGTGTTTGGAGCCCACCCTGCATGTCCGCGAAAGGTAAGTGAATGAGTTCCCTGGTTCCTGCCCTCCAGGAGAGCGAGGCATGCTGCCTGGAAGAGCACACTCCCCTTTCCCGGCAAGAGAAGCACCTTCCAGAGATGTCGGAAGCATTTAGAGAGCAAGCAGTGCACGGCAGTCTGTGCCCAGGATCATGTCTGGGGCTTGCTGGAACTGAGGGATGGGAATAATGCTACCGTGCGTTGATCGTTACATCTTCTTGTTAAACATCATCTTCGTGATGGTGATGACAATTGATTGAGCATGACCCTGGGACACCCGGGTCTGAGCACTTCACATGTGTTAACTCACCTCGCATACGTTAAAGCGTTTAGAACAGAATAAGGCACTGAGCATGTTGCTTCTCACCGTTTTCTCTTGTTGTCTCTGAAAAACTGCATAAAATAGAGTCTCTGCTGATCCAGATTCCATCAGTAAGGTAACCAAGGCTCAGAGTAGCATTGGCAACAAGGCCTAGGCCCGTCCCCCAGGGATTCTGATGTAATGGGTCAGGGCTGGCTGGTTATTGATATTTTTCAAAAGGTCCCCGGGAGACGATGATGGGTAATTAAGCGGAGTGGGGGGTCGCTGACGCAAAGCGGCATAGCCGGATTCAAACTGCTGCACCGCACGGTAATAACCTCATACTGTGTGACAGCCGGCACGAACAGGAAAAAGATGAAGATTCACCCAGCTCCAGCGGTGGGGGGGCGGTTGTTGGCACCCCATCAAATCAGACCAGACTGACTCCTGGGTGGGAATATTAAGTACCAAAGAATCAGCTGATTGTTGTAGCTTACAGGTGCTTCTGCTCTGGCCCCAGCCCAGCACCATCTGCCCTTGGAGCTGAGAGCAGGTGTCCCAAACCCACCTGATCAGGCCATGACACCAGGGTTGGTTTAAAGACAGGCTCCTGGTTTTACCCAAATCTCCTGATACCCACTCTAGGGGAGGAGCCTGAAGTCAGTGTTTTTCACACATTTATGGCAGTAAGTTGGGGAGACTGTGGGGCCCATGCCCAGGAAGGGAGTCCGGGGTCACTCAAGATGCCCCATGTGACCCTGGGGGCATGTGTACCTGAACTGCCCACCCCAACACTTTGGATGCCTCATTTAACAGGTACTAATATCACAAACATTGTTCTCCCATCTCTGTGAAAATCTGCCATCTAAAGCGATAGTTTCCAAACTTTTGGATTTCCCAGAGCACACAGTTGCAAGAAAGTAACCCAGGGAACGACACAGAGCCTAACGTTTATTTTGCCACCCAAGGACATTTAACACCCATCATAACAACAACACCGTATTAACTTTGTCCCCTCTCACGCACATACCACCCCCCTCTCCCCACCAAAAGGATAAACTGAACAAATTTCACCTCACGGGAAACTCGCTGCACCCTACTTTTTCTGTCTTCCTTACAGGGTGGTCCATCCCCATCACTGGACCACCGTTGAGGGAACTCCCTTGGTTCACCAGTTTACCTGCTTCTGACTGGGCACCTGTTGCATGCCGGGTCCCCGGGTGGGTGCTTGCCAGAGAACGGTGGGCGTGACCTCATGGTTCCTGCTTTCCAGGAGCAAACAACGCCGCTCAGGCAGGGCTCCTGTGGGAGCAGATGCTGACAACGGGCAAGTGTGGGCTCCAAGGCAGCATGAAGGAGGGATGAAAGCAAACCCAGACCTGGTTATCAAGACAGATTTCCAGGAGGAAGCAACATCCAGGCAGACTTGAGTCCCATGAGCAGAGGAGTGAAGGGAATAACGTTCTGGGCAAGGAGGCATTGCCAGGGAGCTCGAGGCAGGAAGGGGGAGCATGAGGCTTCTTCTTAGGACTAGAATGGCCAAGAAGAACAAGGCATGGGGCCAGGATTAAATAACAGGACCACATTAAGAGGTTGGAATTAAACATGATGGGAATCCAGGAAATTCAGGTAAGCAAGAGATGACCCCATCCGATTCTCAGTTTAGAAAGGACACTTTGGAAACTGTTGCCTTCAGCTGGGGTTCAGCGGCTGATCCTCTACTGTGTAAAGACCACACGTTTCGTGTGTCAAGCCTGTGTCACTTTCCCTCTAATTTCCCCCGTTCTGTCCACACCTGATTAGCATCCTGATAAGAACCTTTCAGGAAATCCACATATATGTTCCAAATGTAAATTCCAGTTGTTTCTCTAATAAACACTCAAGTTTTATGTTCCTGGCTTATGTGGATCAACCTCTCACTTGATTTGCGCTGTATGGAATGTTAATGTTCTCAGTTGTGGTTAATCGCTCATGTAACTTTTTCTGTTTTCTTGATGCATGCTGCCTCTGCCTTACTCTCCTCAACTCCTCCACTGCCTTGACTTCCACAGCCAGAAAATGTAGTCTTGACCCTGAAGGTAAAGTCCTTGTTTGCTGTTTCTCGTGACTCTGTCTAAAGCCAAGGGGAATGAGATGCTTCTGCCAGAACTTCCTGTCCTTCCACTGTCGTCTCCGTTGTGATGGTGTTTTAAATGGCTCCTTTCATTTTTGTTTATGGAATCGTCATCAATCTTCTCTTCCAGTTTTAGTAGTTCACCAAAGAATAGCGACCCACCTCAGCAACTTTCCATCTTGATCTTCTCCTCGTAATCCACAAAGCGTTCTGGAGATCCTGGCGTATCAGAAACTCAGTTAGGTCTTTGCCAGACCTTGGCCAGACTTCACCCAGAAGTGAACTCTTGAGATGACATATACCTTGATCCTGATACTGTTTGACATAATATTGAGTCAGTAACGTTGGAAAGGTTGTGTATAAAGTGTGAAAATTGTACTTGGACGTAAACATAGTGCATTTAGAACATTTTGAAAACACCTTCTCTCCTGCATTTGAATTCAGTGTCTTCTGGACTCAGAAAGGATTTTAAATCCCTTTTAAAATAGTAAATAATTGGGACACCTGGGTGGCTCAGTCAGTTAAGCATCCAACTTCGGCTCAGGTCATGATCTCACCCCTCGTGGGTCCGAGCCCCGCATCGGGCTCTGTGCTGACAGCTCGGAGCCTGGAGCCCACTTCAGATTCTGTGTCTCCCCATCTCTCTCTGCCCCTCCCCAGCTGACGCTCTGTCTCTCTCTCTCTCAAAAATAAATAAATGTTAAAAAAATATTTTCAAAATAGTAAATAATTTAGATCATTTTCTGGGAAATGATAGGGAAATAGAGAAATAAGAGTTTGGAGTATCTCAATTGGCCGATGATGTGGGTCCTCAAGGGCAGGTTACAAGCACCAGTAGGTAATGACTCTCTGTGGCCATGGGGTAGGGCTTGGTTTAAGCGGGAGCATGTATTTGATGAATGAATGAAAAATTCAACCACTTTTTTTTTTTTTAGCATTTTATCCTTAATCTCAAAGTACATAATATTCAGGTGTCATGTGCACCTCGGTCCTCTTAGGCATTTGTCCACAGACTTAATTACTATTCACTGAATATTTGCTGTGTGCTGGGCACTTGGCTGGCTGTTTTCACATTCAATCGTTTAATTATCTGACCCTCACAATATGCGTATGACCTTAATGCTAATTCCGGTTTAGGGAACCAGAAGCCCTCCCCCGCCCCTACCCCGTGTAATTTAAAGCAGGTCTTCTGACTCTCAGTTCAGTATTAAGACCTCACATTCATTTCGAGGAACAACACTTGTGTCTTCTTTTACTTCGCTCAGCTTGGCTTCAGAATCTGTTGTTAGCGAGCCGGTCCATTAGTTGTAAACAGCCAGCCTATAATTGTCATTCTTTAAACAATGTCTTGCTTTATGGAAACATGATTTGCAGTAAGCTCTAGTTTTGTCATCCAGTGGCATTATTTTTTTTTTATCCCAGAATAAAGCCAGCAGTGATTATAAAAATATATTTAGGTCACATGATTGTATCCAGAAGCCATGCTAGTTCCTAGGAACGTAGGGAACTGTCTGAGACAGGGGCCGGCAAGCCCAGCCTCACCCACACGGCATGAAAAGACCATTTATTAAGGGTCTGCTCTGGGCCACATACTTCCCCTGACACGTTATAACTGATCAGACACTATCTGTAATGTTCACAATGACCTTACAAGATGCATATTATTACTCCCAGCATACGGATAGGGAAACAAAGTGAGTGGCCAGTGATTAACATATCTGACTCAGAAAGTCTGAGCTTTTTTCCTAAATTTAGATATATTCCAGATTCTTTTGTAACTGTGGGTTTGTCATTAATTGATCCGATCTGAACTGCTTTGAATTCTTAATAACTTCTACTGGTCCTGTCTTTCTGGTGAAAAGCATCCTGTCATGTAGATTATTCATAATGCAAGTATTTCTGCCAAAATTTGTTACACCATTTAAACACAAACAAAATATATTTGGGGTTTAAAGTAAGTCATTTGCAACTTGACCCTGCATTTGGACATTTTACTGTGAGTTGAAAGAAGATAGTAATGACTTGTTTACACATTCTGATAACTCCAATCTCTGTTACTCCTTTTTTTTTAATAAAAATATTTAATGTTTATTTCTGAGAGAAGAGAGAGAGACAGAACATGAGCAGGGGAGGGGTAGAGAGAGAGAGAGGGAGACACAGAATCTGAAGCAGGTTCCAGGCTCTGAGCTGTCTGCACAGATCCTGACATGAGGCTCGAACTCACAAATGGTGAGATCATGACCTGAGCCGAAGTTAGACGCTTAACTGCTTAACCGACTGAGCCACCCAGGCACCACTCTGTTACTTCTGTTTCAAGAAGGAGCATCAAAATGGAAACACACACACACACACACACACACACACATTAAGATTCAACTCACGGTGGCAAGTAGGTTAAAAAAAACAAAACAGGTACACCGTGGAATGTTCTACTCGTTATTTTGTGTTAGAGGACATGCTGTTTCTTTTGTTTGACTTGCAGATTATCTACTATGAAATCGGGGTCATCATCTGTGCTGTCCTGGGACTGCTCTTTGTCATTCTGATGCCCCTGGTAGGGTTCTGCTTCGGTCTGTGTCGTTGCTGTAACAAGTGCGGTGGAGAGATGCACCAGCGTCAGAAGAAGAATGGGCCCTTCCTGAGGAAGTGCTTTGCGGTCTCCCTCTTGGTGATTTCTATATTTATAAGGCGAGTAGAATCTTGGGGGACAGCTGATTGTGTTTTGAACTGTTCAGCCCATGCCTTTAATACAAAACAACAACCACCACAACACAGCCATAAAACAGAAGAAGACAAAAATGGTTGTCCGGGGTGGTTCAAAACAATGTTACCATAACCAGAAGTTAGGGTTGTCATCAGGGTGCCAAGCCAACCCTTCGGTGCTTGTTCGTGTTGAAGACGAGCTGATAAATCTTGGCCTGCAGAAAGCTTTTACCCCGCAGAACAACAGCTCCTTCCTTTAAAAAAAAAAAAATTTAATGTTTATTAATTTTTGAGACAGAGAGAACACGAGCAGGGGAGGGGCAGACAGAGAGGGAGACACAGAATCTGAAGCAGGCTCCAGGCTCTGAGCTGTTAGCATGGACTCCACCGTGGTGCTCGAACTCCTGAACCGTGAGATCATGAGCTGAGCCGAAGTCGGACGCCCAGCCGACTGAGTCACCCAGGTGCCCCAGCAGCTCCTTCCTTAAATAGCTGTTTGGAGACAGGCGGCCTGCAGAAGGCAGAGAATTTGCTTGTTGATTTGTGCATCCAAAGGGATCCTGAAGGATGGGTACAGTCCCTGAATCGGGGAATGTGAGAACACTGTAGAACAGAATTAACTTTCTAATAATAAACCCACTTTTCCTGAATTTGCAGTTAAGCTGCTACCCTCTGCGGAGGCCTGGAACACACTTCATAATTTAGGATGTGTTTCTTCTACGGTCCCTTCTGCTCCATCAGCTTTCCAACTGCCTGACAGATCAGGAGTACACTGCTCTTAAGACAGTAGCATTTTGCCGAGTCCAAATCAGAATCCTCGGCTGAGGAATGTGCTTCACGTTAGGGGTCCCCTGGTTGCGATATTTGGTCATGGTTCCACATTTCCTCATTCATTCAGCCAATGAATGTCATGACATTTAGCGACAGAAGTAAAGTGCTTATGACGTGACTAGTGCTAGGCCCCAAGGAGGCACAGAGACCATGAGGACTGACAGTCAGCCTCCTCCTCGCTGTTTCCTCCAAGCACCGTGTTTGCTCGGTAGCTGTAAGATTTTTCTGGTTTCACTAAATAACTGATGTTCGGGAATGTAAGCAGAAAACAGGATTAAACAGACCAATTTAAGCTGGCCTACCAGCTGAAGTTTTAGATGGAAATCCAAGAAGAAAAGTTCTTCAATTGTGGCTATTAGTGGGATCCTGGTAAGACCTACTCTTTGGGGTGATCATTCATTGGAAGGCGGTATACCTAGGGATGCCTGGGTTGTTCAGTTGGTTAAGCGTTGGACTTCAGCTCAGGTCATGGTCTCGTGGTTCATGGGTTGGAGTCCTGCGTCAGGCTCTATGCTGACAGTGCAGGGCCTGCTTCGGATTCTCTCTCGCTCTCTCTTCCTCTCTCCCTGCCCCTCCCCCACTCACGCTTTCTCTTTCAAAATAAATAAATAAACTTTAAAAAAAAAAAAAAAAGGAAGGCAGTATTGGAAAGGACTGGACTGATCCCGACGTGCTGATATGAACCAGTCCCCAAGAGAGATGAAGTCACAGAAGCAACTGGCAGACCATGTATATATACAACATGGTCCCTACGACAAAAACAAAAAGGAGAGAGACACAAACACTTGGTTATATTTACACAGAGCATCTGTAGTAGGCTTGCCAAGACCCTGATGCAGTGGTTGCCCCTGGGAAGGAACTTTGGTGGTTGTGGAGGGTAGGAAGGAAATCACTTCTCACGGCATATAGATTTTTTTTTTTTGTCTCTTTTGAATTACCTACCATGCCTCAGGTATTACCTACCGACTTCATTGCACCAAAAATTAAACTTGAACAACCAAACAAAATCTTCACAAAAAGCTTAAAAGGCAGTGCATTCCACTGACTCCAGGGCAATCATTTTTTTTTTTGGAACAAAGACACACTGTTGCTGCAAATAGTTAAATAATAGACCTTAATGGTCTATGTGCAAACAGGACCCAAGTGAATGCATTGCTAATTTCATGCACCCTTGTTTGACCACCAGGGAGTTATTTTTGTTTTCTCTGTCTCTCTGTCTGTCTCTCTACTTCTCTCTGTAAATAATTTGTTTCTGCACATTGAATTCTGAAGAGCAGCTTGAGATCAGGTCAATGGTGATTTCAGATGTCCCTGTCTCTCTGCTTTGTGTTTGAAGTCTTTTCAGGAATGCACGGACCTTACAGCTATGGAAGTGGTTACCTCCTCCCAGCTACCAGGAAAGTGTTAGTTGCAGTCCAAAGAGACGTCAGACCCAGCAGAGATCATTGTGCATTTCTTTTAAGCCTAAAACTTCCATCTTTCATTCATCCAGAGACTTGGACAGCCATGCTTCTCCCTCTGTAGAGGCATACCCTGAACATCCAAAATGAGGCCCACATGACAAAGTGTCATCTAAAAATACTCGCCATTAGGGCTTCTTGTTCACATGATTACTTAATAGTTAATAGTTTTCACTTGATATAAATACATGTGATATAATTTCAGGAAAAGTCTTTGTTGCATGTAGTTAACCTATTTACCCAGATAAATGTTTACATATGTAATAATGGACTTCCCAAGTTTTTTTGAATGAAGCACATATTCTATATTGGGTTTCTATTTTTATTTTTATTTTTTAAATTTAAATCCAAGTCAGTTAACATATAGCGTATTAATGGTTACAGGAGTAGAATTTAATGATTCATCACTTGCATATAACACCCAGTGCTCATCTTAACAAGTGCCCTCCTCAGTGCCCATCACCCATTTAGCTCATCCCCCGCCCACCTGCCCTCCAGCAGCCGTCAGTCTGTTCTCTGTATTTAAGAGTCTCTTATGGTGTGCCTCCCTCTCTGTTTTTGTCTTATTTTTCCTTCCCTGGGTTTCTACTTTTAAATTGGGCTTTTATTTACATTACGTATAATTATGTGTCACATATGTCATACTTCCCCCGGAACTCTTTGAATTATTTATATTATGTTTAAAATACCAAAATATAATTAACAATAAAGCTACAAAGTTGGAAATAAACTTGACTTTCATTTGTATGTGAAATGAAGGTGACAGTTTTTTTTTTCTTCAGAACTCAGATCCATCAAACAAATTTAGATAAGTGTTTTTTTTCTCCCCAGGGATATTTTAGTTTAAAAAATTCTTTTAAAAAATACATGCTGCGATTCTACAGCCTTGTATACATTCAGTTTAGATATTTTTCCCCACTCAAGTAAAACTTACTAAGTTAAAACCCATAACTTCAAATTTCAATATAATTAAAACAAAATTGATCACCTATTTGAGGCCAAGTGACAAATTGAAAACAAATTTTACATAATACATTGAATTTATATATGAATTATAGACAGCTCTAAAAAGGAGTACCATTTGAGATTACTTAGTTTACTTTAAATTCACACTAGAAGTTTAAACTTCTTGGCTGGAAGTGTAAATACTTAGAATCGCTATCATGATGTCTTTTGAAACCTCTATTTGTTCGCAAGTATTTTCAACATCATGAGTCAAATACTAGCTGTATATTCTTTGCAAAGTAATCAGAACTAGCCAAAGAGGTTAAAGACCAAGGGAAAGTGAAGATTTCTGTTACAATTCGATAGAAAGGAGAGTAAGAGTATGTCCACGAAATCATAGGAGATAAAAATAATAGGGGAAAGAATGTCAATAAAGCTAGGAGGCAGAAAGAGAAGAAAAAGGAGATATTTGCTTCTGGCTTACACTGACCTCAGCAGAGATTGGGTCCTATTGATAAATAATCTTTGGATATGATTTTTTTAATTTTTAAAATTTTTTTTATTTTTTGCATATGATTTTTTTGTAAACCCAGAGCAGTCTACTTGCCTTTTATCAGGCTCAATTTCATTTCGTGGCATTCCACTACATCACAATTAATACCGACGTTGGTTTTTAAATGCATCTTCAGTCCTCTTATTTTTCATCCATCCTTTTTTTTTTTAATTTAAAACAAATTAAATCTTTTTTTTTTTAATTGAGAAAGGCATAGGTGTTAAGGAGAAAGGTCCCCTCGTACATATGGAATATATGTGGTCATGTTCTCTCTCTGAGCTTTTCCAGAGGCAGCTGTGGAATGTTAGAATTCATAGACGTTGACATATGTTTATGTAAGTCTTTTTGACCATCAGCAGAATTGAATTTCCATCTCTCACTGTAGATTGTTGAAGCAGATGTGTGTTACTCCAGAAAAAGCCAAGTTTCCTCTCCCTTCTTTCTTTTACACTTTGTCATCGCTGCATTTTTTAGAATTCCAAAAGGTTATGGACAGTAACAAAAGAGAAACAAATAGCCATATTTATTTTTCCAGTATATTTCTAAGTTTCTGACTACAGCAAACCAGCTTTTCCAGTTGCCATGGTGAAAATTGAATTCCAGTCTCTTTCAGGAAGATGGCTGTTTTCAAAATTCATTTTTTTAATTAGGATTGTGATGGTCAATTCCTGGCATGGAGGCCACAAGGTTCTAGAAAAGAAACTGAGCATGCCTGAAAATCATGAGATTTTCAAGATGTGAATGAGAGAGAGAGTTATTTAAAATTAAAATTAAAATTAAAAAACTATCTTTAAAAAACAAGAGATCAGTTATAGACTGAGAGCATTTATTTGGCAACTATTGGCTAATTTCATCAAGTCAGTGGAAATTGGTAAGAAAAAAAATTGCTACAAATTTTACAGGGTTAACCTCAGTTTTTAAAACTTCTAAGTTCACTTTTAAGTGTATGTGCGAGAAGATTGGTCTGTCCATTAAAAATATAGAAGATGTAATATTAATATACCATAAAAATTAAAATTCCTATATTTGGCTAAAAAGTTCAAGAGATCTTGTTGTACCGCATAAAAGCATATGTTCTTAATATTTTTTATGTCAAATGCCAGATTCCCCTTTTTGTGTGAGACAGTTCCCTCAGTGTTCTCCTATTCTAATAGTTGGCTGACACAGTCATGTGATTTTTTTTTCTGCTTAAAAAATATATTGAGGGGGCACCTGGATGGCTCAGTGAGCGCGTGACCGACTCTAGATTTCAGCGCAGGTCATGATCCCAGGATCGTGGGTTCAAACCCCGCATCGGGCTCCGAACTGAGCACGGAGCCTGCTTATGAGTCTCTCTCTGCCCCTCCCCCACTCGCACACACGTGCTCTCTCTCAAAACAGAACACTAGACAAAAAAAGGAAAACAAAACATATTGCATAATAGGATTTTCTAAATCAAGGGCAACAAGAAGCATAACTTCTTTATTCTCTATTTGTGTTTAAATGAGAGGTTTAAATTAGAGATTGCAAATGGAGACTGTCAGTTGGTCTGCTTAGTATTTAGAGTTTTTTTTTTTCCCTTTACTTAGTAGGTAAAATTTTATCTTTTTAATAAAGTCTTTTTATTTATTTTGAGAGACACAGAGACAGTGCAAGTGGGGGAGGGGCAGAGAGAGGGAGGGAGAGAGCAGCCAAGGCAGGCTCTGAGCTGTGAGTGCAGAACGCCACTCAGGTCTCGAACTCACGAACCGTGAGATCATGACTTGAACCCAAACCAAGAGTGCGACGCTTAACCTACTGAGCCACCCAGGCATCCTTTAGTTGGTAATATTTTAAAGGGGGAAATTTTACATAAGAATACAGATTTCCGGATTTTTGGAATGACTGGAAAGTCTGGCAGTGCAGAGCATCTGCCCCCACCCCCACCTGCCACCTCCCAGCTCCTAGCTTCGTATGGTAGGTTTTGCCCTTTGTGGTTTCTGTGTAGGCATTTGAATTTGCCATCCTTCATATAAGATTTACAATGTGTTATGGGTCTGAAAATCAGCTCTGAAAGCTGCTGAATTTTATTCCAGAATTCTGTGTAGGACAGTTTGGTTTTTCAAAAAAAAATCAATACTTTCATTTTAATTGGATTCGTAACTGATTGGCAGAAATGTGGGTCTTTTTAAATATGTTGCATTGAAATTCAGTATTGTTTTGCAGAGTTGTATTGCATTTCATTTTACTGATTGATGATCTTTTGAGTAAAGGCATCTATCCAGTAAAGGAACACAGTTTATGACCAAGACTCTCCAAACATAAGGCTAATCTTCTAAATGGATCAAGTGAAATAAAGCCCAGTCTTTAAACCCACTTTCACTGAGCATCCCCCCCCCCCCAACCCCGTGGACTAGAGACCCATCGTTCACCTAAAGTTGACAAAGAAGCAGTTCCCACCTCTTTCTAGGGAAATTAAATACAAGTAGAAATAAAGACAAAATAGAGTATGAAGTGAGCAATGGCCCACGAGAATTTCAGGGAGAGCGCTCTGGGAGTTCGGGGCCAGGAAGTTCTTCTTCCGTCTAGGGGGTTCGGTGAAAGCCAAGTGCACTTGGACCTGTGTGTTTCTCAAGTTCATTCTACCTTCTTACATGACAAAACCGGTCTGGAGCATGATGGGTGACAATGTGGACACGCGGGGGATTGAGAGAGAGAGCAAGGGGCCCCAGCGTGAAATGCTGGGGTGGGCAGGTATACTCAGGTGTTAGCACTGACTCGTCATGGGGTGGACTGTTTGAAACTGGACCTGGTAATAAAGATCCAGGTGCGTTGCTACAACCCACTCTTTCCTTTATTTTTCTGTTCACACTACTCCAAAGTCCTTGCTTTGGGTCATTTGGCCTCATTTGGCATGGGTGCATCATTTGATAACTATTACTTTTATGCTATATTGCCTGCCTCATGAGTACAAAGGTAGACTTAAGACTGGCAAAGATGGATTGTAAGGTGATCGTTCCAAATGGCACAGATTATTGTTAATATGCTTTTTTTTTAAATTACCATCCGCATGAACCCAAACCTTAGAAAAAAGTACTGGAGGGGCACCTGGGTGGCTCAGTCGGTTAAGCGCCCGACTTCGGCTCAGGTCATGATCTCATGGTCCGAGCCCCGCGTCAGGCTCTGTGCTGACAGCTCAGAGCCTGGAGCCTGCTTCAGATTCTGTGTCTCCCTCTCTCTCTGACCCTCCCCCGTTCATGCTCTGTCTCCCTCTGTCTCAAAAATAAATTAACATTAAAAAAAAAATTAAAAAAAAAAAGTCCTGGAGAACTTGTGGACATCCATTACCCCTCTCCTTTGCAACAAGAGAAGTACTTACCCAGTTTAATTTTCAGTTTTGCAGTACTGGCTGAAACTCAGAGAAGGAAAGTGACTTTCCCAAGCTCCCACAGTGTAAGTTAGTGGCGGTAGAAGGACCAGAACCCGAGTCTCATGTTCCTACTCCAGTACACGTTCCATGGCAACTTGTTAACCATAAGAAATACTTTTCAACACTGTGTATTCTTACAGACTTTTTTTTGGCTTCATTTGGCAAACATAATGTACCTGTGTAATACTGCTCAGGGCAAATACGTTTTGTGTGAGACCAGCAATGAACCAATGCTGTTTGGAATGAATCATGACTATATATAGGGTGAATGCTTATCCCCATTTCCCAAGATGGAGAAGTTGCCTGAGAACATGGGACTCTGGGTGCAAAAAAACAGGCACTTGGCCACAGTGTTTGTCTGTTACTTACAAAACTTTGTTCTGGAAACATATCCACATCTTCCACTGGATAGTTACAAACAAAAGATTTGTTGTACATTTCTGTAGGTTTACTGTTCTGTTAGGAGTTTGTGTAATTCCTTGCTGCCATCTAGTGGTGAAATACAGAAGAGCCTTAGTAATTCCCAATTCTCAATGTAACATTTTAACGTTGGAAGGCTCCGACACAAAAACCAGCTGGTCAAATTAAGTCAGGAGATTGTTAGTAACTAGCTAGCATTAAGAACGCTTAAAGTGATCAAATGCAGACATCTTAGATGAATTGAAAACTCTGTTTTTAATTTTCATGTACAGTAGCTTTCCATGAGCAATGCCTTTCATAGTGTTTTTTAAACTCTTTTATTTAAGTCTATTTTACATAGACTGGAGCATCCATATCATAAGTACGTAGGCATCAACTTCCATGTCGTGAACGTGCGGATGATGTCATTAGCCACCCCTCCCCAAACAGAACCACTGAGTTTTAGCACCATCATTTTCTCGAGGTGGTGCATTATATAAAATAGAACGATACAGTATGTATGCTTTGTTTACAGCTTCTCATGTGGCATTTTAATACTAAAGTAACTCATGTTTCTTTTTAACCTGTAAAATAAAACTAATAGAGACAATTAGAGAGATCCCTGCCTTTGGAGGGAGCAGAGGTATGCATGGGAGGTGCGTTTATGCATGCACTGTGCAGGAGGATGCACCGCCATATTCACATGTGTGCAGGAATGGGACTCTGACGCGCCCTGTCTTATAACCTTTGTTCCTTCTGTTTCCTCCACAATTTCTTGGGAACATTGTTCCATTTATAAGATTTCCTATTCAACAGAACAGCATTTCTTAAATGGGTATGTGCCTCCTCCAAGAGGACCGAGTCCTGTTTTGTGGTCCACGTGTTGGATTGTGGGATCTTGGCAGGAAGGCTGTGGCAGGGGAAGAGGGCCTGGTGGGGAGGAGGGTCCCGCCGTTGTGGGGCCTCTGCTCAGAAGCCCTGCTCCCCTCCCATCTACAGAGCTGCTCTGTGCCTGGCCAGGTGACCACGGGTCACACACTGAATGCTCTTCTCTTCTCTTCTTCATTTCCTGCAGCATTGGTATCATCTATGGTTTTGTGGCAAACCACCACCTGAGGGCTCAGATCGAAAAGACTCGGAAACTGGCAGACAGCAACTTCAGAGACTTGAGAACTCTCCTGAACGGAGCTCCAGCGGTAAAAACCACACTTGTGCATCCGTGATGCTTTGTGTTTGGGCCTCTCAGAGTCCCTGTATGTATCTGGGACCCCCTTTGGATGTCTAGAGACCCAGTAAATCAGCATAGACAGGTGCTATCCTCATCTTATAGATGAGGAAATAAAGGCCCAGCAAGTGATTTTCAAAAGAGTATAAAAGCGTAATTGCAGAACTGGTGTCATTATTTTGTTATTTTATTTATTTTACTTTATTTTAAGGCACAACAGGGGATCCTGGGTGGCTCAGTCGGTTAAGCATCTAATTCTTGGTTTTGGCTCAGATCGTGATCTCATGGTTTTGTGGGTTCGAGCCCCACGTTGGACTCTGTGCAGACAGTGCAGAGGCTGCTTGGGATTCTCTCTCTCCCTCTCTCTCTGCCCCTCTCCCACTCACACTGTCTCTGTCTCTCCCAAAATAAATAAATAAACTCAAAAAAAATTTTAATTATTTTAAGGTATAACATAAGATTATAATACTTATTATAAAACTGCTTAACTATCTTAAGGGTCTCGTGATTTTTTTTATTTTTTATTTTTTAATTTTTTTTTAAACGTTTATTTTTGAGACAGAGAGAGACAGAGCATGA
This sequence comes from Acinonyx jubatus, assembly GCF_027475565.1. Classification (NCBI taxonomy): domain Eukaryota; kingdom Metazoa; phylum Chordata; class Mammalia; order Carnivora; family Felidae; genus Acinonyx; species Acinonyx jubatus. Next base: position 189,623,709 of record NC_069382.1, read on the forward strand.
ATGGGGGAGGGTCAGAGAGAGAGGGAGACACAGAATCTGAAACAGGCTGCAGGCTCTGAGCCGTCAGCACAGAGCCCGATGCGGGGCTCAAACTCACGGACCGCGAGATCATGACCTGAGCCGAAGTCGGCCGCTTAACCGACTGAGCCACCCAGGCGCCCCAGTGATTTTTTTAAAAAGAAAAATCTGGGTGCTATTGTCCTTTCCCTTTGGGAATACCTGCCATTTGTGTGCAGTTACTCTTGTCATGAAAATTTTCTGCTTTATAAATACCCATTTGCTAGTATCTGTACAGTTGTGTAGAATTCCTCGGGAAGGGGACCCTGAGACACATGCATGCACACACACACACACGCATGCACATGCACACACACGCATGCACACACACATACACGCACACTCAGAAGTTGTTTTGGGGAGAAGGGGAACAGGATGGCTGGAGGGCACATTTTTTTCTGTATCCCAGAAGCATGTTAATGTCTTGCCTGTACAAAATACTGTTTTTAAAGATATCTGAGCAGAAAGCAGCTTAAATAATTGATGCTGGGCTGATGGGTACCAGAATGTGCAGAAGGATGCCCTCCTGTTGAATTCACTAATCAGAGCCCACTAGGATCCATGGGCTTTTTCACACAGAAATGCACTCTTCTAAGTTTAGTCTACCAAAACAATACTAACACATTAAATATTGTATCAGTTTTTTAAAATGTGGTTAGAACTAGGGGTGCCTGCGTGGACCAGTCGGTTAAGCGGCCGACTTCGGCTCAGGTCATGATCTCACACTTCGTGAGTTCGAGCCCCACATCAGGCTCTGTGCTGACAGCTCAGAGCCTGGAGCCTGCTTCGGATTCTGTGTCTCCCTCTCTCTCTGCCCCTCCTACGCCCTGCACTCTGTCCCTCTCAAAAATAAATAAACATTAAAAAAAAAAGAGAGGTGGATCTGTTTCCAACCCCTTGAATCTGGTCTGTGCCTGTGACTTGCCGTGGCAAGAAGAACACAGTGCACGTGACCCTGGCCTCAAGCTCCCAGAGACCTTGCAGTGTTCGCTCTCATTCCCTTGCTGCCAGGACCATCATGTGAAAATACCCAGACTGGCCACTTGGAAGAAGAGGCCATGTCAGGAGAGGGGCCCATTTGTCCCCAGGGGAGCTGGCCCTGCCCAGACTCTCAGAATCAGGAGAAAGTATAAATCATGCTTCCTGAGCCAAGAAGTTTTGGAGTGTTATTAGGAAGTCTGGGTATCAGAACATATAAAGCGTCTTTAAGAACCTGCTTTATTTTTTTTAATGTTTTGGATTCAGGGTAGTTTTTGTATGTTAAATCTCTTTTCATTGTGGCTTTGAACTTTAGAAGAGGTCTCATACAATTTTACTTTAATTTATTTTATTTTTTTTAGGAAATCAGCTATATCCTGAGCCAGTACACCACCACTAAGGAAAAGGCATTCTCAGATCTGGATAGTGAGTAAGACTTAAAATTGCCTCAAATTCATTTGTTTGTTTGTTTGTTTGTTTGTTTGTTTGTTTTGGCTAGAAGATGTGATGACCATCTCCCATAAAACATGGGCTAAGGGATAAAGTATGCGATGTCTACAATGTCTTTATGAAAGTTGGAGCAAAAGAGAACAATTCCCGACAGTGACAATTTGCAGTTTGTTACCTGATGAGTAAAGCCCAGCTTTTATTGTAAAAATGCTTTTGCTTTCTTTAGTCAGAAGTGTTTGTTCTTCATTCCCCTTGTGACAGAGGAGATGCGTCTCTGTCAGGTCCCCTGTTACAGACAGCAGTGGGCTCCCCAGAGAAACTAGTGGGCTTCAGAAATCGAGGGGTGGGCAGTGCTGGTCCCTGCGGGTCCACGAGGAGTTCACACACAGCCTGGCTCAGTGGTTCTCAACCAGGAGCTGGTTTGCCCTCCAGGCGACATGTGGCAACATCTGGAGACATTCTGATTGTCCCTACAGTGAGGGTGGGGACAGAGCTCCTGGCACCTGTTGGTAGTGGCCGGGGATGCATCCGGACACCCTACGACACACAGGACAGCCCCCACAACCAATTATCCAGCTCAAGACATTGATAGCGCCAATGTTGGGAACCCCGGGCCTTGTTGGAAAGATTAGAGATAACGGTTGCAGCTCAACTTCATCAACATTGTGTTTCCAGCACAGGTCCCGCCCTCGCCCACGCTAACCGCTAACCGAATGCTGAGCATTCCTGTGAATACTTTTTTTTTTTAATTTTTTTTAATGTTTATTTTATTTTTGAGGCAGAGAGAGACATAGCATGAACGAGGGAGGGGCAGAGAGAGAGGGAGACACAGAATCGGAAGCAGGCTCCAGGCTCTGAGCCATCAGCCCAGAGCCCGACGCGGGGCTCGAACTCAAGGACCGTGAGATCGTGACCTGAGCTGAAGTCGGACGCTTAACCGACTGAGCCACCCAGGCGCCCCCCTGTGAATACTTTTATAAACCAAAAATGGCATAAAGCAAAGAAACAATTACCGTTAATGTATACGGGAAATGTTTTGAGCATTCCCAGACCCCCAAAATCACCTCTCTTAGGCTTTCCTGATACCGTGGGACACATCTTGCTAACGGATGCATACCACTGATGGAGATACAGCCCAGATGCTCACAGCCCTGATGCTCACAGACACGGCTCGGAGCTCTGGTGCTTGCGCCTGAGATGCTGGGTGTGGTTCCCGCGGAAGGCGCTGGGGGGCGCCACTCTTGCTGTCTCTGATTGGGCTCATCTCGCTGCAAAACCAGCGATGAGCGATGTTTTCATCCAAGCAAAAATCTTTTACCTTGGTGAAAACTGGTACTAACGTAGGTCTTTCGTAAAGGCTAAACATACATAATCTGAACTTCCGGAGAGCCGGGGACACCTGCGCGTTTACATGCCGAGTCCGCAGGGATGGGAACTGCGGGTGTGGGAACTTGGAATAGCGTGAAGAAAATTTCGGCAGGAATCAGCACCTACGGGGGTGGAGGACGAAAAAAAGGGGCCTTCGGGGCAGGCGAGACCACAGATGGATGACTTTCTAGGAAAGGAAATCCCACAGGGGGAGGAGAATGCAGGTAAGGGGTGGGGGGCAGAAATTCGTGGATCCTGCCCTCATAGCCCCTTCTGCTTCTTGGGATTTAGATGTTAAATCATTGCTAGGAGGCGGAATTCACGAACAGCTGAGACCGAAAGTGATCCCCGCGCTTGATGACATCAAAGCCATGGCAGAAGGTAAGCCCCGTGACGGAAATGGGCGAGAGAATATTCCCCCTGGAGGTCTCCGGCTTCCCAGGATCCCGCTCCCCTTTTCTCGTTTTTCCTGGATGCGGACATGCCCACAGGCCACGTCCAGGCACACGCCGTGGCAATGGTGTGGCTTATTGGTTTGTTTGCTTAAAAAGCTTGTGCCTGAGAAGTTGTACTCATTATCTCAAAGTCCTTTGAAATAACAACAGCAGAATCCGATAGGAGCCTGCCACCTCTTTTCGTAAATACAGTTCTAGAAAGGCAGCCCCGCTCCTCTGGTGAGGTGGCATCTAAGGTGGCTTTCACACTGCGGCTGACAGCAGAGTTGAACATTGACAGGACCCCGTGGACCACAAAGCCTAACTATCTATTCTCTGCCCCTTTACAGAAAAAGCTTGTGGGCTCTTGCTATAGAAGATGAGCAGCCTAGAGAATTTTAGGTCTGGGGTGGGGGTGGGGTCTATTGGTTACTCTTTCCTTTTCCCTGGAAAAAACCACCTTTGGGAAGAAGAATCTGCACACGTTTTAAGACACCACAGACAGTGATATAAGTGAGCAGATGTGCGGATTTGAAGAAACTACATATTCAGTTGCAGTGAGTCAAAGCTCTCCTAGATGCTTCCAAATGTTGAGGAGATGTCTGCGCTTAGTATTTCATAGAGAGGACAATGTCACCTACTTGCCACATTCGTCATTCAGCCACCGTGAATGTGGCTGTCATGAGCCAGTATTCCTGAGAAGACAGGCCACAAAGGAAGGAACCGTGTAGAAGTGAGAAAATTATGCCCGCTCGTTTTGGCTTTCCTCCCTGACACCCCCCACTTAAGAGTTCAAAGGCTCAGGTGATGTATGGAAACAGGGTGATGTGCAGAACAGGCCAGGAGTTGGTAAGATTACTTTTAACCAACTGATCGGTCTTTCCTTGCTCTCTCCTTGGCCCTGCAAAAGGTCTACCTGCAACTGAAGGTCTGACCTCTGCTGTTGATGCCTTAGATGCTCCCCCCCGCCCCGCCCAACACCTGTTCTCCGCATCACCAACCATGTCCTACCAATGCAAGGAAACTGAGGCCCAGAGAAGGGATGTGACTGCAAGCATCCATGCCTCCTGCCTTCCTTTCTTAAAGTTTTACATGTAGCCCCTTCCTTCCTCCCTCCCTCCTTCCCTCCCTTCCTGCCTTCCTTCCAAACCTGGCCCCTGCCTATCATTCCAATCATTTTTTGTCTCGACCCTCCAGCCCCCAAACCTTCCATTCCAAGCCATGAACCTCAGTGTTATTCTTCTGTGGGTCTCCAAAGGCATCATTCCCCCCCAGACCCTTTTCCTGCGTGTGCTTTCTGTGTGTGAAGTGCCACAGGACCTTCCCAACATCTTCTTACCACATACCAAACCACAGCTAAGTGTTCTGTTCTCTGCACGCTTCACCTCATGTCTCCTTTTCCTGTCCCAGAGCATGACAACCTCCTAATTTCTGCTCCTTACCTCGTGACCCTAAACGTACAGCTCCTTTGTGGTAATTACAGCACCGCCCCCTACCCGCCCACCCCCCACCTTTGATAGGCAACGAGCTCCTTAAGGGCAAGACGTGTTGATATTGCTCATGTCTCTATTCCCCTAACTTGTGTCTGGGGACAGCCCAGCAGAGTGTCTGGCCTGGAGTAGGTTCTCATTTCTGGAACGTATAAAGAAAGGCCTGAAGCCCTTACCTTCATTTTCCAAGTTTGGAATCCTGTAACTTCACTGGTTATACAGTAGAAAATGGATTATATTCTTTCATAGTCCTGCCTCAGTTGCGAGGCAACTCCTTTTGACTTCATGAGCTTCCTGATCTTTTACTTTTAATGTCTGTAATCATTTGATTTTATTTAGTTGCTTTATGCAACTATGTGCCTTATGGATATATCTATTTATTCAAATCAGGGTACAGTTGTTTTCATTTGCTTTGGGAACTTTGCAGACAGTTCTTACACTTAGAGATCTTTGGGAGGTGCCATTGATGTGCTGTCAATGCCAAAGATCGTTGAAGTGGCTTAAACAACAGGAAGCCTATCACACAGGACAAGATATTGCAGGTATGGCAGTTCCAAAGTTGGTGGATTCGGGGGTTCAGCACTGTCAGGGAGCCTTCATGCTCTTGCCCCGTCCTGTGGTTAGTAGGAGATATTACATCACCACCAGGATCAGACTACGGAAGGAGGTAAGGGTCTGTTGGCTCCTCATTCCCTCACTGGGAGAACCATCACTCCTGGAAAATGCCAACCTTCTACTGCCCACATCTCTGGCATTGCTCTTGCTGATGATCTGCCACACTCCCTCATTATAGCCTTGTATGTCTTCACCAATGGATTGAAGATGATGTGGGCTGGCTCTGTGACGTTGACAATCAGATGTCTCCAGTCATCTCTCTTGTCTTATTTTAATATCTCTTGAGTAACTATGTGCCATTTCCCTGACACATATAGAACATCTGTCTCTATCTGGCTTCGAAGTATTTGCTCATGTAACTGATATCTGGCTTCAGGTAACGCAGCTTGATCTAGTGGTGAGATTCTCTCCACCCAGCTGTTCTCTATAACGCCTATATCATTCTAATGCAAACTCCCCCTGTAGTTGCAAGAGGGCTGACACCAGCCTCATCACTACTCCTCCTCAACCAGATTTCCCTCCAGTTGATGGCCATCTGTGGACCAGTGCTACACACGGGAAGTGGTTTGGTTAGAGGTAGTCAGGCCCCACTCCTTAAGCCAGAGGTGGGACCCATGTGATTGAAACACAAGTCCACTGCAGCGCAGGAGACAGGTGACATGGTTTCCGAGATGCCAACCACCAAAGTCCACAGGAAGTTTTTGTAGAAATGATTGGCTATAAAGTAGTATTTAGAAAGCTTTTGAGTGTTAAGGGCCTGCCACATAGCAGGTACTTTTCCTAAACCCTCTTAGTGCTCCCAAGAGCTCTGTGCAATGGGTATAGTCACCTCCATTTTACCAACTCAAGACAGTAAGGCTCAGAGATGATGTAACTTGTCCAAGACCAGGTACCTGGGAAATGGTGGACTGGGATTCAGATGCGGGTCTGCCTATAAAGCCTGTGTTGCCTGGTCTGCACTAGATGGTATTTGGGTACATTTGAGAGTGTTAAGATGTAGGGTGTTTCTGTGCTGTCCGTGGGAAGACAGCACAGAGTAACTTTGGGAGAGGAGTTAGGAATCTGGAGTTCGAGTGTGCTGTGGCCACGGGATGATGCCAGGCATTTAGAAAATTGGTCTTCCAAGATCTCCTCCAGCTCCAAAATTATGTGATGGTAAATTCTGTGCAAAAATATACGAATGATGTAATGTGCTTGGCATGTACCTTTACTTGTGGCCCATCATTTGCCCAATCTTCAATCTTTGAATTAGAATTCTCTTTGGATTAAAGGCAATTAAAGCAGATTTTATTTTTCTCTTCAGTGCTTCCTGCAATAGGGTTAAAGTTTTATTTGTCTTTAAGACAGCCTGAGTAAATTACAGTTCAGCTTCTGGTGTTGCCAGAGCTTTTAAAAGTATGCTTAATAAACTGCTTTGACAATATATTTTTGTCCTTGAGGGGTCACTCTCCTGGAGGTAATGCAGGACCAGGTCAATGTATGGAGTAGACAGAAGAAACCCTTCTTCAATCTCCCTGCTCTAAAAATCCATTTAATCTATTACCCTCGGACAGAGGACATATCTGATACGAAGCTGCTAAGAACAGATACTACTCTGGATCTTAGCCAAAAGGCTGAGAAGCGATGCTTTGACAATTTTTTTGCTTAAAATTCTTTGCAGCTTTCCGTGTTTAGTGGTTTTGCAGAGAGCAGAAACATGCATATTGATTTGTGTAAATCTTATTTGAGCTTCAGATCAGGACCTACAAAGGAAATGTGCTATGAGCTGGTAAAATGCTAATTAACCAAGATTGAGAATCTGAAATATCTTTCCAGTGACTTCAGATGCATAATATACGTGGTCTTGCTAGGTCTGGAATGACTCCCAGATCCAGTAGATACTTTATAGACATAAAATGCTTCGAAGCCTTTGGGGAAAAATGTATATTTATTACCTCTGAGTCTTTCTCGGGTCTGACAGAATAGTGCCCATAACCCAGAATGTCTATAGACCTCATTTCAATGGACACGTATTCTGGACCATCAATTTATTTTACTATCCATCATTTTGGGTTATTGTTTATTTCTTGCCTTAAAAATTTACCTTACCTCTAAATGGAAAGGACTATGAGGGGTAAACCACATTAAAATGTGAGGTATGTGTTGTGTGATGTGCAGTGTGTTTTGCCATACTCTTTTGCACGGCCATGAATACAGAGCTCCACAGCTCAGAAAAACCAGGATAGCAAACAGTTATCAAGGATTTCCTAACGCAAGCACGTGTCCTAGGCTGTGAGGCTGCCCACATAGAACCGATGGACTCCCTGCCGTGGAGGACCTCCTTCCGATCGATCCGACCCCCACCTTTCATGATGACTGTGGTGGTGGTTCCACCATTTTCAGATGAGGAGATTGCTAAAGAACATTCAGGATTCAGTTTCCGGTGACCAGAAAATAGCAAAGCTGGGATCTGCACCTACACCCGCCTGAATCCAAAACCACGTTCTTGAACTGTTCTTCTGTGTTTGATTCCAGCTATTTGAATATTCCTAGCAAAGCTAGGTCCGGGCGTGATCAGTGTTTATGTGCGTTAAAACTGCTTGGGGCTGAAGATGCCAGCTTGTTGGGGCTACAGCCCCTTTTCCTGCCGTTACTGCTCCTGTGCAGGCCACTTAATGCTACACCTACATGCCCTGTTGTGTCCCTGAGTTGGTTCTTGCTCTGTCTTTTTGTCTGAAAAGCGTGCAGGTGGGAAAGCTGAGCTGGTTGGAGTTGCTGGCTGAGGAAGCCAAGCATGTCCCTATATTCCCCTCTTAGGCTCCTCTGGTTGCCTTCCAGTGTCATCTAGAAGTTCACCTCAAGTTCCTTTAGGGTACTTGGTAGATGAGAAGGAATTTTGCCATTGGCAGCCTAGTGGGTGCCTCTGTTCTAAAGCAAGGTGTGTTCCTACAGCAATCAAAGAGACCAAAGAAGCCCTATTGAATGTGAACAATACCTTAAAGGAGCTGAAAAAGTCAAGCGCACAACTGAACACCAGCCTCAGTGACGTTAAAAGGGACCTGGAACAATCACTCAATGACCCCATGTGCTCTGCACCTCCAGTGGCTACCACTTGCAACAACATCAGAACGTCTCTAAGCCAGCTGGATGACAATACCAACATGGATCAGGTGAGGAGGTGACTCTGCTACGGAGCAGTGTCATTGGGACAACTGTGCAGGACTCGGTGTGGGTATACCTGTCCAGTGGACAGTGGCCTGGGTGTCTGTCAGCCTGTCCTGGTTATCTGATCGCCACATGGGCATGGCTGCAGCAGGAGAGAAAGGATAATGGGAAACCCCTTTTAAGTGTTCTCTGCAATTGATTTGATGGAAGCTACCAGAATGAATTCAGCTTTAAAAGGAAAAAAGAGGGGCACCTGGGTGGCTCAGTCAGTTAGGCATCCGACTTTGACTCAGGTCATGATCTCGCAGCTTGTGGGTTCATGCCCCACATCAGGCTCTGTGCTTGCAGCTCAGAGCCTAGAGCCTGCTTTGGATTCTGTGTCTCCCTCTCTCTCTGCCCCTCTCCTGCTCCCGCTCTGTCTCTCTCTCTCTCTCTCTCTCTCTCTCTCTCTCTCTTTCTCTCTCAAAAATAAATAAGCATTAAAAGAAAGAAAGAAAGAAAGAAAGAAAGAAAGAAAGAAAGAAAGAAAGAAGCATGTGTTTTTGTAGACTTCTAAAAATTAAAATATATTTTCAAAGGGCATGCCTCCTACATTAACCATTTATATCTAAATAGAAGTAATTCTCCTATTCCAAAGAGAAAATTAGGGGGAAAAAAAGAATTTGGAGCATCTTGAAAATATAAAGTCCCAAGATACAGAATAAATAATCACATCTACTCATGATTTTTAATTTATCGAGATAGCGGTATATACATGCCACATTTTTTCTAAAATAATATTTTAATATATAAAATCTACTCTTCTCACCTTCCTGTTTCATGGGCCAATACTACGCAGACTCTTCATCTTCAGCCTCTGTGTCTACATATCTAGCACCATCACTGTGGTCACCATTGAATAGCTTTTCAGAGACTGGGATTTTCACTTGCATTGAAATTGTTTGAACTCAAGTCTTTTGGGGAGGGAGGTAACTTTTTATTCTGTTGTCTTTTTAAACATGCAGAAAATTTGCAAGGATGGTAAGAGGAACTTCTTCACCCTTTACTCTGACTTGCCAATTGCCACCATTTTGCTTCATTTGCTTCCTTATATTTTCTTTGTTTCTCCATTTGTGTATCTACCGTCTACTCATTATCATGTATACATATAAAGTATGATGCATGTTGTGTTTTTCTCAATCATCTGGCGATAAGTTGTGGACAATATGTGCTTTTACCCCTAACTATTTCCGTGCACTTCCTAAACGTACACAACCTTTTGGACAGTTATCAAAATTAGGACATGTAATGCTGACCCAAGACTCCTGACTAGTCCATGGTTTATATTCAAATTTTGTGGATGTTTTTAAAAAACTGACAGCTGTTTTTCTTTCTCCAGTCTAGACACCGGTCCAGAGTCACACCTGGTCTTTACTTGTCATGTCTGTTTAGGCCCTTCAATCTTGGACAGTCCCCAGCTTATCTTCTTCTTTTTTAACATTGACATTTTTGAAGACCACAGGCCATTTGTTTTATGGAAGGACCCATGATTTAAGTTTATCTGGTGTTCCCCCGTAATTAGATTTGAGTTATGCATGTTTCCCGGGGGTATCACAAGAGTGATATTGTGTCCTTCTTGGTACATCGTGCCAGAAGGTCCATGATGTTTGTCTCAGTGTTGGCAAGAGACAGAACACTTTAAACCCAGGTATGATGCTATAATGGAAACTTCATTCCAGACCACTCACCGGTATAACTATTGCCCGTATTATTTACAACTTTGTTCAACAGTATTCAGTACCTGAAATTGTGAGGTCATCCATATTCGCTCTGTGTTAGATTTCTTTCCTGCATTTTGAGCTAACTGCAACAGAAACCCACCAAACATCTAAAACTTGATGCTTGTAGAGGCCACCCTGAGCTAAATGTATTCCCCCACCCCAATAAATATTCTATTGTTCAAAAGCAAGTTAAATATAGAGATTTGGGGACTTACGAGACTTAAGAGACTTAAGTCTCTTAAGAGACTATAGAGACTTTGGATATAAGATGATTCCTTTTTATGACAAATAATGTTGGGAGTAACCACTTTGCCTTATGTTTTGTTTTACAAATTTCAGCTCCCATCTTTGGATAAGCCAATTGATAAGATTAATGATATTCTTCAAACAAATTTGTCCAGCCTGGTTCAACAGGTATGTATTTTGGGGGAAAAAACATACAGTAGTTTATGCTGTAGTTTATTTTACATCACTTTAAAGAGTAGACAAGTACATAAGAAAATACGTAACCGCAAAAAAGCAGTGAAAATTTGGAAAGGGGTTTGCCAAGAAGGACATAACTGTTACCTTCCAGATAATTTTGCTCCTTTCACTTCGAGAAATTGGGATTAAGCGTCTGTTGTGTGCACAGCACCATGCTGGAGGTAGAAAGCAAAACCTGTTCTCGCCTTCCTGGGATTCAGAATTTGCTAGGGGTGGTGCTGAACCCCATACTGACTCTGAGGCAAGGTCCCTCCCACTGTGCCGGGAGTCACTCCCCTTGCTTTTGTCTCCTCCCCCTTCTGCACAGTTGCACATGCTGTGAGCTATGCCCACCGTTCTCTCCTTTCTCCCTCTCCCTCTCCGAACTACTTATGCTGCTAAATACTAACTACTTAAAGCATTCAGTATCTCCTTCTTTCTTTTATTATGTTTTTAATGTTTATTTATTTTTGAGGAAGAGAGAGAGTGCGAGTGGGGGAGGGGTAGAGAAAGAGGGAGACACAGAATCCAAAGCAGGCTCCAGGCTCTGAACTGTCCGCACAGAGCCCAACCCGGGGCTCCAATTCCTGAACCGTGAGATCGTGACCTGAGTCCAAGTTGGACGGACACTTAACCAACTGAGCCACCCAGGCACCCCTCGGTATCACTTTCTTAATGAGACCTTTCCTGCGCATCTTGACCAAGTCAAACCCTTTTTAATACGTTCCTACAGTACAGCGGATATTCTCTGTTAACATCCTCCTGACGGTGATTATTGCTTTAATGTTTCTGTTGTCCCACTGGAGTGTAAACCCGGAAAATGGCAGGGACCACGTTGGTCTAGGGCATCATCATTTCCCTGGTAGCCTATCAATTATTGCTATTTATTCAACCTATATATTGAGCGCACAATAGATTGTAGATTATGATTCAACAAGAATGCTGGGGCCTGCAGGAAAGGGAGAGAACAGTTTTATTCTTGCCTCTATGTCTTTTAGCAGGGGGTGTAAAAAGATCATCAGGTATCTGTTAAATACTCATCTACTGACAAAGTCAAGTGTCCCCTTAAACAAGTCATTAAAAACTCTTGGTCATTCGTCCTGGTGTCCCCTCATTTGTTAAATGAGGGAATTGAACCAGGAGATCTGTAAGGCCCTCTCTGGCCGTAACACCTCTTACAGTGGGGGGCCTCCACAAGTCCAACTGCAGATAAATGTAGGAGGTCAGGTGGACAGTAATCCAAACAGGCTGCGCACTTAGTCACCGTCGAGGAAACAGAAGTGGTAGATGTTCTTCTTACGGCATTCGTGTTTCTAGACTAAACTGGAAACTTGCTGGCACCGTAAATCTTCTAAAGTCTGCCACTTACGCTGGACTGCTGTAAGAGAGTATCATAGGCTGGTTGGCTTCTAAACAAGAGGAATTTATTTGTCACAGTTCCGGCAGCTAGATGTCCAAGATCGGGGGCAGGCATGATCGAGTTCTGGTGAGAGACCCTTCCAGGTTGCAGATGGCTGTTTTCTCATTGCATCTTCATGTGGTGAAGACAGCTGTCTGAGGTCCCTTTTATAAAGGCACTAATCCCATCCACGGGGCTTCATCCTCATGATTGAATCACCTCCCCAAAGCCCCACCCCCTAATACCATTACTTACGTGGGGGGGTTAGGATTTCAACATACGGTGCTGACTGTCGGGGGAGGTGGACACAGACATTCAGTCCATGATAAGTTGTAATCGATATCGTATTCCCTAGCAGTTGGCTAAATACACCAGCAGACAGTAAAGAAACACAAATTAAACCTCTTCCAGAGGAAAAGCTGTATATTTAGTTGAGCTGCGTGGAGGGAAGTAATGACCTCTTCCTGTCACAGATTTAGCCCCAAAATGACAGAGCTTGACATTGCTGTTTTTGTTTTCACTGGAGCCTCACTATAATTTATAATCTCTATAAGCTGTGTTTTGGGGCATTATTGTTTTCTGTAAGACGAGATCTCTAGTTTTGCTTCGTAATTGCATTGGAAATTACGATTCCGGTTCTGGAAATTCACGTTATATCTGCACATGGTACACTGTACAGATCAGGTGTTTCTTAACCTCAGCACTATTAACACTTGGGGCTGGATAATTCTCTGTTATGGGGTTGTCCTGTGCGTCGTAAGGGACCCTGCTCACACAATGCCACAGCTGTGATAACCAGAATGTCTCCAGACCTTGCCATATGTCCCCTGGAGGACAAAATTTCCCCCCATTGAGAAATGCTGATATAGATAAGTTAAAAGCTTAAAAGTAAAAAACTTTTGGGGCACCTGGCTGGCTCAGTCGGCTGGGCGTCCGACTTTAGCTCAGGTCATGATCTCACATGTGAGTTCGAGCCCCACATCGGTCTCTATGCTGACAGCTCAGAGCCTGGAGCCTGCTTCAGATTCTGTGTCTCCCTCTCTCTCTGCCCCTCCCCTGCCCATGCTCTGTCTCTGTCTTTCTCTCTCTCTCAAAAATGAATAAACATTAAAAAAAAATGTTTAATGTTTTTTAATGTTTTTATTTATTTTTGAGATAGAGAGAGACAGAGCATGAGCAGGGGAGGGGCAGAGAGAGAGAGGGAGACACAGAATCCGAAGCAGGCCCCAGGCTCTGAGCTGTTAGCACAGAGCCCCACACGGGGCTTGAACTCACGGACTGTGAGATCATGACCTGAGCTGAAGTCGGACGCTCAACCGACTGAGCCACCCAGGCACCCCCAAAAAATTTTTTTTAAGTAACAAACTTTTCATGGGAACTTCAGTGGATACAATTTAAAGAAAATCTTCTTTAAAGGGGAACTTTTCTGTAGTCTTTTAATGACCATATAGTGATAATTTCCTCCTTAAGATGACTGTTTCATTTTTAGTTTGCTTCTCTACTCCAAACTAAGCTAGAAAATGGGTAGTCGTTAACTGCCCTCCCATTCACTATGTCCATCAATCTACTTTGAATTATTTTCTAGGGCTATAAATCCTTTAATGATATTCCTGAGATGGTGAAAAATCAAACCACAGACATCATATCAGGTGAGTCAGAGTTTGAAGTCCTTTTTTTTTCTCTCTGTTAAGAAATGGATGATCAGGGCAAAAAAAAGTATTGTTAAGAACTGCATTATTTTTCTCTCTTAAAAAAGTCCTCTCACTGATCTTGAAAAGTAAATGAGAATCAGAGCTTTTTAATTGTGCCACTTTCACACCACAATTTTGATCTTAAGAAATAATAACCCTATTGAACGCTGATTAACATGGTCCTGCTGGCCAGAGGCTGCAAGGTTGAGGACCACACTGTAATGATGAGCCCTCATCGTGAACTGTCAGCGCTAAAGACAGCTATTGTTTGGAAAGTCACATTTTGACTGGTTTCACTAGGGAAAAACTGTAGAGTATTATATGTTCTAAAAGAACATAAAATCAATTTTTTTTCCAGAATTACTATGTTTAAGGATTGATTTTGTCTTTTTGGGAAGATGTACATCTGCCTTCTGATGCTGCTATAAATGTGTTTTAGGCTCGTAAGGTTGTTTAAGATTTTGGAAAGACAACTGATATTGAGAGAATTCTGCTAGTCTTAAATGATTGAAGTATGTTGTATTCAGGCCATGGTATTTGGTGTGAAGGTACAGAGAAACAGTGCAGTATAAGTAGTTTTGGGGGCAGCGATGGCAATAAATGTGGGTTCTTTGCTTAAAGAAGAAATCTCTGAAGCTATGTAAGCTCTTCTTCTTTTAAATCATCTTCTCTGTGCTTCTTTTTATCTGTTGACCAAGTGATGTTAAGATGTTGTGCTAGAAGTACTTGATTTTTCCCCCCAGTAGTGTTCTTTCAACCCATTAAGACTTTGGGTAGAAAGTATTTTATCCTATTACATGTGCTTTAGATGTTTTGTGGGTTCCTTTTTGTTTAATCTAAAATTCTACTTGAAAATACTGATACTAAAGACAAAGTTCACGCTTTCCTGTGCTAGCGTCTGAAGGCTAACACATGCTGTACATCTAATAGCCACCTGCTTACTAATTTCTGTGTTTACTTTTTCTGTTCCCCCTTTCTGGACCTCTTCTGCCAATACATGCAGCCCTCCCTTGTAAGTCTGGCAAAGCGAGGTGTGCAGTATGTGTGAGCGAGGCCCATCACACATGGTGTCATTGCCTAAACACAAGCCAGAGTTTTCCCGGGTCTGGGAGAATATCACTCCATCAGCCTGAATATTAATTGCTTAGATTCATGCCCTTCCAAAACGAATAAAAACCCTTAGCTCCCACATTTTGATCATCCGGTCCCACCCTGCACACCTATTTTGAGTGCCTACTGTGTGCCAGGCTCTGCTGGGCTCTGGGAATGGGAGACGAATAAAGCGTGAGCCCCGCCTACCGCTCAGCAGGGCATGTATACAGATGCCAGTTATCACACTCTGGTAACATGACAGGATACGTGCAAGAGATCCAAGGTGGGAGAGGGTAGCAGAAGGCTTCCTGGAAGAAGCAACATCAAAACTGAGGTCCGAGGGAAGCATTCAGTGAGAGAGGACGCCAGCCGCATACAGAATCACCCAAGCTGGCAAAGCCAGGGAGCCATGTTGTGTGGGAGGGCAGGACAGCCTGAGAAGCAGAAGGAACCCCATTCTGAGTTTCGGGAAGTGTTCAGAGGAGGAATCTGCAGACCACATCTCTACAAACTCCCAGAAATCCCAGAGTTAAGTACGAGACCCACCGAGTCACCTTGTTAAGGATCTTGAGGCCTTTGGGTGCACAATCCATTTGGAGGAGAACTGAGCCACTGTGGATAACGGCCTCCTCCTAGTAGCTCTGTCTCAACGTATCTGTGTGAACAGCACACTTTGGAAAAGATTCCCACCCTTTTAATGTAACTCCATCATGGGTCATGCTACCCGGTACCCAAAGTTCACCAGGAGCCCTGGGATCACACTGTGAGAACAGCTAACCTTGCCTTTGCTGCTGCAAAGAGGTTTATCTCCCTTCCAGGACCGGTGGATATTTAACTGATTAGCATGTTCTTAGTACATCCGTGTCGAAAATCACACATTGAGATAACACCAGCTTCAGACCTGGGTGAGCATTAAATGAAGTGACACCCGTGTCCTGAGTATCTTTGATCCCAGGACCTGTCACACGGGACAAACACTTTTCAAAAATTGGAACTTACCTTCTCTCAGAAAGGTTAGGGTAGATATTAATAGAAACTCTTTGACCACTGGGAATAAATTGCTCTCTGCATATGAGATACACAGATGTACTTTAACAAGTCTCAATTTGTATGAGTCAAATAAAATTTTAAGAAAAATATCCCCTGGGGTCACTTGTTCAAAAAATTGGTCCTGGCGAATTACTGCATTCCTGAATGCTATTTCTTATTAAATTATTTTTTCCAAAATCACTGAACAGAAGTTTTGGAGTTAGATGAACCCAAGATTAAATTTCATTTCTAGTGCTTTCTGGAAAAAAAAAAAAAGACCTATGGGCAAGTAATTTAACCTCTATGGGCCTCAGGGTCACTGTTGGTAGAATGGGAATAAGAATATCTATTTCAGTGGAATAAATTAGTTAACATTTATATAAAAATGCGTGGCCCATGGTAGGCACACCATAAGTTTTAATCATCAGATTCATTTTATTTTTTAGTGAAGTAAGTAACAGAAGAAAACTCTGGCTTGAATTCAGCACCATATCATTAAAGTCAGCGCTCATAGCTTGCTGTTTTGTTGAGTAATTGCTTTCTGATGGTCTTGGCTACATTCGTGCTTGTTGTAGAACCTTTTCATGTTTTAACCACATACATAACATGGGGAAAACTAAAAGTGGTTGAAGCTTTTCATTTTGGCTCCAAAACAAAGTGTCTGTTTCCCCTGGGTTTGAAAATGCATAACCTGGGTATCTTTGTTTTCAGATGTCAAAAGTACCTTGAATTCCATTGGTTCAGATATTGAAAGTATAGGTGAACAGATTCCTATTCAGGATCAGCTATCGAATTTCATGGGTTACATTAATGACACTGAAACTTACATCCGCCGCAATTTACCCACATTGGAAGAGTATGATTCGTACAGGTGAGTGCCCCCCTTGAGCTAGCAAACTAGAGAGTGAGCCTTGCTCTAGAACAGGGTAGAAATCTGACATGATAAGCAGGATCATCTTGTGGGAGAAAATTGTACAAAGAAGCCGTAACCGGATATGTGTTAATCCTAGTTTATGTTTATTTAAAAAGTTGGAGTGCTCACTCTGGCAGCACATATACTAAAATTGGAACTATACAGGGAAGATTAGCATCCCTGCACAAGGATGGCATGCAAAATCATGGAGTATTATGTATGTTTTTTTTAATTGGAGACTGTAAGTTCTTGAGCCAAGTGGTCAATACTTTGCAATTTTTATGTCATTAATGGCTTCTATAATCTTAGTTATAATTATCTAACACATGGAAAAGGATTTTAAAGCCTTAAAGTAATTAAGGAGGGCATTTGGATAATATTCTTCTTTTCATTGGCTTGTAAAATAAACACACAGAGGTTGGTTCTTACAGAAAAACATCCTTGAAATAAGGAACTTGCTGGAGACCTCAGGTAAGCAGCTCTAGACCCCAGCTGTTGATTGCCCCATTAGACAATGTTAGTGATGGGGTCTGGGCCCTGGAGGTGACAGTGGACATCTCAGGGAACAATAGGCTTGCAGACTTGAGTTATTCGACAACCATGCGAGATATAAGATGTGCTGTCCTCTCTGAAACACTCAGCCCCACGCCCTACCACTTTGGGAATCGTTCTTACTGTCCAAACTCATGGAGATTCCAGAGAGTTCCAGTCCTGCTTGGTTATTTATTATGCAAGAACTCAAGGTAAATAATAAAATAATAATAAATAATAAAATAATAATAAATAATAAAATAATAATAAATAATAAAATAATAACTGCTAGCATTTCAGGAACAGTTACAATGTGCCCTCCAAGTGCTGTACGTGTGACTTCTCATTTAATACTTAAAAAAAAAAAAAAAAAAGAAAAGAGAAGAAAAAAACTCCAGGGTTGTGTTCTATTTGTAATCTTGTTTCATAGACAAGGAAATTGAGGCTCGGGGGAGTGGAATGACCTACAAAAGGCCAACAACAGTGTGGCAGAGGTGGGTTTTCAATCCCCATCTGACTATACTCTTAATTATTGCCCTGTAATTAGTAAGCCATTTTCCTACCGTGTGGCTGGGACACTCCAGCAGGTATCAGGGCAAACATAACACAGACCCTTTCTCTGGGGCGCCCAGGTGGCTCAGTCAGTTAAGGGTCCAACTCTTGGTTTCAGCTCAGCTCATGATCTCATGGTTTCAGGAGTTCAAGCCCCACGTCAACTCTGCGCTGGCAGCACGGAGCCTACTTGGGATTCTCTCTCTCCCTTTCTCTCTGCCCCTCCCCCACTCACGATGTCTCTGATTCTCTCAAAAATAAATGAACTTAAAAAAAAAAAAAGACAGACCGTTTCTCAATGAATTCACAATCTCTTAAGAGGTTAGAGTTTCACAAATGGAGAGAATGGTACAACTGCTATCTACACGTCCACTCCCATTGCCCTGAGACTAGAAGGTTACTTTTAAAGGAAATCTAAGCAGATGAAGCATGCATTCACTGTAAAAGATTTCTGAGGCCAGGTCCCATGGCTTTTTAATTTGGCATCTCCAGTATCTGGAATAAAATGCCACAGAAAGGGTGCAGGTGGCCATCACAATTAGTGAGATTGCTCTTAATTTAATGAAAAGCTCCAGAGGCAGCTTTTGTCGCAGAAGTAAACGCTTTATTTTTTAGTGTTTTAATGGTTGGGCAGCATTTCTACCCTTGAACGCTCCTCGGCTGCTGGAAAAGGTTGTTGTACCTTCCGGGAATGCCAGTAAGACCTAATTGAGGCTCCATTATCCTAAAATGTCTCGCAGGGCCATTACGAAATTGAGATTTGCGTTCTGCGGGCACTTGACTTAGGATGCTCATAAATTCTAAGATATGCAACACGTTCCCCATGTAGGGTTTCTGGTTCAGCAAAGAACGCAAGGTCCCCTCCCAAATATTCCCACAACCACAGAGCATTTTAGAGGAAGACCCGGGAAAAGAGCTAGGTATTTCTGTATCTGTTGTCAGATCATGACCTGTCCACCTGTTGTCATCAACGTTGCAATAAGCGCTCGCGGCAGCAGGAAACTTGACAGAACTTCCAAGTCTTAAACGGGTATTGTTATCAGTAGCTTTGGAGAATGGAGCAAAGGCTCTGCTTAGGACCCCCGCAGAAATGAAGCAAGGGAAGGAAGCCATAGTCCCTCCTGACCAGTGAGTGAGCTAGATCTCTTCAAAACCAAGATAAAAATTAAGGTTTCCTGCTGGCTGGGGTGGAGGACTAGGGGTGGGAAGCGATCTTTTCACTACAACATCACCCTCTGAGGAATCAGCGGGCCAATCAGATATTTGATTGCCAAGTATTACTCAATCGCTCCAGCCCCAGTCCGATAGCTTTTGCGTTATTGTGAGGCCACCTCTTTTATGTATGATAACACTGTGCTTGCTTCACCAGGTGGCTAGGTGGCCTGGTTGTCTGCTGTTTGCTGACACTCGTCGTGATTTTTTATTACCTGGGCTTGCTGTGTGGCACGTGTGGCTATGACCGGAATGCCACCCCGACCAGACGAGGCTGCGTCTCAAACACCGGAGGCATCTTCCTCATGGTGTGAGTGTTTGCTCTTCCTTGCCACGTGGGGGGTGGAAATAAGGGGAGAAGAGCAGACTGATGACACGAATCTGGTGGCCTCTGGGCTGCACATTATGGATTATTATCCATCCATCCATCCATCCATCCATTTATTCACCAGAAACTTGCTGAGGATTGGCCTGGTATCAGACACTGTTCTCTGTGGTCACCAGTTTCTTCGGCTTGTTTGCTTTGAAACTCTGGAAACTTGACTTAGAAAAGAGATTGTCAAGGCACCTGGGTGGCGTAGTCAGTTAAGCGTCCAACTGTTGTTTCCCGCCCAAGTCATGAACTCACAGTTCATGAGTTCAGGCCCCGCATGCAGAGCCTGCTTGGGATTTTTCTTTCTCTCTGTCCATCCCCTACTCGCACTGTCTCTTTCTTTCTCAAAATAAATACATAAACTTTAAGGGGCGCCTGTTGGTGGCTCTGTTGGTTGAGGATAGCACAACAAGCCAAGAAAGGCACATAAATCAAGGCACAAGAGTTTTACAAATAACTTTAAAACTAACAACACAAGAGCCTGCCAGATTTAGACTTCAGCTCAGGTCATGATCTCATGGTTCATGAGTTTGAGCCCTACATTAGGCTCTGTGCTGACAGCTCAGAGCCTGGAGCCTGCTTTGGATTCTGTGTCTCCCTCTCTCTCTGTTCTCCCCCCTCCCCCCGCTCACACTCTGTCTTTCTCTCAGTCTCTCAAAAATAAAGAGTAAAAAAAATTTTTTTAAAGAATTGACGCTTCAACAAAAAACAAATAAATAAACTTAAAAAAAAAAAAACAAATAAACATAAAAAATCTTTACTAGGGTGTGACGAGCGCAGAGGGCACCAACTGGGTGTGACTGCACTTGGAGCCAGAAACATAAACCCAGAGGCAGAGGTTAAAGCTTTGAATGCTCCCCAGAGAGGAAGCTGTGTGGGTTCCAAACTGATATTTCCTTTTCCAATAAGTACATCAAGAATCGGCAGCAGGGAGTGTGATGGGTTTGGAGAGCAAGGTAAAGATTTGGAACAAGTCCTTGGAGCCATGGAGAATCAACACCTCAGCCATGGCTGTCATTGCTTATGTCACTAGTACCAGGCTGGGAGAAGCTGCAAGCCACTGTCATGCACTAACGTGCCTTTTCAAACATTGGGTCACCACAATAATGAATCAGACTTATGAGCTCTGATTGTAAAGCTTTGCCCTGAAACCTTTCAGCTCCAGGATAGCACAACAAGCCAAGAAAGGCACATAAATCAAGGCACAAGAGTTTTACAAATAACTTTAAAACTAACAACACAGGAGTCTGCCAGATTTAGACAAAGTTGAACAGAACTCCGTGCACGGAAAAGCCTATTTGCTCACATGGCTACGCTTAAGAAATTCATGCAGCAAGGAAGAGTATATTGCCCCTCCTTTTGGTTTAAATGTATGCAGCTACAGATAGAAAATGAGTTAAATGTTCAGGATTTACTAATCCTGGGACTTGGCTGTTTTGTCAGTGTTTTGATGGTGGTTCTATAGATCACATCTTTTTAACTGCTTGATGGGAGGGCTTAAATTGTTCTGAAAATGTGCACTTTTCATAACATTCTATTTGAACATTTGTAAGGGACAAAACCAAAATATGTGCTGTCCAGTTTCAAAGAAAATGGAAACAGGGGAGTCATGAGCAATTTGATGGAGGCTAAAATTACTTCAGTTTGGATATAATTTTCACCTCTGCAGAGGAAGGAATCCCTGAAGAGACAAAGTCACATGCAAGCATGTGGCTTGGGAACAAGGGGATTTATCACCCGATAGGAAACAAACTGGTGGCTGTGGGGTCTGTATTGTTGCCACCCATGGCTCAACATGGAAATCTTGCTTGGCAGGAGCTTCCATCTCTTGAGACATCTGGTAAACAACTCGAGAGTTGTAAAGGGGAAAGCATGATACAACTCATTAGAAGACTATAATTTCTTAAAAATCATTTATTTACTTGTAGAAACAAGAAAGTATATTTTGTTCAGCTGCAACCACAACACCACCTGCTCTTAAAAACAGTAACACCATCCGTTGACGTTGACGTTGAAGAGTGTGGTCTCTTCAGAAACCAAGCAAGAATCCTTATCTCCCAGGGGGATCCTACCAGAAGGTCTAGGGGGAGGAAAGACAGAGAGCCCTGGCTCTGCTCTGATCCTGTGTCTTCTGAGGGTCCAGGGAGCATTTTGGGGGCCAAAGAGGATACAGCGAGGAATGTACATCTGTCTCAGGGGCACATAGAAGGTTTCCCTGGAGGTAAGGACACCTAAACAAGGCAGCAAGAAAACAGTCTTGTACTGAAGCCCACTCTGAAACTTCTAGTTTTAGTTCTTGAAAACCATGCTCCAATTACCCAGAGCTTTGAAGAAAGACTAATACCCAGTATAGCCATGGGGTCACAAAATGGGTGCCCTTACATGACCAGTGGCCGTTCAGTGGTTACAAATATTTCAGAAAGCATTTTGTCATGCTGTAGCAG
Organism: Acinonyx jubatus; assembly: GCF_027475565.1. Classification (NCBI taxonomy): domain Eukaryota; kingdom Metazoa; phylum Chordata; class Mammalia; order Carnivora; family Felidae; genus Acinonyx; species Acinonyx jubatus. The sequence goes on from NC_069382.1 coordinate 189,645,703, forward strand.
GGGCCATAAAGAGACAGTAATCTCCTTGGCCAAGTCATTCCATTTTAGGGGATCAGTTTTAAGGAAGTAGGACCCAACTATGGGCAAAGTATCACAAGCAGAGAAATGTTTTTGCAGCTTTAGTTATAATAGTGAGGCATTGGAAATGACACAAACATCAGCCACCAAAGAGTGGGACATTCCTGCGGCCAGTGAAATGTAACTAGGTTGGCTACCCTGGATTGTTGACCAAAGTCCCTAAGATGTTCAACAAGGGCTCACAAGACTATCGCCTATGGTCCTCACAGCTGTGTAGATCCGGCAGGAGTCAGCACACGTTTCTGTAAAGGTCCAGATAATAGATACGTTCACTTTGGCCGGCCACATAAGGTCTTTGTCGCACGTTATTTTTCTTGTTTTTATTTTACTTCTTCTCCTTTTCCTTCTTTGCAAAACTTTCAACACACATTGGCCATTCTTATCTGAGTGACCTTACAAAAAGAGGCCTCTGGCAGTGCTGCGTTCCTTATCTAGATATAGGCATATTTAAGAAATAAAGGCTGGACATAAGCTCTTTAAGATTAGCAGTGTTGTTTTGAAATGCTCTATCCAAGGTTTCCAATTTTTTTTTTTAACTCTAATATACACACATGCTCATGCACACGGTTCAAACCATGGTGACTAGCATATGCTTCCCACGTGTTCCCCTTCTTCACGCTCAAAAGCCTTTTAGGTCAGAGAAGTTCAGGCTGACAGAGGCCCCTCCAGTGGGCACATCTTGTTATTTATTTCAGCCAAACCAGGCAAATATTCGAAATTGTTCCTTAATGGTGTCCACTGGGCAGAATCATGCCCTTAGGAAGGGATGCCATTGTTACTAAGTACATCAGCCTAGTAGACACTTCTGAGGGTCCTTCCTGTTTGCACCAGTGACGGTGCAATCATCAGTGATGATCTGGCTACTCCACCTAGACTGATTCAAGAGTTTGCTCTGTCTGTGTCTACACCAGAGTAACTGAGCACTCTAGAGAGAAGTCATGCAGTGGGCACATTGGTATCCCTACAAAATTATGATCCCCACCTCAAATGGATCCTTCACAGCCCTATAAGTTTCTTCCTTGCCTCCCTCCCTTCCTTCCTTCCTTCCTTCCTTCCTTCCTTCCTTCCTTCCCTCCTTCCTCTGCTCAGCAATGGCTTTTTCCACACTGATACATCCATCCTCCTTATTCCTCCCTCGCTTAGCAGCTGACTCTACCTCCTTCTTCACAAAGGAAATAAAAGCCATCATACAACTTCTCATCACCAAAACTCCAGTGCACCTGCATTCACACGTGTGCAGGGTCGAGTGCAGAGCAATCCCTCTCTTCTGGGCCCATCCCACCTTCCTTTCCCAATCTCAATCCCTGCACACAGCCCAAGGGTGTCATGGATGAGCCCTTCCCTCTCCTGTGCCCTCAAACTCTTCTCCTCTCCAAGACTTGCTTCTCAACACTTAACTGTGTTCTCTTCTCTCCTCTCTTTCACCATGAAAACCAAAAACCTCTCTCAACACCACTCCTTCCCTTCACAGACATCAAAAGTAATGATGCTTGCTGCCTGTTTACTCACGTCTGCGTCCTGGGCAAGGCCACGCCCCTTCCCTCAGGTCAGCAGCAGCCTCTTTGCCTCCAGCCATTGGACTGGCTTCAGATCCCCTGGAGTGTGCCCTGTCTGCAGTGTTTGGGACGGCTTCCCGTCCCCTCTTCCTGCAGACATGCCTTTATTTCCCCATCAGCAGCGCTACTGGTTTCCTTCCTACTTTATGAGTCTTCCTAGCGGTCTCATCCTCTGGCTGCCCTTCTGCCACCTGCTCCTCAAATGGCGAAGTCCCCAGGCCCGGCCCCGGGCTGCTTCTCTCTCCAGTCTCAGCTCCGGGACCAGTGGTCACTTCTAAGCAGCCGATTGCCTCGTGCAGGCCCGCAGCCCAGCTACGTGTGGTCCAGACGCAGCTGACTGCCCGCAGCGTCTCCACCGCCACGTCTCCCGGCAGCAGGACCAGATCCCGCCTTCTCTTTCCTTCCTCAGCACCCAGTGTCTCCTTTCCCTGCTGACAAGCCCTGGCTTCACCCCGGGCCCCTCCTTGCCTCCTCCTCCCGTGCAGCATCCTCAGCACATCCTGTGTCTTTTCCGTCGGCTGACTTCTCACCACTGCCTCCGGCCACGTCGGGCCACCACCCCAGGATGACAGCCTCATCAGCCGTAGCCCTGTCCACGTGGGCATCTTTCCATCCCATCCTCGGGCTCTGCCTAGAGTGTTCTTCCTCAGAGAGAAACTGGGCTGTGTTCCTCCTGTGCGTCAAGGCCCTCAGCAGCCTCCCCTTACTGGACCAGCCAGACCCGCTCTCGTGCA